>NC_091150.1:2594640-2864620 GCF_040958095.1 Procambarus clarkii | reverse complement strand
GGGGGGTGGTGTTGCTGGTGGTGGGGTGGTGTTGCTGGTGGTGGGGTGGTGTTGCTGGTTGTGGTGTTGCTGGTGGTGGTGTTACTGGTGATGGTGGTGTTGCTGGTGGTGGTGTTGCTGGTGGTGGTGTTGCTGGTGGTGGTATTGCTGGTGGTGGGGTGGTGTTGCTGGTGGTGTGGTGGTGTTGCTGGTGGTGGGGTGGTGTTGCTGGTGGTGGTATTGCTGGTGGTGGTGGTGTTGCTGGTGGTGGTGTTGCTGGTGGTGGTGGGGTGGTGTTGCTGGTGGTGGTGGTGTTGCTGGTGGTGGTGTTGCTTGTGGTGGTATTGCTGGTGGTGGTGTTGCTGGTGGTGGTGTTGCTGGTGGTGGTGTTGCTTGTGGTGGTGTTGCTGGTAGTGGTATTGCTGGTGGTGGTGGTGGTGTTGCTGGTGGTGGTGTTGCTGGTGGTTGTATTGCTGGTGGTGGTGTTGTTGCTAGTGGTGGTGTTGCTGGTGGTGGTGTGGTGGTGTTGTTGCTTGTGGTGGTATTGCTGGTGGTGGTGTTGTTGCTGGTGGTGGTGGTGTTGCTGGTGGTGGTGGTGTTGCTGGTGGTGGGGATGGTGTTGCTGGTGGTGGTGGTGGTATTGCTTGTGGTGGTGGTATTGCTGGTGGTGGGGTGGTGTTGCTGGTGGTGGGGTGGTGTTGCTGGTGGTGGTGGTATTGCTGGTGGTGGTACTGCTGGTGGTGGGATGGTGTTGCTGGTGGTGGGGTGGTTTTGCTGGTGGTGGTGGTATTGCTGTGGTGGTACTGCTGGTGGTGGGGTGGTGTTGCTGGTGGTGGGGTGGTGTTGCTGATGGTGGGGTGGTGTTGCTGGTGGTGGGGTGGTGTTGCTGGTTGTGGTGTTGCTTGTGGTGGTGGTGGGGTGGTGTTGCTGGTGGTGGGGTGGTGTTGGTGGTGGTGGTGTTGCTGGTGGTCGTGTTGCTGGTGGTCGTGTTGCTGGTGGTGGTGTTGCTGGTGGTGTTGCTGGTGGTGGTATTGCTGGTGGTGGTATTGCTGGTGGTGGTATTGCTGGTGGTGTGGTGGTGTTGCTGGTGGTTTGGTGTTGTTGCTAGTGGTGTGGTGGTTTCTGGTGGTGGTGGTGGTGGTGGTGGTGGTGTTGCTGGTGGCGTGGTGGTGTTGCTGGTGGTGTGGTGGTGTTGCTAGTGGTGTGGTGGTGTTGCTGGTGGTGGGGTGGTGTTGCTGGTGGTTGGGTGGTGTTGCTGGTGGTGGGGTGGTGTTGCTGGTTGTGGTGTTGCTGGTGGTGGTGTTGCTGGTGGTGGTGGTGTTGCTGGTGGTGGTATTGCTGGTGGTGTGGTGGTGTTGCTGGTGGTGTGGTGGTGTTGCTGGTGGTGGGGTGGTGTTGCTGGTGGTGGGATGGTGTTGCTGGTGGTGGGGTGGTGTTGCTGGTTGTGGTGTTGCTGGTGGTGGTGTTGCTGGTGGTGGTGGTGTTGCTGGTGGTGGTATTGCTAATGGTGGTGTTGCTGGTGGTGGTATTGCTGGTGGTGGGGTGGTGTTGCTGGTGGTGGGGTGGTGTTGCTGGTGGTGGGGTGGTGTTGCTGGTGGTGGGGTGGTGTTGCTGGTGGTGGTATTGCTGGTGGTGGTGGTGTTGCTGGTGGTGGTGTTGCTGGTGGTGGTGGGGTGGTGATGCTGGTGGTGGTGGTGTTGCTGGTGGTGGTGTTGCTTGTGGTGGTATTGCTGGTGGTGGTGTTGCTGGTGGTGGTGTTGCTGGTGGTGGTGTTGCTTGTGGTGGTGTTGCTGGTGGTTTTATTGCTGGTGGTGTTGGTGGTGTTGCTGGTGGTGGTGTTGCTGGTGGTGGTATTGCTGGTGGTGGTGTTGCTTGTGGTGGTATTGCTGGTGGTGGTGTTGTTGCTAGTGGTGGTGTTGCTGGTGGTGGTGTGGTGGTGTTGTTGCTTGTGGTGGTATTGCTGGTGGTGGTGTTGTTGCTGGTGGTGGTGGTGTTGCTGGTGGTGGTGGTGTTGCTGGTGGTGGTGTTGCATGTGGTGGTATTGCTGGTGGTGGTATTGCTGGTGGTGGTGTTGTTGCTGGTGGTGGTGTTGCTGGTGGTGGTGTGGTGGTGTTGTTGCAGGTGGTGGGGTGGTGTTGCTGGTGGTGGGGTGGTGTCGCTGGTGGTGGTGGTGTTGCTGGTGGTGGTGGTGTTGCTTGTGGTGGTATTGCTGGTGGTGGGGTGGTGTTGCTGGTGGTGGTGGTGTTGCTGGTGGTGGTGTTGCTGGTGGTGGTGGTGTTGCTTGTGGTGGTATTGCTGGTGGTGGTATTGCTGGTGGTGGTGTTGTTGCTGGTGGTGGTGTTGCTGGTGGTTGGGTGGTGTTGTTGCTGGTGGTGGTGTTGCTGGTGGTTGGGGGGTGGTGTTGCTGGTGGTGGTGTTGCTGGTGGTGGTGGTGTTGCTGGTGGTGGTGGTGTTGCTGGTGGTGGGGTGGTGATGCTGGTGGTGGGGTGGTGTTGCTGGTGGTGGGATGGTGTTGCTGGTGGTGGGGTGGTGTTGCTGGTGGTGGGGTGGTGTTGCTGGTGGTGGGGTGGTGTTGCTGGTGGTGGTGGTGTTGCTGGTGGTGGTGTTGCTGGTGGTGGTGGTGTTGCTTGTGGTGGTATTGCTGGTGGTGGTATTGCTGGTGGTGGTGTTGTTGCTGGTGGTGGTGTTGCTGGTGGTTGGGTGGTGTTGTTGCTGGTGGTGGTGTTGCTGGTGGTTGGGGGGTGGTGTTGCTGGTGGTGGTGTTGCTGGTGGTGGTGGTGTTGCTGGTGGTGGTGGTGTTGCTGGTGGTGGGGTGGTGATGCTGGTGGTGGGGTGGTGTTGCTGGTGGTGGGATGGTGTTGCTGGTGGTGGGGTGGTGTTGCTGGTGGTGGGGTGGTGTTGCTGGTGGTGGGGTGGTGTTGCTGGTGGTGGGGGTGGTGTTGCTGGTGGTGGGGTGGTGTTGCTGGTGGTGGGATGGTGTTGCTGGTGGTGGGGTGGTGTTGCTGGTGGTGGGGTGGTGTTGCTGGTGGTGGGGTGGTTTTGCTGGTGGTGGGGTGGTGTTGCTGGTGGTGGGGTGGTGTTGCTGGTGGTAGGGTGGTGTTGCTGGTGGTGGGGTGGTTTTGCTGGTGGTGGGGTGGTGTTGCTGGTGGTGGGGTGGTGTTGCTGGTGGTGGGGTGGTGTTGCTGGTGGTGGGGTGGTGTTGCTGGTGGTGGGGTGGTGCTGCTGGTGGTGGGGTGGTGTTGCTGGTGGTGGGGTGGTGTTGCTGGTGGTGGGGTGGTGTTGCTGGTGGTGGGGTGGTGTTGCTGGTGGTGGGGTGGTGTTGCTGGTGGTGGGGTGGTGTTGCTGGTGGTGGTGGTGTTGTTGGTGGTGGGGTGGTGTTGCTGGTGGTGGGGTGGTGTTGCTAGTGGTGGTGGTATTGCTGGTGGTGGTGTTGCTGGTGGTGGTCTTGTGTGGTGGTGTGTGGTGGTGGTGGTGTTGGTTGGTGTGGTGGTGGTGTTGCTTGTGTTGCTGGTGGTGGTGTTGGTGGCGTTGTTGTGTGGTTGTGTTGTGTGGTGGTGTGTGATGTGGTGTTTTTGTATGGTGGTGGTGTTGGTGGGGGTGGTGTTGTGTGGTGTTGGTGGTGGTGGTCTTGTGTGGTGGTGTGTGGTGGTGTTGGTGGTGGTGGTGTTGTATGGCGGTGTTATGTAGTGGTGTTGGTGGTGTTGTGTGGTAGTGATGTGTAGTAACGTATAGTGGCATTGTGAAGTGGCGTGTAGGGACGTGGTGCAGTGGCGTGGTGTAGTTGCGTGATGTAGTAGCCTGTACTGACAGTGTAGTGGCGTGGTGTAGAGGCGTGGTGTAGTGGCATGGGGTAGTGGCGTGTAATGGCGTGGTGTAGATGCGTGAAGGGGCATATAGGGGCGTGTAGTGGCGTGTAGGGGCATGTTGTGGCGTGTAGTGGCGTGGTTTTGTGGCGTGTAGGGCGTGTAGTGGCGTGGTATTGTGGCGTGTAGGGGCGTGTAGTGACGTGTTGTAGTGGCGTAGTGTTGTGGCCTGTAGTGGCTTGTAGTGACGTGTAGTGGCGTGGAGTAGTGATATGTAGGGGCATGTAGTAGCGTGGTGTAGACGAGGTGGCGGGAGGAACAGCTCCCACGTGTTCACAATAAAAGGCCTAAAGGCAGACTGAGGACCTATGGATGTGCAGTGGCAGTGTCAAACTACACCTGAACATTATAGCATCTGAATTCAGAAATATTTCCATCAATTTTTTTAATTTTTAAACCTGGAATAATATTGATGCATTTACACGTCTTATTTCCTTGCAGCATACTTACGATTTTTTTTTAGATTAACAATATTTCGTTTTATAATTTCAAAGCTCTAGCGAGTGTTGAGACAAGGTCACCACAATGACCGTTAGCTCTCCTGTCGCCTGACTACACCTGGGTGGATACACACACTCACACAGAACACACGTGTTACACCACGCCATGACACTATACACCACGACACTATACACCACGACACTATACACCACGACACTATACACCACGACACTATACACCATAACACTATACACCACGACACTATACACCACGACACTATACACCACTACACTATACAACACGTCACTATACACCATGTACTATACACCACGCCACTATACACCACAATACTATACACCATAACACTATACTCTACGACACTATTCACTAGGCTCTATATACCATGGCACTATACACCACAACACTATACTCCACGACACTATACACTAAGACACTATACACCACGACAATATTCTCCACGACACTATACACCACGCCATTATACACCACGACACTATACTCCAGGACAATGTACACAACGTCACTATACACCACGACACTAAACACTACACCACAATACCATACTCCACGACACTATACCCCCACAACACTATACACCACGACACTATACACCACGCTACTATACACCACGACACTATACTCCATGACACTGTACACGTCACTATACACCACGACACTATACACTACGCCACTATACACCACGCTACTATACACCACGCCACTATACACCACGCCACTATACTCCACGACACTATACACCACGACACTATACACCACGACACTATACTCCACGACAATATACTCCACGACACTATTGCTCCACAGTAGTAGGGTTGACACCGTACAGAGAAATTTTGTTTTTTGAGAGAAATTCCTCCATATGGCACAGGGTTTTCAGGTAAATTTAGAAATTCCCGTTTGTGAGTCAGGGGTTTTCAGGTAAATTTGGACAGTCACAGATTTCGAAGTAAGGAATTCTTATGAGAAAAACAATTTCTGAGACTTTAGAAGTTTGTTAAAAGTTCTTATGATGAAAATAAGAACTTTAACAAACTTGTATGAACTTATGGGAGAAATTCAAAATTCCTGTTTATGGCACAGGGTTTTCAGGGTAAACTCTATGGACTTATTGTACCGGTTTTCAAAACCTCGTAATTTTCGAAGACCATTTTCAGAGAATATTGTCTGAGACGTTTTTGTTAAGGAAAACAGGCATCTTAGTCATTACTTTAAGTTTTATAACCATTTATGGCTGTTTCACCTGTAAAGACCAAAATTCGTCACAGTCCATTTTCAGATCAATTTTCATTAGTCAAGTTTTATACCGAAAATTCATCAGAGTTCACTTTGTGCCCAAAATATTCAGAGTCCAGTTTGCTAGCAAAATTCGTCAGAGTCCTGTAATCTGCGAAAATTCGTCAGAGTCCATTTTATACTCAAAATAATCAGTCCAATTAACAACAGAAATTTGTCAAAGTCCAGTTTTTACCCTAAAAATGATCAGAGTCCATTTATCAACAGAAATTCGTCCGAGTTCAGTTTAAGCTCAAAAATAATCAGAGTCCAATTAACAACAGAAATTTGACACAGTCCACTTTGTGAGCAAAATTTGACAGAGTCCAGTTTGTGCCGAAATATTCAGAGTCCAGTTCATGATCGAAATTAATCAGAGTCCAATTGAAGACCCAAATTTGACAGAGACCACATTTTCGCTACTAGCAGTCCAATCCCCCTGAAATTTTTATTATATTTATATTATAGTCATATTTCATTATATTTTATTATATTTTTTATTATAGTCATATTTCAGTCATAGTAAATAAGATCAAGTCAGTTACTGAGCTCCAGCTCTCGTCCCCCACCCTACTTCCCCCTCAAGTCTTTGTTAATATCCTATCAATTCCCCTGAAATTTTTACCCTCTGTATTTCAGACACCGTAAATAAGATAAAAACAGTTAACGAGCTCCAGCTCTCGTCCCCCACCTTAGTTCTCTCTCGCATCTTTGTAAATAACCCATCAATTTCCCTAAAATTTTTACCCTCTGTATTTCAGACACAGTAAATAAGATCGGGGCAGTTACCGAACTCTAGCTCTTGTCCTCCGTCCAAGTTCACTCCTGTAAATTCACTACTATCAGTCCAAATCCCCCGGAGATTTAAACACCCAACTACATTTTCAGACATAGTAAATAAAAACCAGTTCAGTTACCGAGTTTCAACTCTTGTTCCCCGCTTAGCTCATTTTGTACAAGTTCTTTATTATCCAACTAAATCACCTGAGATTTAAGATCACCTTACTTCTAACGTAGTAAAATTAATCAGGACATTAGCCAAGCTCCATTTCCTTTGTCTTAGATCATCGAACATAAATATATACGATCAAGTCCCTCTCCAGCCTATCTCTTTATCAGAGTAATCACCTTACCCTTTCCCTCTCTTACCTTCTCATCCCCAACGTATCCAAACCTTCAATAATCATACTGTATTTGCATATTTTCTCTATATTCAGCTGTGTTCTTCACATTTTTTCCATGTTTTCTGTGTTCACTCCATGTTCTACAAATGTTCACAGCATGCTCAGTTCATATTTTTTCACCTGTTTTTCTCAATTTTTCTGTTTTCTACCATTTTCCCTGTATGTTCACTATGTTCTTTGTCATGTTTTCATGTACATCATATGTTCTCTGTATAACTTTTATACTCAGTATTCATGTTCTCAATGTTCTTAGCTTGTTCTGCACATGTTCAGTGTTCATTCTTTGTATTCCCTATGTTCCTTATCATGTTTTCATATTCTCTGTAAGTTCATATTCCCTGCATGTTCACTCTATTCATCAACTTTTTCTTACATGTTTTCTGTGTTCACCGTGTTCATTCCCTTATTTAACCACAATTTTTTATGTTTGTTTCTTTAAACCAATTTGTTTCTTCCATTCACTAACTAGTTCTTTGTCAAATATCATCGGCAATACAGTTCCCTCAACAATTTTAGTCACCCAGTTTTATTTGCAAAACTATGTCAAAGTAATTCTCGTAGTCAACTTAATAGTTCTACCAACCCTGTTCTTAAACAAATCTACACTTATTTCCAAATTTACAAAGACAAACTTTTCTTGAAACGTTCCTTAATTAAAAATCTTTCACCAATGAACTAAAACATAGTCACTTTCGTCATTTCTCAACTAAACTTATTATCCAATCAACCGAAAATAGCCAGGATTAATCTCATTCAACACCGTTCTTAACTAAAAACAACCTTTCTCTTAGCTAAAAATTGTCAAAGGAATCTTTCCAACACTGTTCATAACTAATTTTATCCATCGTCATTCAACTAAAAAATAAGAACTTTCATCATTTCAGGATAATAAGGATAAGCAGATAAGTTAGGTTAAGTTAGGTTAAGTTAGGTAAGATAGGTAAGGTAAGTTAGGTTAAGCAGGTTAGGTTAGGTTAAGTTATGTAAGTTAGGTTAAGCAGGTTAAGTTAGGTAAGTTAGGTAAGGTAAGGTAAGTTAGGTTAAGCAGGTTAAGTTAGGTAGGGTAGGTAAGTTAGGTTAGGTAAGATAGGTAAGGTAAGGTAAGTTAGGTTAAGCAGGTTAGGTTATGCAGGTTGAGTTAGGTAAGTTAGGTAAGTTAGGTAAGTTAAGTTAGGATAGGTAAAGTTAGGTTAAGCAGGTTAAGTTAGGTAATGTAGGTAAGTTAGGTTAAGCAGCATAAGTTAGGTTAGGTAAGTTAGGTAAGATAGGTAAGGTAAGGTAAGTTATGTTAGGATAGGTAAAGTTAGGTTTAGGAACGTTACGTTAACTAAGTAACATTGGGTGGAGAGGATAGGTTACGTAGGTTTGAGCAGTGTTGTTCAGAGAAACAGTTTTAGGGTAAAGTGACTAAGAAAATATATTTTAACAGAAGTGCAGGTTTGGTATGAAAAGCTGAACTAGTTACATTTAGGAGAGAATATTTATGACTTAAGATGTCTTAAAGAATAACATGATGGAAGAAGGAGAGTTTCTTTGATGAACGAAGGTGTCTTAGAGAACAACTTTTGGAGAACGAAGGTGAATTAGAGATCACTTTGATGACTCTGAGAATAACTTTGATCAATGAAGATTGATTGGAGAGTTACTCTAATGAACGAAGGTGACTAAGAGATCACTATACACTATAGTGTATAGTGATCTATATCTCACTATGCACCACGACATTATACACCACGACACTGTACACAACGTGACTATACACCACGACACTGTACACAACGTGACTATACACCACGACACTATATACTACGACACTACACCACGATACCATACTCCACGACACTATACCCCACGACACTACCCCACTACACTATTCTCCACGACACTATACTCCACGACACTGTACACAACGTCACTCTACACTACGACACTACACTACTACATTATACACCACTACACTATACTCCACTACACTATACGACATTATACACCACGCCACTATACACCACGACTCTATACACAACGTGACTATACCCCACGACACTTCTCCACGACACTATACACCACGACACTATACTCCACGACACTATACTCAATGACACTATACACCACGGCACTATACACAAAGACACTATACCTCATGACACTGTACACGTCACTATACACCCGACACTATACTCCACGACACTATACACCACACCACTATACACCACGACACAATTCCTCCACGACACTATACACCACGCTACCATACACCACGACACTATACTCCACGACATTATACACCACGACACTATACTCAATGACACTATTCACCACGCCACTATACACCACGACACTATACACCACGCAACTATACACGACACTATACTCCACGACACTGTACACGTCACAATACACCTACCTACCTTGAGGCTACCTTGAGGTGCTTCCGGGGCTAAGTGTCCCCGCGGCCCGGTCGTCGACCAGGCCTCCTGGTTGCTGGACTGATCAACCAGGCTGTTAGACGCGGCTGCTCGCAGCCTGACGTATGAGTCACAGCCTGGTTGATCAGGTATCCTTTGGAGGTGCTTTTCCAGTTCTCTCCTGAACACTGTGAGGGGTTTGCCAGTTATGCCCCTTATGTGTAGTGGAAGCGTGTTGAACAGTCTCGGGCCACGAGACTGTACTATACACCACAAGACACTATACACCACTAAACACCACGAGACACTATACACCACAAGACACTATACACCACTAAACACCACGAGACACTATACACCACAAGACTATACACCACGACACTATTCTCCACGACACTATACACCACGCCACTATACTCCACACTATACTCCACGACACTATACACCACGACACTATACTCCACGACACTATACTCCACGACACCATACTCCACGACACTTTACTCCACGACACTATACACCACGACACTATACACCACGCTACTTTACACCACGACACTATAATCCACGACACTATATTCAACGACACTATACTCCACGACACTATATACCACGACACTATACTCCACGACACTATACTCCACGACACTATACACCACTACACTGTATACCACGACACTATACACCACAACACTATACTCCACGACACTATACACCAAGAAACTATACACCACGTCACTATACACCAATACACTATACTCCACGAAGCTACACACCACGACATTATCCATCAGGACACAATACACAACAACACTATACACCACGACACTATACTCCACGACACTACACACCACAACACTATACACCACGACACTCTACACCACGACACTATACACCGCGACACTATACACCGCGACACTATACACCACGACACTATACACCACGACACTATACTCCGCGACAATCTACACCACTACACCATACTCCACGACACTATACACCACGACACGACAACATAAACCACGACACCATACACCACGACACCATACACCACGACACTATACATCACAACACATTACACGACGACACTATACACCACAAGACTATACACCATGACACTATATTCCACGACACTATTCACAACACTATACACCGCGACACTATACACCACAAGACTATACACCACAAAACTATACTCCGCGACACTATTCTCCACGTAACTATACACTACGACACTGTACACCACAACACTATACACCACGACACTATACTTCACGACAATCTACACCAGGACACTATACACCAGGACACTATACTCCTCGACACTCTGCACCATGACACTATACACCAGGACACTATACTCCACGACAATTTGCTCCACGACACTATACACCAGGACACTATACTCCACGACACCAAACTCCACGGTACTGTATACCACGACACTATACTACACGACACTATACATCACACTATAAACCAAGACCATATACACCACGACACTGTATACGACGACACTATACACCACCTTGAGGTTACCTTGAGGTGCTTCCGGGGCTTAGCGTCCCCGCGGCCCGGTCGTCTTCCAGGCCTCCTGGTTGATCAGGTATCTTTTGGAGGTGCTTATGCGGTGCGTTCTCTCTTGAACACTGTGAGGGGTCGGCCAGTTATCCCCCTTACCACGACAAAATACTCCACGAAACTATACACCACAACACTGTTCCTCCACGACACCATACTCCACGACAACTTACTCCACGACACCATACTCCACGACACCATACTCCACGACACCATACTCCACGACACTGTTCACTACGACACTCTACACCACGACACTACACACCACGACACTATACTCCACGCCACTATACTCTAATACAATATACACCACAACACTATACACCCGACTCTATACATCACAACACTATACATCACAACATTATACTCCACGACACAATACACCACGAAACTATACACCACAACTCTATACACCATGACACTATACACAACGACACTAAACATCACGACACTATACACCACCACACCATACACCACCACACCATACACCAACACACCATACACCACCACACCATACACCACGACACCATACACCACGACACCATACACCATGACACTATACACCACGACACTATACACCACGACACAATACACCACGACACTATACACCACGACACTATACTCCACACTATACACCACGACACTATACACCACCATCCTATTCCCACGACACTATATACCACGACACTATACACCACAACATTATATTCCACGACACTATACACCACGACACTATACACCACAACACTATTCACCATGTCACTATACATCAGGACACTATACTCCACGACACTATGCACCACGGCACCATACTCCACGGCACCATACTCCACGGCACCATACACCAAGAAACTATTCATCACGCCACTATACACCACATCACTATACACCACGACACTATACAACACGGCACTAGTCCTCCACGACACCATATTCAACGACACTATACACAACGCCACTTTACACCACGACACTATACTCCAAAACTATACTCCACGACACTATACACTATGCACTATACACCATGCTACTGTACACCATGACACTATACACCATAACAATATACAACGGTCACTATACACCACGACACTATACCCACGACACTATACACCACGACACTATACACCACGACACTATACCCACGACACTATACACCACGACACTATACATCACAATACATTACACAACGACACCATACTCCACACTATACATAATACATTACACAACGACACTATACACCACTAGACTATACACCATGACACTATACACCACAACACTATACACTGCGACACTATACACCACAACACTATACACCGCGACACTATATGTTGGGAAGAAAGCTTACTCTCTATTAATTGATTGATATTTAATTAATAGATTAATTTAAATTAATCGAAGGACCACCCTATTTTGACTGAAAAGGGAAACAGATAAAGTTAAGTGATAAGGACTGAAACACCAGTGCCTATGGATAAGAAACTATTAAAGATTATTCTTTAAACTTTCAATGGGCTGTATAATATATTAATGTTCGAGAATAAACTTTCCGTCCTTCACAAAATGGGATGTTAGTACCAGAAGTAATCTACTCCCAGTACGCTGCATCGAGGCTGGTTCTTCCTCGAATAAAATTAGTAATTTCTACTAATACTATATTAAGAAAATTTTGATAAATTAATTAATGGTAAAAAGATTATATGTTCATTAACCAATAATTTATTCTCATTTGACTTTTATCATATTACATTAGATATCTCAAATCAAATAAAGTAAATATCTTCGACTGATAAT
This sequence comes from Procambarus clarkii, assembly GCF_040958095.1. Classification (NCBI taxonomy): domain Eukaryota; kingdom Metazoa; phylum Arthropoda; class Malacostraca; order Decapoda; family Cambaridae; genus Procambarus; species Procambarus clarkii. The sequence goes on along the minus strand of NC_091150.1, from coordinate 2,852,062 downwards.
CGATTCTAGAATTTTCTCAATCAAAGAAATAATAGAAAAGGGTTCAGCTGCTTAGCTGTAATAGTGAACAGAGAAGTAGAGGTGCAATGGCGTCGTCTGCTACTTGCTGCAACACGTGAGCTCGAGCATGGCGTGGGACAACCCGTTCTCGCATATTTAATAAGTCAATATTGACTTATTAGTTGCGTGCATAGGTGACATACTAAACATAATAGTTTCCCTTGAAAAGCTTCATAGAAAACACCGACCTTACCTAACCTACTTAGTATATTAAAATAAGCATCTTATAGCTTCGTAATTACAATTGTTACTTAACTTATTATAGGTATAGGTTATGTAATAATTGTAATTACGAAGCAATAAGATGCCTATCTTAACATACTAAGTAGGTTAGGTAAGGTCGGTGTTTTCTATGAAGCTTTTCAAGGGAAACTATTATGTTAAGTATGTCACCTACGCACATATTTAATAAGTCAATATTGACTTATTATATTTGCGAGAACGGGTTGCGCGGGAACATGAGGACCACGACTGCTTACAACACAAGCTGAAATTTCAACTGAATATACTAATTGTTTAGACCTACTATCTAGTATCCTCACTATACCATAGAAGGAATAAATTAATTCCTTATGGACTTACTTACTGTTTGGGGAGATCGCGTGGCGTAACGATGGACAGTGCACAGTAAAAGATATACACAGAGATCTCATGATATAACTAACACTAGGGCACTTAACCTGCTGGTTGTCCACCGAAGCATTCCTAGATTGCTACTAGAGCAATTGCACGCTCCTAGGCCGATTAACTGCAAGGGCCTAACGTAGAATTGATGGAAATTCGACTCTCCCGGGACGCACGATGTGATTGTTGGCGTCGCTTGATAAGCACAATGGCGAATGGCATTTCTCCGCCTTCCTCCCTCAACTCGTCTTACACATTCACAACAGAATTTAATAATCACTGATAATTCTTTTCCGTGTAATTACTGATGTAATGCGTTAATGAGAACCGGGTTGCAATTATAGGGAATTAAATAATATCATATTCTCGTTAAATGGTGTTAATAGAGAAATTTTATTTCCTCCATAGCATTCGTACATAACAGATAAAACTGTTACTTGATAATAATCTCAGTTAATAACTCTCAGTTTTGGATTATTGGGAGCTATATTATCCGTAGTTAATTATTGTATGGAATACTGATAAATTTAGAGAACCACATTCAATTCTCAAACATATTAGGAATAAATATGTTTAGATAGACATTATCTGACGCAATCCTGCATCTCGATGTCGTGAGAATATTAGCAATATGCTCAGATAAAGAAATATTAATTTATGTTAACACTACCGTTAGTGGAATTATTAATTACTGTAATTAGTATACAATAATGATGTATTATAATACAATGGTAGTGTGTCAGTGTTGGAAATTTCCAACACAATACATCTCAACACTATACACTAAGACACTGTACACCACAACACTATACACCCCAACATTATACACCACAAGACTATAAACCACACGACTATTCACCACGACACTATACACCTCGACACTATACACTACGCCACTATACACGATGACACTATATTTCACGACACTGTACACAACGCCACTATACTCCACGACACTATACACCACGACACTATACACCACGACACTATACACCACAACACTATACACCGGAACACTATACACCACGACACTATACATCACGACACTATACTCCACGAAACTATACACTACGACACTGTACACGACAACACTATACACCACGACACTATACTCCACGACAATCTACACCACGACATTATACACTACGCCACTATTCTCCTCGACACTACGCACCAGGACACTATACTCTACGACACCAAACTCCACGGTACTATATACCACACTATACAACACGACACTATACACCACGACACTATACACCATGACCCTATACACCACGACACTATACACCACGATACTATACTCCACGACACTATTCTTAACGACACTTTCCACCAAGAAACTGTTCACCACGCCACTATATACCACACCACTATACACCACGACACTATACACCACGACAATATACTCCACGAAACTATACACCACAACATTGTTCCTCCACTACACCATACTCAACGATACCATACTCCACGACATAATACTCCACGACACTTTACTTGACGACACTATACACCACGCCACAATAAACCACACCACGATACTATACACCACACCACTAAAAACCACGAAACTACTCCTTCACGACACTATACTCCACGACACTATACACCACGACACTATACACCACGACACTATACTCCACGAAAATACACCACGACACTATTCTCCACGACACTATGCTCCACGACACTATACACCACGCCACTATACACCACGACACTATACTCCACGACACTATACCTCACGATATTATACACCATGACACTTTATACACCACGAAACTATACACAACGACACTATACACCACAACACTATACTTCACGACACTATACTCCACGACACTATTCACCACGACACTATTCTCAACGACACTATACTCCACGACACTACTCTTCCAAGGCAATATACAAAACGACACTATACACCACTACACTATACACCACAACACTATACACCACGACACTATACACCACAACACTATACATCACAACACTATACTCCACGACACTATACACCACGACAATATACACCTCGACACTATACACCACGACACTATACACCACAACACTATACTCCACGAAACTATACATCACAACACTATATACCACAAGACCATACACCACGACACTATACATCACGACACTGTACTCCACGAAACTATACACAACGACATTGTACACCACTACACTATACACCACAACACTGTACACCACGACACTATACTCCACGACAATCTGCACCACGACACTATTCACTTGCCCACTTTACACCACGACACTATTCTCCACGACACTGTACTCCTCGACACTATGCACCATGCCACTATACACCAGGACACTATATTCCAGGACACTATACTCCACGACACTATACACCACGACAGTATGCTCTACGACACTATACTCCACGACAGCATATTCCACGGCACTATATACCACGACACTATACTCCACGACACTATACAACACGACACTATACACCATGACCCTATATACCACGACACTGTATACCACACTATACATCACGACACTATACTCCCTGACACTATTCTCAACGACAATATACACCAGGAAACTATACACCACGCCACTATACATCACACCACTGTACACCACGACACAAAACTCCACGACACTATACACAACTACACTATACGCAACTACACTATACTTCACGACACCATACTTCACGACACTATACACCACGAAACTATACACAACGACACTATACAACTCGATACTATACTCCACAACACTATACTCCACGACACCATACTCCACGACACCATACTCCACGACATTTTACTCAACGACACTCTACACCACGACACTATTCTCCACGACACTATACACAACGCCACTATACACCACGACACTATACACCACACCACTATACACCACACAAACATACACCACGACACTATACTCCACGACACTATACTCCACTTCACTATACACAATGACACTATACACCACGACACTGTACACCACGACACTATACTCCTCGACACTATACACCACGACTCTATACACCACGCCACTATACATCACACCACTATACACCACGACACTATACACCACAACACTATACTCCACGACACTATTCACCACGACAATATACACCACGACACTATACACCACGACACTATACACCAAATCACTATACTCCACGACACTATTCTCCACGACACTATACTCCTCGACACTATACTCCACGATACTATACACCAAGACACTATACACCACGCCACTATACATCACACCACTATACACCTCGACACTATACACCTCGACTCTATACTCCACGAAACTATACACCACGACACTATTCCTCCACGACATTATACTCCACGACACTATACACCACTCCACTATACAGCATGACATTATACTCCACAAAACTACACCGCTACACTATTCTCCACGGTGCTACACTCTACTACAATATACACAACGCCAATATAAATCACGGCATTGTAAAACACGACACTATACACCACAACACTACTCCACGACACTATACACCACGACAATATACACCACGACACTATACACCACGACACTATACACCACAATACTATACCCAACGACACTATACTCCACGACACTATACTCCACGAAACTATACATCACAACAGATTACACACAACCACTACACTACGGAGACCGTGGTGTAGTGGTAAGACACTCGTCTGGCGTTCCGCGAGCGCTATGTCATGGGTTCGTATCCTGGCCGGGGAGGATTTACTGGGCGCAATTAACGTAACATTGAAATGTGTACTTGGATGAAAAAACGATTCTTCGCGGCGGGGATCGTATTCCAGGGACACTATACACAACGACATTGTACACCACTACACTATAGACCACAACACTGTACACCACGACACTATACTCCACGACAATCTGCACCACGACACTATTCACTTGCCCACTTTACACCACGACACTATTCTCCACGACACTGTACTCCTCGACACTATGCACCATGCCACTATACACCAGGACACTATACTCCACGACACTATACACCACGACAGTATGCTCTACGACACTATACTCCACGACAGCATATTCCACGGCACTATATACCACGACACTATACTCCACGACACTATACAACACGACACTATACACCATGACCCTATATACCACGACACTGTATACCACACTATACATCACGACACTATACTCCCTGACACTATTCTCAACGACAATATACACCAGGAAACTATACACCACGCCACTATACATCACACCACTGTACACCACGACACAAAACTCCACGACACTATACACAACTACACTATACGCAACTACACTATACTTCACGACACCATACTTCACGACACTATACACCACGAAACTATACACAACGACACTATACAACTCGATACTATACTCCACAACACTATACTCCACGACACCATACTCCACGACACCATACTCCACGACATTTTACTCAACGACACTCTACACCACGACACTATTCTCCACGACACTATACACAACGCCACTATACACCACGACACTATACACCACACCACTATACACCACACAAACATACACCACGACACTATACTCCACGACACTATACTCCACTTCACTGTACACAATGACACTATACACCACGACACTGTACACCACGACACTATACTCCTCGACACTATACACCACGACTCTATACACCACGCCACTATACATCACACCACTATACACCACGACACTATACACCACAACACTATACTCCACGACACTATTCACCACGACAATATACACCACGACACTATACACCACGACACTATACACCAAATCACTATACTCCACGACACTATTCTCCACGACACTATACTCCTCGACACTATACTCCACGATACTATACACCAAGACACTATACACCACGCCACTATACATCACACCACTATACACCTCGACACTATACACCTCGACTCTATACTCCACGAAACTATACACCACGACACTATTCCTCCACGACATTATACTCCACGACACTATACACCACTCCACTATACAGCATGACATTATACTCCACAAAACTACACCGCTACACTATTCTCCACGGTGCTACACTCTACTACAATATACACAACGCCAATATAAATCACGGCATTGTAAAACACGACACTATACACCACAACACTACTCCACGACACTATACACCACGACAATATACACCACGACACTATACACCACGACACTATACACCACAATACTATACCCAACGACACTATACTCCACGACACTATACTCCACGAAACTATACATCACAACAGATTACACACAACCACTACACTACGGAGACCGTGGTGTAGTGGTAAGACACTCGTCTGGCGTTCCGCGAGCGCTATGTCATGGGTTCGTATCCTGGCCGGGGAGGATTTACTGGGCGCAATTAACGTAACATTGAAATGTGTACTTGGATGAAAAAACGATTCTTCGCGGCGGGGATCGTATTCCAGGGACCTGCCCGAAACGCTACGCGTACTAGTGGCTGTACAAGAATGTAACAACTCTTGTATATATCTCAAAAAAAAAAAAAAACACCATGACCCTATACACCATGAAACTATACACCACGACACTATACATCACGCCACTATACTCCACGAAACTATACACAACGACACTGTACACCACAACACTATACACCACAACACTGTATACGACGACACTATACTCCACGACAATCTACACCACGACACTATACACCTTGCCACTATACCTCACGACACCATTCTTAACGACACTATACTCCACGACACTATGCACCATACCACTATATACCAGGACACTATACTCAACGACACTATACTCCACGACACTATACACCACGACACTATGCTCCACGACACTATTCTCCACGAACACATACTCCACGGCACTATATACCACGACACTATACTCCAAGACATTATACAACACGACACTATACATCATGACCCTATATACAACGACACTGTATACCACTACACTATACACCACGACTCTCTACTCCACGACATTATTCTCACCGACACTATACACCAAGAAACTATACACCTCGCCACTATACACCACACCACTATACACCACGACACAACACTCCACGACACTATGCACAACGACATATATTCTCCACGACACTATACTTCACGACACTATACACAATGACACTATACACCACGAAACAATACACAACGACACTATACAACTCGACACTATACTCCACACCACTATACTCCACGACACCATACTCCACAACACCATACTCGACGAAATTATACTCTTCGAAACTATACACCACGACACTATTCACCACTATACTAACGATATTCAGCGACACTATACACCACGACACTATTCTCCATGACACTATACACTCCATTACTATACACGACATTATATGCCACGAAACTACACCACTGCACTATTCTGCACGACAATATACTCCACGACACTATACACCACGCCACTATACGCCACGACACTATACTCCACAAAAATACACTCCGATACTATTTTCTACGACACTATACTCCAATTCACTATACACCACGCCACTATAAATCACGGCACTACACTTCACGACACTATACTTCACAACACTTAACACCAAGACACTATACTCCATGCCACTATACTCCACGACACCATAATCCACGACACTATACACTACGACACTCTACTCCGCAACATTATACTGCACGACACTATACACCATACACTGTACACCATGACACTATACAAAATGACACTATACACCACGACACTGTACTCCACGACACTATACTCCACGACACTATACACATCACCACTATACTCCACGACACTATACACAACGACACTATACTCCACGACAATATACATCACGACACTATTCCTCCACGACACTATACTGCACGACACTATACACCACGACACTGTACACCATGACACTATACAAAAGGACACTATACACCACGATACCGTACTCCACGACACTATACTCCACGACACTATACACAACGACACTATACTCCACGACAATATACATCACGACACTATTCCTCCACGACAGTATACTTCACGACACTATAAACTTCACTACTATACACGACATTATATGCCACGAAACTACACCACTGCACTATTCTGCACGACAATATACTCCACGACACTATACACCACGCCACTATACGCCACGACGCTATACTCCACGACACTATACTCCACTTCACTATACACAATGACACTATACACCACGACACTATTCACAACGATACTATACTCCACGACACTCTACGACACTATACTCCACGACACTATACACAACTCCACTATATACCACGACACTATTCTCAACGACACTATACTCCATGAAACTGTACTCCACGATACTATACTCAACGACACTACACACCACGACACTATACACAACGCCACTATAAACCATACCACTATACACCACGATACTATACACCACACCACTAAACACCACTACACTACTCCTCCACGACACTATACGCCACACTACTATAAACCACGACACTATTCTCCACGATACTACTTTACGACACTATTATCTACGACACTATACTCCACGACACTATACACCACGACACTATACTCCACGAGACTATACTTAACGATACTATACACCATGACAATATACACCACGAAACTATACACAACGACACTATGCACCACGACACTATACTTTACGATACTATACTCCACGACACTATACACTACGACACTATTTTCCACGACACAACACTATACACCACAACACTATACACCACGACACTATGCACCACAACACTATCCTCCACACTATACACCACGACAGTATGCACCAAGACACTATACACCACAACACTATACACCACAACACTATACCCCACGACACTATACTCCACGACACTATACTCTACGAAAAAAAACATCACAACACTATACACCACAAGACTATACACCACTCCACTATACATCACGGCACTATACTCCACGACATTATACTCCACAACACTATACACCACGACACTATGCTCCATGACACTATACTCCACGACACCATAATCCTTGACACTATACATTACGACACTATACTCCACACTGTATTGCAAAACACTGTACAGCGTACACCATGACAATATACAAAATGACACTATACACCACGACCCTGTACTCCACGACACTATACTCCACGACACTATACACAACGTCACTATACACCACGACGCTATACACAACACCACTATACACCACACAAACATACACCAGGACACTATTCCTCCACGACAGTATACTTCACGACACTATACACTTCACTACTATACACGACATTATATGCCACGAAACTACACCACTGCACTATTCTGCACAATATACTCCACGACACTATACACCACGCCACTATACGCCACGACACTATACTCCTATACTTCACTATAACTTCACTATACACAATGACACTATACACCACGACACTATTCACAACGATACTATACTCCACGACACTCTACGACACTATACTCCACGACACTATACACAACTCCACTATACACCACGACACTATACTCCACGATACTCTACTCTATAAAACTATACTCCACGACACTATACTCAACGGCACTACTCACCATGACACTATACACAAAGCCACTATAAACCACACCACTATACACAACGATACTATACACCAAACCACTTAACACCACGACACTACTCCACGACACTATACTCCATGACACTATACGCCACACTACTATAAACCACGACACTATACTCCACGAAACTACACCACGACACTATTATCCACGCCACTATACACCACAACACTATACTCCACGACCTCATACTTAACGATACTATACACCACGAAACTATGCACAACGACACTATACACCACGGCACTATACTTTACGACACTATACTCCACGACGCTATACACTACGACACTATTCTCCACAACAATATACTCCACGACACTATTCCTCCACGACAGAATACTCCACGACACTATACACCACAACACTATACACCACAACACTATACACCACAACACTATACACCAAGACACTATGCACCACAACACTATACACCACGACACTATACACCACGACACTATACACAACGACACTATACACCACAACACTATACCCCACGACACTATACTCCACGACACTATATTCTACGAAACTATACATCACAACACTATTCACCACAAGACTATACACCACAAGACTATACACCACGACACTATACTCCATGAAACTATACACCACGACACTATACATCACGATTTACGATTTACTATTTAAACCACGATTTACTATAAAACCAGAAAAACGGCCAGCCTACTCATGAGAAACTCTCCAGACACAAAACAGAACGCTTTAAAAGAGACTAACGTCGTCTATGCCTTCAAATGCCCTGTTGGGGACTGTAAGCTCCAAAAAACCCAGTATATAGGCAAGACAACAACATCTCTTTCTAGGCGTTTAACGATGCATAAGCAACAGGGCTCCATTAAGGAACATATAATCTCTTCCCACTACCAAACCATCGCCAGAGAAATCCTAGTAAACAACACAGAAATCATCGATAGATACAGCGATAGCAGGCGGCTTGACGTTTGCGAGGCACTACACATCAAGAAGTCAACACCAGCAATCAACAGCCAATTATTGCACAACTATATTCTACCCACCTCAAGACTCCGCTCCAATATAGAAGCATCAAGAAATATGGACCAATAGGCTTTCTACAAACACTTCTATTCAATATCCATTGTTTCGTGTTCTGTCTTGTGTTTATGAAATTAATACCCTATTAATACCACATCTTGTTCTGTCTTGTGTTAATGCCACATCACCCCTTCCACCTCACTCAAATGTAGATATAAAATCGGAGATGCGTAAGTTCTATTCAGTTGTGTATTTGTGAACTAAAGTCTTTGAAAATGTAATAAGTTTTACGAAACGCGCACGTGTCGCGTCAAACTAGAAATAAAAATGAATTTTGGAGAATTGATTTTTTATTTACCTCCAGCAGTGAAACGAAATGAACGAAAGATTGAGAAAATTCGTGTTAGAATTATTAATCTTACTTTTTCGGTCTTAATTAATAATATATGTCTACAGGAAAGACTGCTACCAAAATATACTAATATATATATATATATATATATATATATATATATATATATATATATATATATATATATATATATATATATATATATATATATATATATATATATATATATATATATATATATATATATATATGTCGTACCCAGTAGCCAGAACGCACTTCTCAGCCTACTATGCAAGGCCCGATTTGCCTAATAAGCCAAGTTTTCCTGAATTAATATATTTTCTCAAATTTGTTTCTTATGAAATGATAAAGCTACCCATTTCATTATGTATGAGGATTTTTTATTGTTGCCGCCGAAGGCGGCTAGTTTATTGTGCACCCCATACTCATCCTGTGATCGGTAGCGCAAAAGCATTACAGAGGGCACAAAAGGTCTTTATCAGACCTCATCTTAGATTATTACATAAACAATTTCTTCAATCCTTCACACCTTATAGTTACAATGTCAGCTAGTTACAGAGAAAGTGTTATTACAAGAGCTACATATTTACAGTAAGTCATCATACATTAATGGTAGGTCTTGTCGTTAATACATAATAGTTTGGCCAATGGGGATATTACAGAGTCACAGGGGAGCTTCTGTTTATTATTAGTCCTCACAATACACTACTTGCGTATGTTTTCTTATGTATGAGGTCAATTTCTTTTTATTGGAGTTAAAATAAACGTAGATATATGACCGAACCTAACCAACCCTACCTAACCTAACCTACCCTATCTTTATAGGTTAGGTTAACTTAGGTAGCAGAAAAAGTTAGGTTAGGTAGTCGTAAAAACATTAATTAATGAAAACTTGGCCTATTAGGCAAATCGAGCCTTGCATAGTAGGCTGAGAAGTGCGTTCTGGCTACTAGGTACGACATATATATATATATATATATATATATATATATATATATATATATATATAACTGAAACATATATAACATATATATATATATATATATATATATATAACTGAAACATATATAACATATATATAACTGAAAACTCACACCCCCAGAAGTGACTCGAACCCATACTGCCAGGAGCAACGCAACTGGTACGTACAGGGACGCCTTAATCCGCTTGACCATCACGACCGGACATAAGGAAGTGATAGCCGAAGCTATTTGAACCACTTCCCCGCCGGCACTCGGATGGTAATCTTGGGCATAGCATTTTATCAAATCACCTCATTCTTTGGGGCACACGTGAGGAACACAAATGCAAACAAGCCTGAATGGTCCCCAGGACTATATACAACTGAAAAGCCTGGTCGGCTATCACTTCCTTATGTCCGGTCGTGATGGTCAAGCGGATAAAGGCGTCCCTGTACATACCAGTTGCGTTGCTCCTGGCAGTATGGGTTCGAGTCACTTCTCGGGTGTGAGTTTTCAGTTGTATATAGTCCTGGGGACCATTCAGGCTTGTTTGCATTTGTGTTCCTCACGTGTGCCCCAAAGAATGAGGTGATTTGATAAAATGCTATGCCCAAGATTACCATCCGAGTGCCGGCAGGGAAGTGGTTAAAATAGCTTCGGCTATCACTTCCTTATGTCCGGTCGTGATGGTCAAGCGGATTAAGGCGTCCCTGTACATACCAGTTGCGTTGCTCCTGGCAGTATGGGTTCGAGTCACTTCTGGGGTGTGAGTTTTCAGTTGTATATAGTCCTGGGGACCATTCAGGCTTGTTTGCATATATATATATATATATATATATATATATATATATATATATATATATATATATATATATATATATATATATATATATATATATATATATATATATATATATATATATATGTCGTACCTAGTAGCCAGAACGCAGTTCTCAGCCTATTATGCAAGGCCCGATTTGCCTAATAAGCCAAGTTTTCATGAATTAATTGTTTTTCGACAACCTAACCTAACCTAACCTAACTTTTTTGGCTACCTAACCTAACCTTACCTATAAAAATAGGGTAGGTTAGGTTAGGTAGGGTTGGTTAGGTTCGGTCATATATCTACGTTAATTTTAACTCCAATAAAAAAAAAATTGACCTCATTCATAATGAAATGGGTAGCTTTATCATTTCATAAGAAAAAAATTAGAGAAAATATATTAATTCAGGAAAACTTGGCTTATTAGGCAAAGTAGGCCAAAAAGTGCGTTCTGGCTACTAGGTACGACATATATATATATATATATATATATGGGTATTAAATTCCAACACAAGACAGAACACGAAACAATGGGTATTGAATGGGTATTAAATTCAAACACAAGACAGAACACGAAACAATGGGTATTGAATGGAATAATTGTAGAAAGCCTATTGGACCATATTTCTTGATGCTTCTATATTGGAGCGGAGTCTTGAAGTGGGTAGAATATAGTTGTGCATTAATTGGCTGTTGATTGCTGGTGTTGATTTCTTGATGTGTAGTGCTTCTCAGACGTCAAGCCGCCTGCTATCGCTGTATTTATCAATGATTTCTGTGTTGTTTGCTAAGATTTCTATGGTGATGGTTTGTTTGTGGGAAGAGATAATATGTTCCTTAATGGAGCCCTGTTGCTTATGCATCGTTAAACGCCTGGAAAGAGATGTTGTTGTCTTGCCTATATACTTGTTTTTTTGGAGCTTACAGTCCCGAAGAGGGCATTTGAAGGCATAGACGACGTTGGTCTCTTTTAAAGCGTTCTGCTTTGTGTCTGGAGAGTTTCTCATGAGTAGGCTGGCCGTTCTTCTGGTTTTATAGTAAATCGTCAGTTGTATCTTCTGATTTTTGTCTGTAGGGATAACGTTTCTACTGACAATATCTTTCAGGACCCTTTCCTCCGTTTTATGGGCTGTGGAAAAGAAGTTCCTGTAAAATAGTCTAATAGGGGGTATAGGTGTTGTGTTAGTTGTTTCTTCAGAGGTTGCATGGCGTTTCACTTTCCTTCTTATGATGTCTTCCACGAAACCATTGGAGAAGCCGTTGTTGACTAGGACCTGCCTTACATCTGTAGGGTAAGGCAGGTCCTACTAGGGTAACCTAGTAGCCAGAACGCACTTCCGAGCCTACTATGCAAGGCCTGATTTGCCTAATAAGCCAAGTTTTCACGAATTAATTGTTTTTCGACTAACTAACCTACCTAACCTAACCTAATTTAAATTTTTCGGCTACCTAACCTAACCTAACCTATAAACATAGGTTAGGTTAGATTAGGTTAGGTAGGGTTGGTTAGGTTCGGTCATATATCTACGTTAATTTTAACTCCAATAAAATTTTTTTATCTCATACATAATGAAATGGGTAGCTTTATCATTTCATAAGAAAAAAATTAAAGAAAATATAATAATTCAGGAAAACTTGGCTTATTACGCAAATTAGGCCTTGCATAGTAGGCCGAGAAGTGCGTTCTGGCTACTAGGTACGACATATATATATATATATATATATATATATATATATATATATATATGTCGTACCTAGTAGCCAGAACGCACTTCTCAGCCTACTATTCAAGGCTCGATTTGCCTAATAAGCCAAGTTTTCATGAATTAATTGTTTTTCGGCAACCTAACCTACCTAACCTAACCTAACCTAACTTTTTCGGCTACCTAACCTAACCTAACCTATAAAGATAGGTTAGGTTAGGTTAGGTAGGGTTGGTTAGGTTCGGTCATATATCTACGTTAATTTTAACTCTAATAAAAAAAAATTGACCTCATACATAATGAAATGGGTAGGTTTATCATTTCATAAGAAAAAAATTAGAGAAAATATATTATTTCAGGAAAACTTGGCTTATTAGGCAAATCGGGCCTTGAATAGTAGGCCGAGAAGTGCGTTCTGGCTACTAGGTACGACATATATATATATATATATATATATATATATATATATATATATATATATATATATATGTCGTACCTAGTAGCCAGAACGCACTTCTCAGCCTACTATGCAAGGCCCGATTTGCCTAATAAGCCAAGTTTTCATGAATTAATTGTTTTTCGACTTCCTAACCTAACCTAACCTAACTTTTTCGGGTACCTAACCGAACCTAACCTATGAAGATAGGTTAGGTTAGGTTAGGTAGGGTCGGTTAGGTTCGGTCATATATCTACGTTAATTTTAGCTCCAATAAAAAAAAATTGACTTCATACATAATGAAATGGGTAGCTTTATCATTTCATTAGAAAAAAATAGAGAAAATATATTAATTCAGGAAAACTTGGCTTATTAGGCAAATCGGGCCTAGTATAGTAGGCTGAGAAGTGCGTTCTGGCTACTAGGTACGACATATATATATATATATATATATATATATATATATATATATATATGTATATATATGTATATATATGTATATATATATATATATATATATATATATATATATGCGAACAAGCCTGAATGGTCCCCAGGACTATATGCGAATGAAAACTCACACCCCAGAAGTGACTCGAACCCATACTCCCAGAAGCAACGCAACTGGTAACTACAGGGCGCCTTAATCCGCTTGACCATCACGGCCGTCAAAAGGAAGTGATAGCCGAGGCTATTTGAGCCACTTCCCCGACGGCAACTCGGATGGTAATCTTGGGCATAGCATTTCACCAAATCACCTCATTCTTTGGGGCACACGTGAGGAACACAAATGCGAACAAGCCTGAATGGTCCCCAGGACTATATGCGAATGAAAACTCACACCCCAGAAGTGACTCGAACCCATACTCCCAGAAGCAACGCAACTGGTAACTACAGGGCGCCTTAATCCGCTTGACCATCACGGCCGTCAAAAGGAAGTGATAGCCGAGGCTATTTGAGCCACTTCCCCGACGGCAACTCGGATGGTAATCTTGGGCATAGCATTTCACCAAATCACCTCATTCTTTGGGGCACACGTGAGGAACACAAATGCGAACAAGCCTGAATGGTCCCCAGGACTATATGCGAATGAAAACTCACACCCCAGAAGTGACTCGAACCCATACTCCCAGAAGCAACGCAACTGGTAACTACAGGGCGCCTTAATCCGCTTGACCATCACGGCCGTCAAAAGGAAGTGATAGCCGAGGCTATTTGAGCCACTTCCCCGACGGCAACTCGGATGGTAATCTTGGGCATAGCATTTCACCAAATCACCTCATTCTTTGGGGCACACGTGAGGAACACAAATGCGAACAAGCCTGAATGGTCCCCAGGACTATATGCGAATGAAAACTCACACCCCAGAAGTGACTCGAACCCATACTCCCAGAAGCAACGCAACTGGTAACTACAGGGCGCCTTAATCCGCTTGATCATCACGGCCGTCAAAAGGAAGTGATAGCCGAGGCTATTTGAGCCACTTCCCCGACGGCAACTCGGATGGTAATCTTGGGCATAGCATTTCACCAAATCACCTCATTCTTTGGGGCACACGTGAGGAACACAAATGCGAACAAGCCTGAATGGTCCCCAGGACTATATGCGAATGAAAACTCACACCCCAGAAGTGACTCGAACCCATACTCCCAGAAGCAACGCAACTGGTAACTACAGGGCGCCTTAATCCGCTTGACCATCACGGCCGTCAAAAGGAAGTGATAGCCGAGGCTATTTGAGCCACTTCCCCGACGGCAACTCGGATGGTAATCTTGGGCATAGCATTTCACCAAATCACCTCATTCTTTGGGGCACACGTGAGGAACACAAATGCGAACAAGCCTGAATGGTCCCCAGGACTATATGCGAATGAAAACTCACACCCCAGAAGTGACTCGAACCCATACTCCCAGAAGCAACGCAACTGGTAACTACAGGGCGCCTTAATCCGCTTGACCATCACGGCCGTCAAAAGGAAGTGATAGCCGAGGCTATTTGAGCCACTTCCCCGACGGCAACTCGGATGGTAATCTTGGGCATAGCATTTCACCAAATCACCTCATTCTTTGGGGCACACGTGAGGAACACAAATGCGAACAAGCCTGAATGGTCCCCAGGACTATATGCGAATGAAAACTCACACCCCAGAAGTGACTCGAACCCATACTCCCAGAAGCAACGCAACTGGTAACTACAGGGCGCCTTAATCCGCTTGACCATCACGGCCGTCAAAAGGAAGTGATAGCCGAGGCTATTTGAGCCACTTCCCCGACGGCAACTCGGATGGTAATCTTGGGCATAGCATTTCACCAAATCACCTCATTCTTTGGGGCACACGTGAGGAACACAAATGCGAACAAGCCTGAATGGTCCCCAGGACTATATGCGAATGAAAACTCACACCCCAGAAGTGACTCGAACCCATACTCCCAGAAGCAACGCAACTGGTAACTACAGGGCGCCTTAATCCGCTTGACCATCACGGCCGTCAAAAGGAAGTGATAGCCGAGGCTATTTGAGCCACTTCCCCGACGGCAACTCGGATGGTAATCTTGGGCATAGCATTTCACCAAATCACCTCATTCTTTGGGGCACACGTGAGGAACACAAATGCGAACAAGCCTGAATGGTCCCCAGGACTATATGCGAATGAAAACTCACACCCCAGAAGTGACTCGAACCCATACTCCCAGAAGCAACGCAACTGGTAACTACAGGGCGCCTTAATCCGCTTGACCATCACGGCCGTCAAAAGGAAGTGATAGCCGAGGCTATTTGAGCCACTTCCCCGACGGCAACTCGGATGGTAATCTTGGGCATAGCATTTCACCAAATCACCTCATTCTTTGGGGCACACGTGAGGAACACAAATGCGAACAAGCCTGAATGGTCCCCAGGACTATATGCGAATGAAAACTCACACCCCAGAAGTGACTCGAACCCATACTCCCAGAAGCAACGCAACTGGTAACTACAGGGCGCCTTAATCCGCTTGACCATCACGGCCGTCAAAAGGAAGTGATAGCCGAGGCTATTTGAGCCACTTCCCCGACGGCAACTCGGATGGTAATCTTGGGCATAGCATTTCACCAAATCACCTCATTCTTTGGGGCACACGTGAGGAACACAAATGCGAACAAGCCTGAATGGTCCCCAGGACTATATGCGAATGAAAACTCACACCCCAGAAGTGACTCGAACCCATACTCCCAGAAGCAACGCAACTGGTAACTACAGGGCGCCTTAATCCGCTTGACCATCACGGCCGTCAAAAGGAAGTGATAGCCGAGGCTATTTGAGCCACTTCCCCGACGGCAACTCGGATGGTAATCTTGGGCATAGCATTTCACCAAATCACCTCATTCTTTGGGGCACACGTGAGGAACACTAATGCGAACAAGCCTGAATGGTCCCCAGGACTATATGCGAATGAAAACTCACACCCCAGAAGTGACTCGAACCCATACTCCCAGAAGCAACGCAACTGGTAACTACAGGGCGCCTTAATCCGCTTGACCATCACGGCCGTCAAAAGGAAGTGATAGCCGAGGCTATTTGAGCCACTTCCCCGACGGCAACTCGGATGGTAATCTTGGGCATAGCATTTCACCAAATCACCTCATTCTTTGGGGCACACGTGAGGAACACAAATGCGAACAAGCCTGAATGGTCCCCAGGACTATATGCGAATGAAAACTCACACCCCAGAAGTGACTCGAACCCATACTCCCAGAAGCAACGCAACTGGTAACTACAGGGCGCCTTAATCCGCTTGACCATCACGGCCGTCAAAAGGAAGTGATAGCCGAGGCTATTTGAACCACCCCACCGCCGGCACTCAAATAGCCTCGGCTATCACCTCATTATGTCCGGTCGTGATGGTCAAGTGGATTAAGGCGTCTTGTACATACCAGTTGCATGGCTCCTGGGAGTATGGGTTCGAGTCACTTCTGGGGTGTGAGATTTCAGTTGCATATTGTCCTGGGGACCATTCAGGCTTGTTCGCATTTGTGTTCCTCACGTGTGCCCCAAAGAATGAGGTGATTTGGTAAAATGCTATGCCCAAGATTACTATCCGAGTGCCGGCGGTGGGGTGGTTCAAATAGCCTCGGCTATCACCTCATTATGTCCGGTCGTGATGGTCAAGTGGATTAAGGCGTCTTGTACATACCAGTTGCATGGCTCCTGGGAGTATGGGTTCGAGTCACTTCTGGGGTGTGAGTTTTCAGTTGCATATTGTCCTGGGGACCATTCAGGCTTGTTCGCATTTGTGTTCCTCACGTGTGCCCCAAAGAATGAGGTGATTTGGTAAAATGCTATGCCCAAGATTACTATCCGAGTGCCGGCGGTGGGGTGGTTCAAATAGCCTCGGCTATCACCTCATTATGTCCGGTCGTGATGGTCAAGTGGATTAAGGCGTCTTGTACATACCAGTTGCATGGCTCCTGGGAGTATGGGTTCGAGTCACTTCTGGGGTGTGAGTTTTCAGTTGCATATTGTCCTGGGGACCATTCAGGCTTGTTCGCATTTGTGTTCCTCACGTGTGCCCCAAAGAATGAGGTGATTTGGTAAAATGCTATGCCCAAGATTACTATCCGAGTGCCGGCGGTGGGGTGGTTCAAATAGCCTCGGCTATCACCTCATTATGTCCGGTCGTGATGGTCAAGTGGATTAAGGCGTCTTGTACATACCAGTTGCATGGCTCCTGGGAGTATGGGTTCGAGTCACTTCTGGGGTGTGAGTTTTCAGTTGCATATTGTCCTGGGGACCATTCAGGCTTGTTCGCATTTGTGTTCCTCACGTGTGCCCCAAAGAATGAGGTGATTTGGTAAAATGCTATGCCCAAGATTACTATCCGAGTGCCGGCGGTGGGGTGGTTCAAATAGCCTCGGCTATCACCTCATTATGTCCGGTCGTGATGGTCAAGTGGATTAAGGCGTCTTGTACATACCAGTTGCATGGCTCCTGGGAGTATGGGTTCGAGTCACTTCTGGGGTGTGAGTTTTCAGTTGCATATTGTCCTGGGGACCATTCAGGCTTGTTCGCATTTGTGTTCCTCACGTGTGCCCCAAAGAATGAGGTGATTTGGTAAAATGCTATGCCCAAGATTACTATCCGAGTGCCGGCGGTGGGGTGGTTCAAATAGCCTCGGCTATCACCTCATTATGTCCGGTCGTGATGGTCAAGTGGATTAAGGCGTCTTGTACATACCAGTTGCATGGCTCCTGGGAGTATGGGTTCGAGTCACTTCTGGGGTGTGAGTTTTCAGTTGCATATTGTCCTGGGGACCATTCAGGCTTGTTCGCATTTGTGTTCCTCACGTGTGCCCCAAAGAATGAGGTGATTTGGTAAAATGCTATGCCCAAGATTACTATCCGAGTGCCGGCGGTGGGGTGGTTCAAATAGCCTCGGCTATCACCTCATTATGTCCGGTCGTGATGGTCAAGTGGATTAAGGCGTCTTGTACATACCAGTTGCATGGCTCCTGGGAGTATGGGTTCGAGTCACTTCTGGGGTGTGAGTTTTCAGTTGCATATTTTCCTGGGGACCATTCAGGCTTGTTCGCATTTGTGTTCCTCACATGTGCCCCAAAGAATGAGGTGATTTGGTAAAATGCTATGCCCAAGATTACTATCCGAGTGCCGGCGGTGGGGTGGTTCAAATAGCCTCGGCTATCACCTCATTATGTCCGGTCGTGATGGTCAAGTGGATTAAGGCGTCTTGTACATACCAGTTGCATGGCTCCTGGGAGTATGGGTTCGAGTCACTTCTGGGGTGTGAGTTTTCAGTTGCATATTGTCCTGGGGACCATTCAGGCTTGTTCGCATTTGTGTTCCTCACGTGTGCCCCAAAGAATGAGGTGATTTGGTAAAATGCTATGCCCAAGATTACTATCCGAGTGCCGGCGGTGGGGTGGTTCAAATAGCCTCGGCTATCACCTCATTATGTCCGGTCGTGATGGTCAAGTGGATTAAGGCGTCTTGTACATACCAGTTGCATGGCTCCTGGGAGTATGGGTTCGAGTCACTTCTGGGGTGTGAGTTTTCAGTTGCATATTGTCCTGGGGACCATTCAGGCTTGTTCGCATTTGTGTTCCTCACGTGTGCCCCAAAGAATGAGGTGATTTGGTAAAATGCTATGCCCAAGATTACTATCCGAGTGCCAGCGGTGGGGTGGTTCAAATAGCCTCGGCTATCACCTCATTATGTCCGGTCGTGATGGTCAAGTGGATTAAGGCGTTTTGTACATACCAGTTGCATGGCTCCTGGGAGTATGGGTTCGAGTCACTTCTGGGGTGTGAGTTTTCAGTTATATATATATATATATATATATATATATATATATATATATATATATATATATATATATATGTCGTACCTAGTAGCCAGAACGCACTTCTCAGCCTACTATGCAAGGCCCGATTTGCCTAATAAGCCAAGTTTTCATGAATTAATTGTTTTTCGACGACCTAACCTACCTAACCTAACCTAACCTAACTTTTTTGGCTACCTAACCTAACCTAACCTATAAAGATAGGTTAGGTTAGGTTAGGTAGGGTTGGTTAGGTTCGGTCATATATCTACGTTAATTTTAACTACAATAAAAAAAATTGACCTCAAACATAATGAAATGGGTAGCTTTATCTTTTCATAAGAAAAAAATTTGAGAAATTATATTAATTCAGGAAAACTTGGCTTATTAGGCAAATTTGGCCTTGCATATTAGGCTGACAAGTGCGTTCTGGCTACTAGGTACGACATATATATATATATATATATATATATATATATATATATATATATATATATATATATATATATGTCGTACCTAGTAGCCAGAACGCACTTCTCAGCCTACTATGCAAGGCCCGATTTGCCTAATAAGCTAAGTTTTCATGAATTAATTGTTTTTCGACTACCTAACCTACCTAACCTAACCTAACCTAACTTTTTCGGCTACCTAACCTAACCTAATCTATAGAGATATGTTAGGTTAGGTTAGGTGGGGTTGGTTAGGTTCGGTCATATATCTACGTTAATTTTAACTCCAACCAAAAAAAATTGAACTCATACATAATGAAATGGGTAGCTTTATCATTTCATAAGAAAAAAATTAGAGAAAATATATTAATTCAGGAAAACTTGGCCTATTAGGCAAATCGGGCCTTGCATAGTAGGCCGAGAAGTGCGTTCTGGCTACTAGGTACGACATATATATATATATATATATATATATATATATATATATATATATATATATATATATATATATATATATATATATATATATAAATATATATATATTTAGACGATCACTGAACACTGATCATTTGTATGCGGAAAAACCACAAAGAAATGGGGAAGAGAGATGAACGTTTCGGCTTGTTAAAGCCGTTGTCAACTCCAGACTGACTAGAGAAAGAGAGAGAGGATACAGGCCAACACCTGGAACCTGACTAACCCATCTCTAGGGAAAGAATTACCAGAAACAGGAATAGCTTAGCTTAGAATGGTCAAAGAGGATTAAGCAGTCTGTGAATATGGATGAAAGATTAAAGAAAAGCCTCATGGACACACAATTAATGAATATTAAATTGTAATGAGACATTATAAGCCTCCCTTTCATAGTTTTTTCTTAAACTGTTGTGTAATATTGTAACTTAAAATTGGGTCAAGTTTGTACATACCAGTACTAACATTGAGAAGATTTGGACATTGACAACTTAGGGCAGACTCAATTAAATTCCATTCCACAAAGCCATTGCAATTGGCAATGCTTTTCGTCCCATCCCAATTAATAGTGTGATCACACAAACTTGTATGTAGATACAAAGCATTAGACGTTTGGGCAGTTCTTATACTATAAGCATGTTGGGACATACGTAATTGTAAGGATTTACCTGTTTGTCCAAGGTACACAGACTCACAATCATTGCAGGGAATCGAATACACACAATCTGCTGTACCAGGGGAGTTTTTTTATTAAATTAGACTTGATCGTATTATTAGCGAACACCAAATTGATATTAAGATTCTTAAAAACTGGGGAAAGTTTCTCAAATCCCATCGCATAAGGTCCCACCAATGAGTTTCTATTTTCTGGTTTTGCTTTGGAGACATTATTATAAAACGTTTGTTTAGCTTTCCCAAACGAACAATCCAAAAACATCTTAGGGTACTGTAAACTCTTCACAACTTCATATATTTTAGCTATCTCTTCAGCAAAAACCTCAGGGCTCAAGTTCATTAAGTAGGAAACCTCTTGCTTCTGTCCTATAGAGACCCGGCAAGGTATCCCTACGTTTTTGGACTACCTCTCACTTTTGAAACTATCAAAGTTTCATTTATTTTAGTAGGATTTTCTTGCCCTTATTCTCGTATATAGAGTACCGGGTACAAAATTTCCCTTTATTTATTATTTAATCACTTAACATCTAATATTAACGTTAATTGTTTTCACATTAACGATTGAATTCCCACAGGATAGTCACTAGTTGCCTGTTACTGACACTTATAATACCACAGGTATATTCTCTGTACATCTGTTTGATATCTCAAAATGTTTCGTCTCTCAGCATTTCGTAGTGATCCAACAAATGAATTAGGGAACTTAAGTAGTGCCAAGAAGACAGAATTACAAACTCTAGCACATGAGTACCAACTAGATGTTCCCTATGGAGCAACCAAAAGTGACTTGCATAACCTTTTCCTTGACCTTGACTTATCCTTATATAGACTCTGATTCTCATGAAAACTATTCCATTACAGACCGGCATACTATAGCAGCTATGAAGTTAAAGTTAGAACTAGCGAAGGAACAACGGCAACTTGCCACCCTCAAACGTGAACGCCAGAAAGAACAAGTTGCCATTGAACGTGAATGCCAGACAGAAGCTTTACAATTCAAGGAACGCGAGGCTGCCCTTGAGCGTGAACGCCAGAAAGAACAAGCGGCCCTACAACGTGTGCAGGTTGAATTCCAACGTGAGCGTAAGAGGGAACAGTTTGAACTGAGAGAACGTGATCTGGAGATACAACGTGAACACAATAAGAAGCAAGCCGATACTGCTCTAGAATACCGTAGAAAAGAACTCGACTTGGAAACTACACACCTCACTCGGCGCCAACAAGCTGAAGCTAAATTTCCATTAAGCTTTAGCATCTCCCAGGCAAGTAAGTTAATGCCACCATTCGTTGAGACAGAGATAGATGTGTTTTTTACTACTTTTGAGGCCCTAGCTAAAAAGCTTAGCTGGCCTGAAGATCAGTGGTCTATACTTCTCAGAGTGCATCTCACAGGTAGAGCTGCGGTTACTCTCTGTACCTTAGCGTCTGAGAATGACTACCAGATCCTAAAGCAAGCCGTTCTAGACGCCTACCTTCTCTCCACCGAAAGCTACAGACGAAGGTTCCGTGATTATCTAAAGGCAAGTCACCACCTATTTAGAATTTGCCAATACTAAGAAAAGATATTTCATGAAATGGCTGAAAGCAGCCCATGTTTCTACATTTTCAGACCTCGTCAACCTCATTCTAGTCGAGGAATTCTTTCGACGTGTTCCTGCTCTCATCCGTCTTCACTTAGCAGACAAAGAGGAAACCGACCTCATCAGATGTGCGAAGTCGGCTGACACCTACAGTCTTATACACAAGTTAACAGCTGACACACCTTCCAGTAAGAAGTCTTGGACTAATTATGACAAAGTGAGTACAGATCAAGAGAACTCTCAATTATATTGTAGGTATTGCAAGCTCTATGGACATACCAAAGATAAATGTGGAAAAGCCCAATACAAAGGCTACCTTGAGGTTACCTTGAGGTGCTTCCGGGGCTTAGTGTCCCCGCGGCCCGGTCGTCGACCAGGCCTCCTGGTTGCTGGACTGATCAACCAGGCTGTTAGACGCGGCTGCTCGCAGCCTGACGTATGAGTCACAGCCTGGTTGATCAGGCTATAGTGAAACTCCTAAACCCAAATCAACTCCTCCTAAGTCCGGTAAGCCTGTGATGAATATTGGTGTTCCTGTTAATGATCTTTCTTCAGCAAACACCTGTACCCTGGAACTGTCGCTACCAACAGTATAGATTCGGAGGGACGTTTCAAAGTGAAGATTTTGAGGGACACAGCTGCTCTTCAGTCTATAATTTTGAAATCGGCTGTGCCTAACATCACCTACGAGGGGCCTCGTAGCCTGGTGGATAGCGCGCAGGATTCGTAATTCTGTGGCGCGGGTTCGATTCCCGCACGAGGTAGAAGCAAATGGGCAAAGTTTCTTTCACCCTGAATGCCCCTGTTACCTAGCAGTAAATAGGTACCTGGGAGTTAGTCAGCTGTCTCGGGCTGCTTCCTGGGGGTGGAGGCCTGGTCGAGGACCGGGCCGCGGGGACACTAAAGCCCCGAAATCATCTGAAGATAACCTCAAGATATACACCGGGGAGACGGTCCTTATCACTGACCTCACTGCCACCACTCCGTATCTACTCGCCAGAGTCCACCTGGATTGTCCTTTCGTACAAGGTGAAGCCAAGTCGCCATCCGGGAAAAGCCTTTTCCCATGTCAGGGGTACAACTTCTCCTGGGCAACGACTTGGCCGAAGATCTACAACCTTCCAACTTGATCATCATGGACAAACCCCAGGTATGTGACTCTGTAGTGGACAACCCCATCCTGAAGTATATTCCAGCAGAGATCCAAGAAAGTGATGAAGTCTCTCCTCCAGTTTTGGTGACAACCCGTGCACAAGCTGCACGCCCGCAAACAGCTGGCTCTGCTTTAACAGCTGTCCCTCAAGACCATCAGAGTCTGCCACCGAATCTCACTATGCTGGAGTTCCGTAAGTTGCAGAGGGAGGATCCCTCATTAGCACCATTATTCTTCTAGGCCGAGACTCAATCTGATAGTATTCCTGGGTTCTTTATAGAGAACCATTTTGCTCTACTGCAGGTACCGACCCAGTAAACTAACGGAGGATGACGATTGGGCTAATGTCGACCAACTAATAGTTCCCACCAGCCTACGGCCCGATATTCTACACCTGGCCCATGGAGCGCTTTCTCACTACGGTTTTAATAAAACCTATCACCCCATCAGACAAGACTATTACTGGCCAGGTATGATTAAAGATGTAAAAACTTATATACAACAGTGTCATACATGTCAGATGGCAGGAAAACCTAACATCTCTATTCCCAAGGCTCCTTTGATTCCTGTTCCGGTACCTTGGGAACTCTTTCACAGACTCATTATAGACTGTGTTGGTCCTGTGCCCCGGCCCAGTTTTGATAACGCTTATATACTAACCATCCTGTGTCCAACCATCAGATTCCCCATAGCAGTTCCTGTAAAGAACATTACAGCTGCTACTGTGGTGGAACAACTGTTGAAGATCTTTACACAATATGGATTTCCACGGGAGATTCAAAGTGACTGTGGCACCAACTTTACCAGTGATCTCTTCAAGAAGACACTGGAAGGCTGGAGTGGTGGGAGTGGGCTAAGGTGGAATGTCGGTCGTTTTTTTGGGTGATGGCGAAGCGGGAGGCGTCGGGAAGGTTTGGTCTGTTGAGGGTCTTGCAGGCACGGTTATTTCGCCTGTATGGGTTGCTGAATCAGGGTTTAGATAGGTTTCGGGAGATCTCGGTGTGTAAGGATCTCATTTGTGGGCTGAGGGAGGAGATGGCTGAGGGGGTACGTGTGCGGGCTGGGGTGGAGGAACGGTTGTGTGGTGAGAAGCTCTCGCAGTTTTTACTGCGGAGGGAACGGGTGGGGCGTGCCTCTGTTTTGTTGGCAGGTCTTCATCGGCCGGACGGTTCGGTTTTGTCGGACACGGGGGCGATTTTGCATTATGTGCGTGGTGAATTGGAGTCTTTGTATGGGGTGGTTGCGGGGGATGAGGGGTTGATGGAGTCCTTCCTCCAACACTGTGCACCGGGGTTGTCGGGTATGGATTGTGTGGGTCTTGTGCGGGAGGTAAGCCCTTCGGAGCTTTGGGAGGTTGTGCGGTCCTTTCGTCGTGGTAAGGTTCCAGGGTCGGATGGGTTTCCGATGGAGTTCTATGTCGAGTTTTGGGATGTGCTTGGTGCCGATTTTTTGGAGGTGGTTCGGTTTTGTCTTCGGAGTTTGTCTCTGTCCGTTTCGCAAAATGATGGTCTTGTGCGGCTTCTTCCGAAGCCGGGGGACTTACGTTTTTTTGCAAATTGGCGGCCTATTACATTGCTAAATGTGGATTACAAGATTATTTCCAAGTTGTTGGCTGGACGTTTGCGCTCGGTTGTGGGGTCAGTGATCTCTTGGGGTCAGTTTTGTGGCGTTCCGGGTTGGTCGTTGGTGCAATGCAATTCCCTTTTTCGGGATTTGCTCCTCAATGTGGAGGAGTCTGGTGTTCCCGCGGCCATGATAAGCCTGGATTGGTCCAAGGCTTTTGATCGCGTGCCAATTGGGTTTGTTTTGCGGGTCCTGGAAAGGTTTGGTTTCCCGCCCCAGTTTGTGGGCTGGATACGGATGTTGTATGCTGGTTGTAGTAGTAGGGTGTGTCAATGGGTTCCTTAGTGCTCCCTTCGCTATTCGGCGTTCGGTTCGACAGGGGTGTCCTCTGTCGATGCTTCTATATATTCTGTTTCAGGAGCCCTTTGTTCGCGCAGTGCGTGCTTGTCGTTCAGTTGTCTCACCGTGTTTGCCGAATGGCTTGTCCCTCAAGATTTGTGGTTATGCGGACGACACAGTCTTGTTTGTTGCCTCTGAGGATTCTGTGCCTGCTGTTCAGGATTTGGTGCTTCAATTTGAGTCGGCTACAGGGGCTTTGGTCAATCGTGGAAAGTCTTGTCTTCTGGGGATGGGGGGTTGGGCCTCTCGTTTGGTGTGGTCTGGTTCGTGGTTTTCGGTGGTTCAGTCCATTCGGGTTCTGGGGATTACGTGGTTCAGGTCGTATGTGCAGTCTTTGGAGTTTAATTGGGAGGCAGTTTCGCGGGGGGTGGGCGTAGCTGTGGGGATGTTGTCGCAACGGGCCCTGACTATTTACCAGCGGGCGATTGTCGTGTCTTGTAAGGTTTTGTCGCGGGTCTGGTTTGTTGCGCAGTGTTTTCCGTTGGATCGGCGGAAGGCTCGCGCTCTGGAGGGTTTGGTGTATCGCTATGTGTGGTGTGGCCAGTATCATCCGGTTCGTCGATCTACATTATGTCTTAAGGTGTCAGAAGGTGGAATTGGTATTCCTGATGTCTATGTGAAGGCGTTGGCTTTGTTTTGGGGGTCAGTTCGGAGGAGTTTGGTGTTAGGGGGGGGGGGGTTAAACTCCTTGGGGTTGTTTTACTGCTCAATGAGGTTTAGTTTTTTGCTTGATCTGGATCGTTGCCAGGAGGTGGCCATGTATACGCCTCCAGTGTATTCGTGGGCGGTTTTGATCCTTCGGGCGCTTTGTCGATTTCCTGGGTTTTTCTCTTTTGGTTGTCGGGAGGTGTATGGGGCGCTTGCCTCTCGGGTGCCTCCCAGGGTCGAAAGTTTGTACCCTTGTTTCGACTGGGGGAATGTGTGGTAGGCGTTGAGTGGGCCGTGTATTGCGCCACGGACGCGTGAGTTGGTTTTTCGATATTTGCATGAGTCTTTGGCTAGGAATGCAAGGCTCTTTATGTTGGGTTTGGTCGCCTCTGATGGTTGTGTTCATTGTGGGGGGCGTGAGACTCAGTTGCACGTCTTTTATTTTTGTGCGCGGGTTCACGGTTTGGTTGGGTGGTTGCGGGATGTCATTGCAGCCTTTTGTGGTCCAGGGGTGCAGGTCGACCTATTGCGGTTTTTGTTTTTTTCGTTCCCTCGGGGCTCCAGGCGGGTGCGTAACACGCTCGGGGTGTTGTTAGAGTACTATATTTTTTGTTTATGGGTTGGCTGGATGGAGGGGTATGGGGTGGGGAGTATTTTGGGCTTTTTGAAAAGCCTTTATGTTCCTTTCCTAGGGTTTTTGATGCTTGGTTCACGGTCGAGTATGTCTGGGGTGCTGCGTTGGTGTAGGTGGTGGGTTCCTGTGGGTGTGGTTGTGTGTGTGTCTGTGCGTGTTCCTTTGGTTCGGTTCCCTCTGGTGGGTGGGGGTTTTGGGGGTCTGTGTTTGTTTGTCTTTGGGGTTTTGTGTGTACTGGGGTTTGCTTGGTTACCTTGTGTGGCAGGATTTTGTTTGTGTGTGGGTGGGTATGGGTGTGTTGTGGTGTTGTGTGGCATGTCTGTCTCTCTCCTGATGTGTCCGGTGCGTGGGTGTTTTTTTCTGCTTGGTGGCTGGCCGTCCTCTGTCTGTGGGGGTCGGGTTTGTGTGCTGGGTGGCTGTGTTTGTTTCGTATGTGTTCCATTGTTGTATGTTTTTTTGTATGCTTGTGTTCATTGTCATTTTGTCTTGCTGCCATGTGTTATGTGCTTTTCATTATTGTTCCTGTTGGTACGCCCTGTTTGGGTGGCATGTGTTGTTTGTTTGTGTGTTTATGCTTTTTTTTACCTGTGTCATTTTACTGTGTTATATGTTCCAATGTCGGTTTGTACTATACCGATTCCTTTCTTTTTTACTATGTTATTTTACTATGTAATGCTAATGTGTTCTGTTTCCTTTATTTTATGTACTGTGCTGTGTATTGCTTTGTTGTATTCCATTGTTATTTTCCTGCATTTCCTTACTGTGTTGTATTTACAGTGTTATGTTGACATGTTTGTTATTGTGTTTATTGACATGTTTGTTATGGTGTGTTGTCTGCTGTTGTGTGGTGTGGCGCATGGTGCGTGTGTTTTGCGTTTGTGTTATTTTTGTATGTGTATTCCTGTTTATAATTTCCCCTTGGTTTTATTGTGCTCCTTGTGCGCTTTTGTAATTACTGACGCTTTTGGCGCGCCCCATCTGGGTAGTGCTGCTTTTGTTTTGTGTGTGTGTTCTTATGTGTTTTCTGTTATTCTTTGTTTTCACTTTTGTGTTGATCAGTGTTACTTGTTATCTGTGTTGTTGTTATTCTGTGTTCTTTGTTATTCTGTGCTTTCCTGTTTATATGGTTACTATACCCAGTACTTGCTCTGTTTTAAAAATAAAAAGAAAAAAAAAAAGCAGTTCCCACCAGCCTACGGCCCGATATTCTACACCTGGCCCATGGAGCGCTTTCTCACTACGGTTTTAATAAAACCTATCACCCCATCAGACAAGACTATTACTGGCCAGGTATGATTAAAGATGTAAAAACTTATATACAACAGTGTCATACATGTCAGATGGCAGGAAAACCTAACATCTCTATTCCCAAGGCTCCTTTGATTCCTGTTCCGGTACCTTGGGAACTCTTTCACAGACTCATCATAGACTGTGTTGATCCTTTACCCTGGACCAGTTTTGATAACGCTTATATACTAACCATCCTGTGTCCAACCATCAGATTCCCCATAGCAGTTCCTGTAAAGAACATTACAGCTGCTACTGTGGTGAAACAACTGTTGAAGATCTTATAGTACTGTGGGTTGGTTGGTGTTGTCGTCGTTGATCCTTCTCTACGGACAACCCAACCCACAACTCGGTAGAGTGCTTATACCTCACTAGGAGATCATCCTTGGCGCTTCTGGCTCTTGGAGAGGGGCTCAACGTCACACATTTAGGGGATGCGGCTCCAACACTTAGCCTCGTTGTCACGTGTACACACCCACTCGAGCCGCTGTGACTTCCCACTCTCTCCTTAGGTGACATGATCTCCTCGATCCCCTTTTGGCTTATTAGTATTACCTTCTACCCTGTCCACAGCAGTGGTTCTTGGTTCTTTCTCTCTCTCTCTCCTTCTTTACTACCTCCTGGGAAGCCTCACTAGGACAAGGGCAAACACCAGCAAATTGGAATACATTTACTGGACAAAGCACATACACGATACATACACACATATAATAATAATGAATCCTATACTCTATAATATTGCAATCAGGTTGCCATCCAACACCATCAGAACTCTATCATCAGCTTATCAAGTGGTATCCTATCGTCTGATTCACCACCTGATACTATCAACCTCCTCAAGTTGATCAAGTCTACATACACCGTTGCACTATCAACAAGAGGAATAAACATATATATATATATATATATATATATATATATATATATATATATATATATATATATATATATATATATATATATATATATATATATATATATATATATATATATATCTATAAATGTGTACAATGAAAATCAGCATGTGAATGCAATAACATATATCAGCATAAATGTCCCTTGACACACAACAATGATCAATCGATCACTCTATCAGCCCTAGAACGCATACATCTGTAGGTAATCCAGCCTACGACTGTGAATCTAAACTTCAGTGTAAAACACTCCTTGACATAAGAATGCCAACAGTCACTCACCTCTCACTGCGTCTTGCACGCTAATGACAACCAAACACTATCAACTCCCTATAAGTAATCCACCAGAACTTCCCTTCCACCTCTGGAAGTTCACTACCCTGATATCTTCAGGTTCTTCCGGGCTTCACTACCAGGATCCTATGCAGCTCCTCCAGGCTGCTATCATGAAGTTTCCTTGAGCAACTATGGTGCTTCACCACCTCTACAGAAGCATGTGACACTCCTCTTCACTGCTTCTCTTCACAGCTCGAGGTCCTCTGCTCCACTACCTTGGAGTCTCATCAACTACTTCATCTGTGCTGGCTTCGAAGTTCTCAACAACTTCTTCCCCAAAGACAAACCTGCAACCCATCGACACTCCAATAAAATTGTTTCCCCTTAAACACATACACAAAAAAAATCACACAATATGTTTGCCTCCAACCTCTATCTGTCCTGTACATACAGTGAGAGTGGACTCCCCCGTTTTGGGCGGGTCCATACTCCACCTCGCCCGGCGGGCCTCCTCACTCAGGGAGTGTCCTTCACCGTCAGGAGCCAGGCTCCCTCAGTCGCCCGCTAGCGCTCAGAGGGGACGGACGTCGCTCCGTGTTCCTCCCTCTCCACTCTCTTATTTCAGGCTTTCTGCCTTATCAAAACATGTCTAACTTATAAATAAACATTGCTACTGTCGCTGGGCACACGACCAACTACAAGCAATCACTATGAACTGGCGTATATCGTGCTTACCACAGATTGTCTGGTCGAGGGCGCTCTCCCTCTGACAGCGTCTGGTCAGGGCGCTTCCACGGCCCACAATAATGCCTCTGGGCGATTTAATAAACACTTCGTCGACCAGGACTTGAGACCACAACGTTCCCAGCTCGGTTCCACAGCTGGCACGTCTACACACTTCTCTTCTCTTAGAGATATATCACTAGGGGTTCCCTTCTGACGGGAGCTCAACAGAGCGCCGCTTTTCCCCTGCGATGTCTGGCCTCAAGTGAGGTCAAAGCCCCTCCAGAAGCGAGCCTCACGCCTCCAGCAAAATGTCCACATCTCCTAGCCAGTCATTTATCTGTTTTCTTCTTCATTGCCCATAATCTCAAATTGTTATACATATCCAAGCAACTATTTTACATATGCGTTATCACCTCAATATTTGCTAGACCTTCTAATCAGGTCAGGCTTGATGAATAACTCTCAAGGAGGGAGACTCGTTTCTCCTGCAGGCTGAGATCATAACAAAGATCTTTACACAATATGGATTTCCACGGGAGATTCAAAGTGACTGTGGCACCAACTTCACCAGTGATCTCTTCAAGAAGACACTGGAAGAATTCAACATTACTCAGGTATTGTCCAGCCCCTATCATCCTGCTTCACAGGGTTCTCTTGAACGTAGTCACCAAACTATAAAATCACTCCTTAGGAAATTTTGCAATGAAACTATGAAAGACTGGGATAAACAACGTGACATCATCATGTGCATTTTCAGAAGTCTCCCAAATGAGTCTCTAGGAGTGTCTCCTTATGAGATGCTCTACGGACGTTAGTGCCATACTCCTCTTAAAACTTTTAAAGACTCTCTACGTAATGACCCTTCAGTGACCCTCTGTATGTGCCCCAGTTTCTTCAAAACTTAAAGCACATTCTAGAGCGAGTACGTAAATTTACCAACGATAATTTATTAAAAGCTCAAGATACGATGAAGACTCATTTTGACAAACGCAGTAAAATCAGGAAATTTAAAACAGAAGACTTCGTTTTAGCATATTTTCCGATCTAAATTTTCTCTCTTCCGGGAGAGCTGTGACAGTAATCTCTTTCAAGAGAGAGATTTAGCCTGCTCCTTCCTACATCGCGTTACTTCTATACGTCTGCAAAATCAAAATACCACATTCAAGAGTATATAAGTGGAATAACAGACTTCTCTCAGGGAGTACACTACCCAACTCTCACTCCTCACCCCCCTCCCTCACTGTCGCCGCACCACTTAGTCGATCACCAAACGACCACTTCAAACCAACACTCTCCCAATTGGTGAATCAGCGATTCCACGTGACTCCAGCGCCATCTGCATCGCCTATATATACTCTTGCATGAGCAGTTGGCCTCAGAATATTCTCGTGCTCTAGAGTTGACGGTTCTATCTAACATACTTCCCGTATATTAGTAGAGGTCTCAGCCTGCCACTGTTCTCAGCACCATTTGCTAATTTTTGTCTTGCTTGTTGTAGAGTAACGTAATCATTATTTTATTTTATATTGTGTTTTGTCTTTGCATATGTGTTTGATCCGCACTGTACATAGCCAAGGGATTATCTTTGTTTCTATTTGTTTAAAGTAAATTAAAGTTTCAATATTTATAAGATTTGTTTTGCGTGTTTTTCCCTCTCACTTTACCACAGGAAGACACCCTCCAAGCAGTCAACATTTTTGTTTTCTCTTTTTTTTCTAATATGATTGGCATTTCCACCAGCCATAGAGAAGACTGCCTTAACACCTACATTTCTCGTCACATTAAACATTACAGTTCAGAGTTTTAAATATATAGAGTACACATGAGAGGATGTGCAGTGACTTAATATCAAACATATTTAAGGATTGGAGGAAGGGTACCGAGTGCTGTCTGGGGCCAGAGTTAGATATTGTTCTAATAGCAGCATTGTGTTGAGTAATTAGAGGACGTAAATGATTTTGGGTAGTAGAACCCCAAGCACAAATAACATAATTGATATAAGGATAGACGAGAAAGTAATAGAGCATCACCAGGGCAGGGCTAGGCACATAATATATGATCTTAGAAACAATGCCGACAGTTGTAGAACCTTTTTTTGCTATATTTAGAGCTAGCTGTACCCGCCACGTGTTGCTGTGGCTCAGTCTGGATAATGGGAAAGAAGGAAAAAAAGAAAGCTCACGTTTCTAATATGATAAATTTCACAATGCTTGTTAGTATACAATATTTTGTTGTTGTTTCATTGCCTGTGGAGATTTAGAGATTGTCTGGTTTGCCGACTCTAGAGCACGCAACATATAATTGTCCATGTGAAAAGTTATCAGAGTTTAGATATAAACTGCACAATTCTAAAGTTTGGCCTTGAGCTTTGTTGATGGTGATTGCAAACGCTAATCAATTTGGAAATTACAATCTCTTAAACTGAAATGGCATATCTGTTGGAATCATAGGAAAGCGAGGAATGAGGACATCTTCACCTTTGAAAAGTAATGTCAAGATTGTTACTTCTACGATGTCACAGATTAATTTTTTTACTGCAAAGTGCATGGCGTTGCAAAGTTTTGGCTGGTTGATATTTGGCAATATGATAATTTATCACGCAGATTTTAAATTGTCGTACGTGTGATGGTATCCCTGGCAGATCAAGTGAATTAAAAAATTCTGTTCGATAATTAACCGCTTCACCTGCTTCCACAACAGTGTCGACGGACATGTATGTGAATGCCTCGCTCTGAAAGTTAGACTGAATAATATTTTGTTCGTAGACGTCTTTGTTCTTGGACGCAAGACGCAAGGACGCAAGAATCACGATTTAATCAATCGTGATTCTTTTAATTGGTTTAAATATTGGGAAATACTTTTTCATCCAATTCTTCTTTTGACGTCACTAAAATGTAGAAGTTATGAGGCAATGAAATTCGTCCTGAGGTCAGCTCAACCGGCACGTTTCCGTTCTAATGTCCAGCTATTGATGTGACTATATCTCGGCTGATGGATCGTTTTGCAGCTGGACACGCATATTTGTAGTTAATACCCCCTCCCCGCTCAGCTCGTTGTCGCCGTGTGGGGGCTTAGTGGGCGGCTGCCGGAGTGTGATGCTCCTTGGGACAGTCCTCTGTCCTTTTCTAGCCTTGTGCTCCTGCTGCTGTCCTCTCCAATTCTGCTGGGCATCTTTTCCTTTTCCTTCTGTTTCGTTTTTCTCCCCCCTCTTCTCCTATCTGCTTGCCGTTTCCTACCGACCTTTTGCTCGTTCTGGTTCTTCCCTTGGACTTCTTCTATTTTGACGCCCGGGTGCTTGAGGAGGCATACTCATGCACCCGTAGAACTGCAGTACCCGACGTCGAGAGCGAGGGGAACCTTTTATTGTCAATCCCCACTTCGTCACTGAACCCGATCTCGACGGACTGTCGGTTTCTTAAGGTGGCGTTTGTGGGGCGTATACTCGCGACGCACCCCTAGGAGGCCCCGACAAGATCGGCGATAGCTTCTTGTTGGGTGTCCTGCCTCTAATTGTGGCTCCATGGTGGGTGTGGGGGCACATTCGTGAGTGAATTCTTTCTTTCGTCAAGATGATTACCCCTGCTTCGGCTTCTTCTGGTTTACCTTCTCAGGCTCGTGGGGTGGGCGACCAAGCCCCCGAGTCGGTCCGTATTGGAAGACCGGGCTCTGTAGCCTCCGCTGCATTGGGCCCCGACCTTGCTCCTCCTTTGGCCTCTCTGACTCCTTCCTCTGGCTCCCCTCCCTCCTCTGTGGTTGGGTCGAGCCCCAAGCCCCCAGTGGTGACTACCTCGTCCCCTGGCGCGGCTCCTTCTCTAGTTGTAACTACTGCGCCTTTTAACCCCTCTCTCTCTGGGGGTTCTCACCGCCGTCCTCGTCACGGCCGCCCTCGCTCGTTTCCTTCCAGTTCTGCTACCTATCAAGCCTTGTTTGGTCCCGCTTCGTGGGCCAAATATTTTGATCTCCTCCCTCTTGATTCTGCGCCTCCTGACGATTTCTCCCTCCATCGACATCTCATTGATTCCGTGGATGCCTCCATTACTTTCAACCCCACTCGTCTCGGTACACGTGTCGTTGCTGCTCCTTCTCAGGATGCTGCTTCCCGCTTGGCTGCCTTATCCTGCCTTGGCGAGACACCCGTTCGGGTCTCGAAGAACGTTCAGTTGAATGCCAGTGTTGGCACTATTTTGCTCCCGCCCCATGTTGCGACCGGTGTTCGGGACCTGCGCGACTGCCACGACGATATTCGACATATCCTCGCTGCCCAGGGCCACTCTATTCTCCAGGTGGACACGTTTACTCGTCCCCCTCGTGGTAGTCGCCGTCAACCCCTCCGGGTTGTGAAGATTACCTTTGATGGTAGGACCCTTCCACCCTCTGTCATTCTTGCTGGTGCCAGGTGCTCTGTCCAGGAGTACATTCCTTCTCCTCGGCTCTGCAACAAGTGCTGGAGGTTTGGGCATGGTGCCCTCCGCTGCTCCGGGACTGTCTCTCTCTGTCCTTTGTGTGGTGGCGAAGGTCACTCTAAGTCGGAGTGCGCTTCTCCCCAGGCTCGTTGCCTCAACTGCGGTGAGGCCCATCCTACCTTCTCCCGTGCGTGTGTCCATTACAAGCTTGAGGCAGCCGTCCTCAACTTGAAGCACCGGGAGCGTTTATCTTTTCCTGAGGCGAGGCGCCAGGTTCGCCGGCTCCCGCCTTATGCTAATATCTCTTATGCTCGCGTGTTGCGCTCTTCCTCTCCTCGTCCTTCCCGCCTTCCTCAGACTCACAACCGTTTCCGGGCCTTGGACCCTGATGCGCCCACTGCCCCCTCCTCTGTCCCTTTGGGTTCTCTCCCGAAGGATCCTCCTCCTGGTCCTCTGTCTGGGGTTCCCCTTCCTTCTACCCGGTCTGTCGTGTCTTCTGTGTCTTCTTCCTCGTCCCCCTCCGATCCTCCTTCCCATCCTCTTCCTCCATCTATCGGCTCTCCCCGCCGCCTGTCGGTGCGGGCGGATGTCCATCGCTCTCCTAACGGCCGTCGTGTGTGCTCTCGTTCGGCTTCTCCTGTTGAGACACTGGAATCCGTTGCCCGGTACGTAGTTGCTGGGACACCGGTCTCTTTAAGTCAGAAGCGTAAGCCTGGCTCCTCTCCTTCCTCTTCCCCGGCGGGTAAGAAGGCTTCGCTTTCTTCCTCAGCTCCTCCTTCTGGCTCTGTTGCTCCTTCCCCTCCCGTTTCAGTGCTTGCACCCCCTGTTCCTGCTATGGAGGTTTCTTTGGCCCCTGCTGCCCTTTCGGTTCCTGCTCTTGCTGGGGTGCGCTCCTCTCTTTCTACTCCCCCTCTTCCTGCTGCTGTCCTTGACTGCTCCTCTCCATTGTCTCCTCCTCCTCCTCCTCCTCCTCCGGACCCTGCCCGCCCACCTCTGATCTGTTCTCCCGTTTCCTTCCCTCCGTCTTTGCTCAGTTTACCCATGCCCCCTAACCCTGACTTTGCTGACCCTGATCCCGACCCTGATATTCTTTAACGTGCTCTGTTGCTCTTTCGCCTTTGTTTCTTCCTTGTTCTCTGTTTTTGTCCTTTCTCTTCTCGTCGTTGTCCATTCTTCAATGGAACGTTCGAGGTTATTACGCCAATTTCCTCGAACTCCAACTTCTGGTTTCGCGGTTTTCGCCCCTTTGTGTCTGTCTCCAGGAGCCAATGCTTGGTGCTCGTCCTGGTCGTTTTCGTGGCTATTCCTTTCTCTCCCCCCCCCCAGCCATTGCTGGGGCTTCTAATTCTTCTGCTCTCTTGATTCGGGCTGATGTTCCCTTTGTTCCTTTACTTTTTCCTTCGCTTCTCCATTGTTCTGCTGCTCGTATCTTTGTGGGGAAATGGTACACAGTTTGTTCCATTTATCTCCCCCCGAGTGTCCCGCTCTCTCTTCCTGATTTGAAACACCTCCTAGACTCCTTGCCGGAGCCTGTGCTCCTGCTGGGTGACTTCAATTGTCGTCATTCTCTTTGGGGTGACGTTCTGACGAATACCCGGGGTCGCCTCCTTGAGCCGTTTCTCCTCTCTTCTTCCCTGTCTCTTCTGAATTCTGGTGAGCCCACTCATTTGGACTCTCGAACTCGCACCCTTTCTTGTCTTGATCTTTCTCTCTGCTCTTCTTCTCTTTACTTAGATTTCACGTGGCAGGTTCTTGATGACCTCCATGGAAGTGATCATTTCCCCATCCTTTTTCCTTTTTCTCTTTTCGCCCTTCCCTCTCTTTCCTGAGGTGGCAGTTTGCTAAGGCGGACTGGACCCTATTTACCCTCAGTGCTGCTCTCTCTGACCTCTCCCTTGTGCCTCTCTCTCGCGCTCTCCTCCTTTTTCATGACACTGTCTTCAACGCTGCCCTCTGCTATATTCCTCGCTCTTCCTCTCGGGGTCCACGGAAGTGCGTTCCCTGGTGGAATGCGGACTGTGCTCGGGCTGTCTGCTGTAAGCGTGCAGCCTGGAAGAGGCACCGCCGTAGGCAGACGACCGATTCTTTTCTTTTCTTTCGGAAAGCGAGTGCAGTGGCCCGTAGGGCCATCCGTATGGCTAAACGTGAATGTTGGGCATCTTATGTCTCAACAATTCCGTCCTAAACCCCTCTGACCCAGATCTGGAAGCGTAACCGCAAGATAGCAGGTAAGTTCGTTCCCGATGTTTCACCGGTCCTTCACCTCCATGATACTCTTGTGGCGGACCCGTTGCAGGTCTCTTCCATACTGGGTTCCCACTTTTCTTCTGTTAGCTCTGGTCTTCATCTTCCCCAATCTTTCCTTCTTCGTAAACCTGTCCTCGAGTCTCGTCCTTTAGATTTCTGCACTCGTCTTCAGCTTCCGTATAATGATCCCTTCTCTCTCTCTGAACTTCGTTCTGCCCTGGCCCTCTGCAGTTCTACGGCGGCGGGCTCCGATGGTATTCATTATGAGATGCTTCGCCATCTCCCTTCGTGCACGTCTCAGTATTTACTGAGTCTGTATAATCGGATCTGGGAGTCGTCGTCAGTCCCTGAGGACTGGCTCGATGCCGTTGTCCTCCCTGTTCGCAAACCGGGGTCTCTGGGTACTTCCCCTAAGGATTTTCGCCCTCACAAGTTGTGTCTGCAAACTCTTTGAACGTATGGTTAACGTTCGTCTGATGTGGTTCCTGGAACACCATCACCTCCTCTCCCCTTCTCAATTTGGTTTCCGCAAGTGCCGCAGCACGACAGATGTCCTGGTGAACTTGGAGGTCTATATTCGTACTGCTTTTGCTGCGAAGACCTCCGTTGTTGCCGTCCTTTTTGAACTGGAAAAGGCTTACGACACAATTTGGCGGTATCATATTCTATCTCAACTTCATTCTTTTGGCCTTCGGGGTCGTCTCCCTCTCTTTCTTTGCAGCTTCCTCTCTCGTCGTTCCTTTCGGGTGCGCCTTGGTACCGCTCTCTCTGCCTCTTTTCAGCAATACGAAGGTGTGCCCCAGGGTAGTGTTCTGAGCACTACTCTTTTTCTGGTTGCCCTCAATGGTCTTCTTTCCTCTCTTCCTTCCTGGTGTCTTCTCCGCTCTCTATGTCGATGATCTTACCCTTTGCTGTCAGGGTGATGATTCGCCTCTCCTTCAGCGCCGGCTTCAACTTGCAATTGATGCCGTGTCGTCTTGGGCCACCGATCATGGCTTCAAGTTCTCTACTTCTAAGACTTGTGCCATGACTTTTACGCGGAAACGGGTCGTTCTTCGTCCCTCTTTGTCACTTTATGGTCATCCCCTTGAATACAAAGATTCCGCGAAGCTTTTGGGGTTATTCCTTGACACTCGTTTGTCTTGGTCTCCCCATATCTCTTACCTCCGTGTTCAGTGTTCTAAGGCCCTTACCCTCCTTTGGGTCTTGTCCCATACTTCTTGGGACAGATAGGCGCACTCTCCTTGCTTTACATTCCTCTCTTGTCCTGTCTAAGCTCGATTATTGTCGCCCTGCTTACTCGTCTGCTTCTCCTTCTACTCTTTGCCGTCTTGATGCTTTGCACCATACTGGGTTGCACCTCAGTTCTGGTGCCTTTCGTTCGACTCCCGTCCTTAACTTGTATGTTGACACTGGCTTCCTGTCTCTCCAAGACCGCCGTGATCGCTACTGTCTTCGCTATCTTGCGCGGTCCTTGCAACATCCTTCCTCTCGCCTCTGTCGTGCTTTAACTTTTACCCCTCCTGCGGTTCCTGTTCCTCTTCACCACCTCCCTCTTTCTGTCCGGTTATCTCGCCTACAGGATTCTCTTTCCGTTCGTATTTCTGATGTTTCTCCTCGTGTTGTTCCTTCTTTGCCCCCGTGGAGGGTCCCTCTTCCGCGGTTTTGTACATCCTTGACTCGTATCACTAAAGCTTTTACCCCTCCTACGGTTCTAAAACGCCTTTTCCTCGAGCACTTTTCTTCTCACTCCCGCTCCGTTTCTGTCTTCACCGATGGGTCTAAGTCAGCGGACGGTGTTGGCTACTCTGTTGTTTTTCCTGATCGCACTTATATGTGTCGCTTGCCTCCGGAGACTAGCATCTTTACAGCGGAACTTTATGCTATTCTCTATGCTCTTCGTCTCCTGCTT
The DNA here is from genome assembly GCF_040958095.1 of Procambarus clarkii. NCBI lineage: Eukaryota > Metazoa > Arthropoda > Malacostraca > Decapoda > Cambaridae > Procambarus > Procambarus clarkii. The sequence continues at coordinate 2,811,761 of NC_091150.1, read as the reverse complement.
TCTCGTTGTCAGTCTTCCTTTGTGGTTGTTGTTGACTCTCGTAGTGCCCTCATGGCTCTCGGGTGCTTTAATCCAGTTCATCCAGTAGTTGTCGAGATCCAGCATTGGCTGTTTCTCGTTCACAGTAAATTTAAGTCGGTTGAGTTTTGTTGGGTTCCCAGCCATATTGGCGTGTCTTTAAATGAGCGTGCGGATGCTGCCGCTAAGGAAGCTGTCCGCTCTTGTCCCATCTCTCGTAAAGGCATTCCGTATTCCGACTTTTACCCGGTTATCCATTCCTCAGTCCTTACCCGTTGGCAGGCTTCTTGGTTGTCTGTTACTGGTAACAAGCTACGTACTCTTAAATGTTGTGTTTCCTCGTGGCCGTCCTCCTTCCACCGTAACCGGCGGTGGGAAACAGCTCTGGCGAGGTTGCGTATTGGCCATACTCGCTTAACCCATGGTCACTTGATGGAGCGCCGCCCTGCTCCTTATTGTCCTAGTTGCATTGTCCCTCTTACGGTCGTGCATGTCCTTCTTGAATGTCCTGACTTCCAGGACGAGCGTTTGTCTTGCTTTCCGACCGCCCCTCGCGGTCACCTGTCCCTCGATAGAATTCTTGGTGACTCGGATACTTTTGATATCGTTCGCCTTATGCGTTTTTGTTCTCGTATTGGCATCCTTGGTGATATTTAGCGCCCTCTGATTGTTTTGCGTATTTGATGGTGCTACATAGCCTTCCCGGTTTGGTGCCTTCTTTTGATAATTACTTACTTACTTGTAGTTAATTTTAAAGTTTTTACGTGGCGCCACAAAGTAGAGTATTTCAGGCAAGCATTTATTTCATCTGCCGGTGTCGATCGAGGAATTACAGGTAATATTTGCCTGAAAACTCCTGCTTACAATATTAATGCATTCCCAAATGGTTTGATGTTGCTACAAAAATCTTTCAATGATTGATCAAGAGCCACGAGCGATTTTTTTGTGGGCCATTGTGCATTCATTCCAAATAATAAGTTTACATTTCTGCAATACTTTTCCCATGCCGGATGCTTTGGAAATGTTGCACGTGGGAGTTTCAATGAAATACATGTTCAATGGCAATTTCAAAGCCGAAGTAGCAGTTCTTCCACCTGGTAACAATGTCACAGCTATTCCAGACGATGCATGAGCTATGGTTATGCCATTTTGGAATCGAATTGCTGACAGAATCAATCTAATTAGGAAGGTTTTACAATTTCTCCTGGCGAATCTAAGAAGATTTTTCCAAACCCGTTATCGACAGTTTGAATTATTTGATTGTAAATGAATTTTCGTTCAAGTGTTAGCATAGGAAAATTTGACTGCATATACGACAACGGATCAGCCGTGTTGTAATTTTGTTAACACAATTCTAAATCAAACGACGCAGCAGCATATCGATTCGGCGATGGCATTTCCAATTGATTTAGAACTTTGTTGTAGATTTCTGCTGTGAAATCCATGTTCATATATGAATTTCCCTAGCGTATTCGACGGATAATATCTTCAGCTATGTGCGATTTATATTCCTCCCATAACTCAGTTGGAGATGAAGGAGAGCAGGTGATCAATATGATTGCAAATAATAAACGAATTTGATTTGTATGTGACGTGTTGAACGTCACTAATGCATACATCCCAGTGTCGGTTGTTCTCCAATAAATTCAGAGCTTGACATGCAATACGGAAAGTGGCATGTGTAATGCCGTTGACAAATCTCAATGGCTGGAAAGACGTCGAACCGGACACATTTACCAACAGCATGCAAAGAAAGAAGCATTCATCTTGATTGGGATGCACGGTTTACATTCTGCCAATTGTAGCTTGTTTGAATATGCCAGGTTGTCCGTCGACTTGCTCTCCTTGTTTGCGTTGTTCAAAGTATTTTCTACTGGCATTCCATGTGTAATACGTAGGCACTTCCGAATACAGCAGTGTTTTCGCAAATGCATCATTTTTACATAACGCGAAGAAAGCAGTTAACGTTGTAGCCGGTGGATTCATAGCTGTTTGTTGCAAATTTGCAGCTGTGAAATAAACGTGTTGTCCATTTTCTTGTTTTCAAAACAAAAACAAAAAATACTAACGAAATATTTATATTCAAATGCAGATCAATCGACACAGCTCAATTTCACCACCATTTGCACTGACAAATAAGAACAACAGTTAAAAATTGAACAAAATAAGCTATACCCACGAAATGAACAGTATAGTTAAAAACACAGCTCAATTCAAATGCAGCGTCACACAAAATAATTAAATGAAGATGAAAATAAATCAAAATCTATGAAAATTCCATTTATCAGTGCAATTGGAAATATTGAAATGGAATCGTAACATATTTTGTATATTGTATGTTGCTCATACGTGCAACAGATGGCGCTATTTTTCATAAACACATGTTTTTTACCTGTCACAGTTGTGACATCTATATAGTAGGTACATAAAAACATGCACGTATTCGAATGGAACGTTGTGTCAAAATTTCGAAGCAATCGGTGAAGAACTTTCGGAAATTGCAGTGTGTGTTGCTCTTACATCCAACAGATGGCGAAGTTTTTCAAAAAAAAATGTTTTTTTCCTGTCACAGGTGAGGCATGTATATAGTAGATATATAAAAAGACGCGCCTATTCGTATGCAACGTTGTGTCAAAATTTCAAAGCAATCGGTAAAGAGTTTTCGAAGATTTCCCTCACATGAAAAACACAATTTTTCAGAAAAACTTATTTTCTTACCGTCACAGACGTGACATCTATATAGTATGTATATAAAAATCTGGCTGGATGCGAATAGAACATTGTGTGAAAATTTCAAAGTAATCGATGAAGAACTTTGAGATTAGCGATTTTGAACAAACGAACATTTCCATTTTTATTTATATAGATGTGTCCCTGGAAATTCAGCTTGTTATCAATAAGAACACCAATGAATTTGCCATCTACTTTGTTACTGATCTGGATATTGTTTATTCTTAGATTAATTTGATTTGAGGACTTGTTAAGGAGGAATGTTAAGGGTGAGTTTGTTAGCAGTTAGCCAAAGATGGACTTTATTAAGTTCAGCATTCACTATGACATTTAGAGCAAGAGGGTCAGGACTGGAGAAAATGAAGGTTGTGTCATCAGCAAATAAGATTGGTTTGAGGTGTTGAGAGGCATTTGGAAAGTCATTAATGTAGATGGGAAAGAGGAGAGGGCCAAGTATACTGCCCTGTGGAACATCAATGTTGATGAGTAGGTGTTATGACCTTTATGGGTCGCAACCGGGTTCTTTGCTAGAGAAAGCAAAATACTAGTATCCGACCCCAAGTCGGTAGTGGCTTTCAAGGAGTGAGCTGGGTAATGCAAGTAAAAGACAAGGGGAGAGTTGAAAGGAATACGATACATCATCAATTATCAATATATTCACATATTACTTTCCCATTACCTTAAATAGAATCATAAACGAAGTATTACTACACTGATATATACACATGTGTCGCTCTCATAGGACACTAAGCGCTCCTCGATGCTCATGCAATGCAGCCTTGTCAACTTCCGTATTTCCTCAACACACAGTACCATCCTCAACCAGTACTGGGAAACACCAACGAGTCTACCCTAGCCATGGGCCAGCCTCTCTACAGTCTCACTAAGTGCTCCTTGTGAACGCCCACGATCACTCTCCAGCCTGGTGCTGGCAGAAAACATCAGCCTCGTGCTGCTGGGCTTCTACACGAACAAATACAAGGGTAGCGAACCCCTGGCAGGAGCTTCTTGCAACTAGCTAGTTACACTCCTCCGTAGCACCTCACTGTCGGTCGTCTCTTCCTCTAGCCAGTCCCGGGATACGCCGAATTCTGTCACTGCCACTTCATAGGCAGACAGCAGATACTACTCAGTTCCTCTTCAGCGGCGGCTCACTGCTCACGTTAAGCAGAATGAAGTAGAAAGATAACAGGCTGCCCTGGGTAGACTGACTGTCCTCATACCACTGCAGCCCTACGTCGCCTCTATGGATACAGACACATCATCAGTAAACTGGCCAGTACTGGGGACACTAGTAAATACCACTTACGGAATCTGACATAAACATACAACTCCTCCCACAATAGATGGCACTGATTTTCTAGAGGTCAGCCACAGCAACTCTTCGAGCTGACCAGGGGCCGGATTCAGGAAGGTACTTACGAAGGTTTTTCTTCTTAGCTACGAATGTTTTCCTTCTTAGCGCTTTTGTGGCGGCTACGTCGGTATTCAGGTAGCTACACTAAGTGGAAAAACCTTCGTAAGTTTATTCCGGGATCTAAGTGTGGTTTCGACCACTCGTAACTTTACGTAAACTGGATATAACTCAATTTTTCTCTACTACATAACACTGGGATCGATTTTAAGATTTTGGAACATAAACAAAAGATTATAAAAATTGAATCTAGTGAAGAGGAGTCCTTCGTATTAGTTATATATGTATTCTCTGCTTGAAACTTAAAGTAAATATGTCTTTTATGGTAGTAGAATTAGTTTTATAATAGCAAGATATTATACCCGTAGTTATTAAGTAAATAAACACTGGTGAACATGAAATATGAGAGAAGGTGATGAGCCCTCCCTGATGGGATCATATACTATCACCAAATGCCCCTGTTCACCTAGTAGTAAGGGTGTACCTTAGCTATACATACCCATTTCTAATTTATTTAGTTTGGTTTTATTTTGAAATTAAATCTGGGTGAGACATAAAATAAAAATATGCTGCACAAATGATGTTAGGTAAGGAGAAGGGTAAAAATGTCAAAACTTTATTCATTGAATACTTAAAGCTATAATTATGACTATATAGACTATTAACCATTAAACTGTGCATGGTGTATATATACGCCCTGAGTAACATGTCCCACGGTGCGCATGGCGTATATATACACCATAGGGTGCCAGGCCCAATTCAAATGGCCCGCGGCTACATGGGGTTTACAGTAGCTTCCTCAGGGCTCTTGTAAACAGATGCCGTTTTTTAAAAAAATCGTGGGCAATATTCTCAGGTGTGAGAGGCACAGTACTGATGGAGCAACCAAGGCCGGCGCACGCAGCATGAGCGAACAGCATTGATGTTCAGCTTGTGACCACAGCATCGCCGAAAAATGTCAAAATAAATATATAATTGTTATTATTTAGCGATGACAATATTACAGATGACCCATGACTGTGATATAAATAACCAGGGTTGTGATAATAGCAGGATTGTTGTAATAATTAGTGCTGTGGGAGGAGTGATGCTGAGAGACGGAGGGATACAGCATCGTTTACTGACTGTGTGGCCACCTGTTATTGTTTGCATTCACCATACCAGGTCAGTGGTTCTCTATGGTGAACACAAATGTAGATACTTATATATAATGTGTGTATTAGTGTAATAACAGCAAAAGGATTATGCTGGGAGGAGCCATATGGGTGACGGAGGTGACGTCGTCTGCACGATTTGTCTAGCTGTTTAGAGGGTGGCCACTATGCTCTTTGGGCGCACTACAAGCTTAGGTGTACAGTTACGGTGCATGAAACATGTAGATACTTATATATAATATGTGTATATAGGGTAATAACACTGCAAACAGTATTGTTGGGGGAGAAAGTTTAGTGCGTGTGACCTTGAATGAGTGAGGGAGCCGCCATCTGTGTATATCGACGACTCTTAGTGCCTGAACTAACTATATCAGCTTAGCTGTACAGTTGTGGTGAACAAAATATATACATACTTATATATAACGTCTGTATATAGTGTAATAACACCACAGATGGTATTGTGGGGGAGAAAGTTTAGTGCGTGTGTTGAGGGAGTGGCAGCGAGTGGCTGGCAGGTGTGTGGCGGTAACTCCTCGTTACTTTTCGACTCTCAATACCAACTTAGTGGTTCGTTATGGTGACCAAAACATGCCAATACTTATATATAACCTGTGTATAGAGTGTAATAGGAGCAAAACTATTTGTTTATTGTTTTATAAATATAATAATTGAATCACTAATATACCTGGTTGATGGGGTTCTGGGAGTTCTTCTACTCCCCAAGCCCGGCCCGAGGCCAGGCTTGACTTGTGAGAGTTTGGTCCACTAGGCTGTTGCTTGGAGCGGCCCGCAGGCCCACATACCCACCACAGCCTGGTTGGTCCGGCACTCCTTGGAGGAATAAATCTAGTTTTCTCTTGAAGATGTCCACGGTTGTTCCGGCAATATTTCTTATATTCGCTTGGAAGACGTTGAACAACCGCGGACCTCTGATGTTTATACAGTGCTCTCTGATTGTGCCTATGGCACCTCTGCTCTTTACTGGTTCAATCTTGCATTTTCTTCCATATCGTTCACTCCAGTACGTTGTTTTTTACTGTGTAGATTTGGGACCTGACCCTCCAATATTTTCCATGTGTATATTATTTGGTATCTCTCTCGTCTACTTTCTAGATATATTGTCACAATAGAGATATATTGTCAATAGGATGCATTCATATACTGAGAATCATATTCTTTAACTTAGTTTTTTTTCTGTAATAGCTGTAATGTATAACATTTTCTAAGAATGCTAAAAAAAAAATCAATATATTTATTTATGGTTCCCCTCATTTATTATATTTTCAATTATATTTTTGTTAGTCAATGTCTAATTATTGTTTATTTGGGTATACAAATATACTTTTTTTTGTCACCGTTTCATCTATGTTCCAGAAAAATGTCTACATTGAGTGGGAGGGTGAATTTTGTGTGGCTAGCGCGCCTATGATATCTTGTATCAATTGTCTTAAAAGTTGTTTGCAAAACGTAGGACAGTGCTCGTTACAAACTGGGGAAAAAAATCACTAATCGTGTAAAACTAACAAGACCTTCAGGTTTAACATATATGGTTTGGGTAATTGGTGTAGTTACAGGACGAGAGCTGTGCTCGTGGTGATCCCTCTTCCATGAATCAATCTGAAATTGTTTATGCTTGGTTTACTTTCAGCATTGTAAATTAATACTGGAACTTGAATCAAACATGCCAATTAAATGTCTTTTAATAATATTTAACCTTAGTTTATTTGTATAATAATTTTTAAATTATTTTTAATATTCAATACACTTGATAAAGAGCTTAACAATGGCCTGATTCACCAACAGTGCCTATCATGTTGCTGTATTAATTATTTGACTGCAACACTACAGCATTAAATGTACTTTTACCAATGAACACAGTTTTATACGTCTTTTACTTAACTATTAAAAGGGTTTCTGAGATTTTTTGTTTTGTTAGGTTTATCTGTTTTAATACTAATTACAGTACTTTATTTTATAACATGAATTACCCCGATTAAAATATAATTCTGGAATATGAAATCAAAGGATTTCCACGCACTAAACTTATTATTTACATAAATTATTCTACTGCAGATAAACTACACTTTCAGTAACAATAACAGATCAGTCAACTTCAACAGCACTCCATCTACAGTAGATGAAGATCCCATGGGTCTCAGCAGGTGGCGGCTTCAGGCAGGGATGTTAAGAGACTTAAGGAAGAGGCACCGTCACATTCACATAACTCACTGGGAACAAACCCATCTTCCCATTAACTGTTCCTTCAAACCAGTTCTCGTCAATCCGCTGCGTGAGTGTAATGTTATCTCCCTCCTGTAAAGAGAGTTATATTAAGATAATGTGTTAATAATGGCACTCTAAGATATGTTTAAGTGAAGAATGCTTCTTACAAATTTTGCAACTTTACCATTAACTATAAAAACATCATATAATACCTCGTTTAATGACTTGGACAACATTCTATTGAAATAATTCTCTCATCAATCAATTGATGATCTTAATTCAATCCTTTTGAGAGGGAAAAACTAGCATTCAATGTAATCAAATACATCTTTCTGGTAGAGCCTTGATGGCTCCTTGAGGCTATCTCACTTAAATGGCTTTCCACTACTGAGTCACATCAGTAATAGGAGCCCTGATTGGCCTACCAGAGCCAGAACTTGCTCCCCACCCTACTCCCCCTCACATAGGTAAAAACCCACTCCCTACCCGGGGCAAGACGGGAAGCCCAAGATCCCCAACGGACCTCAAGGATGATAACTGCGCCAAGCGACGAAGCCCTTAAACGGGAGTGAGACTCGAACGTCTCAGGGAAGATAACCCTGAAACACAAGGGAAGTACTTACCGGGCTCCTAGGGACGGTAGCCCTAGGCACATGCAGCCTAGTGTACTTTAAGAACACCTGGCCTCCATACCACACAATGCTGACAAAGCCACAAAAGCAAAAGTCAATCAAAATTTAAGGCCAGAGGGGACTTGTGAACACCTGGCGCATCAGTCAAGAAATGGGGGTGAAGCAGCCGGCTTGCCCGAGCCAGCCCCCGCTCCTTCCTGTTGGAGGAGGGGGTGCTAACGAGCGGGCGTGTTAGTTGTATTAACGATTTGCTTGTTTCATTGTTTTCAGTTGGGTGAGTTCTTTGGCTCTGTTCAGATGTAGGTTGCAATTTTAACTAGAGGTTTGTATTGGTTTGCCTACCTTTCTGGGTGCCTTCCTCAGTCGATGGCAGATATGACAAACTCTAAATATAGAGTGCTCATATGGCCAATCCTCCTTGTGCCTCTCTGAGTGGACCAGGTTCTGGCTCTGGTCTCCGGTAGGCACATAGAACTCCAGGGACTGACGACACTAAACTAATATGGAACTTGACAGTTTGGATAGCTTCAGGGAGCCAACAGGGCTCCCCACAGAAAAGTCCAATTCATGGACGTCAGTCTCCTCATTTTGAGGAGGCTGACATAAGAGTCAAATCTAAAGACTGGGTCAACACAACCTGTAAATCTACCAAGTAAAACACTGCCACAGCCTCCCAGAGGAGGGAGATGAGCAACTTGGACAGCGCTGCGAAAGACACTCACAGCAAGGATAAACGGCAAAACATCCAGAACACACTGCCCAGATGTACACACCAGCTGCCAAGTGGGTACTAGTGCCATGGTCATCCACAGTCAAGGTTTTACAGAGCACAAGCAGCTGGATATGGAGCTGTTCATGCCCACATCCTTGGGAAACATTGGAAAAACATGCAGTTCTCCAGAGGCACAAAAGAAACCACACAGGAACACCTAAACGACAACTCACTTCCAGCCACTGAAGCATCTGGGTTTGGTAGAAGCCATGCAAAGAACCCAACAAAAGGAGAGGGTTGTCAGTAACCAAAAAAAAGTAGTTATCAAAAAAGAATGCACCAAGAGCAGCTGAACATGAATCAGGAATTTTATACTAAAGCCAAAATTCAGAAGCCTGAACTCAAAAGATACCTTGTATCCATAAGGATACCTTTCCATAAGGAAAGGAAAGTCCTGATTCCCCAGGAGACAGAAAAATGTGCGATGACAAATCTCTGGAAATAAGATGTTTATTTGGAATCAAATTGCAGACTGAAGCATATCCACGGGGAGAAGGCGAGTAATCTAGCACGTGTACATAGACGGGAGGAGGATAAGGCCTACCACTAGACCCAAACACAGAGAAAGCCAGGGAAGGAAGGGAGGGAGTTAAAGAAGGGAGGCAAGAAAGGAGGCAAGGAAGAAAGGAGGGAAGGAAGGAGGGAAGGAAGGAAGGAAGGAAGAAAGGAAGGAAGGAAGGAATAAAGTCTGGAATGGAGGAAGGAAGGAGGGGAGGGAGGGAAGGAGGGGGAGGGAGGGAAGGAGGGGGAGGGAGGAAGGAGGTGAGAGGGAAGGAGGAAAGGGGGGAGCGGAGGATGGAAGGAGAAGGAAAGAAGGAAAATGAAAGAAGGAAAAGGAGAAAAAAGAAAGTGGTATGGAAAAAAGGAAAGGAGAGAAAAAAGGAAGAAAATAAAATAAAAGGGAAAAAGGAAGGATAGAAAGAAGGAAAGAAGAAAAAAGAAAGAAGGAAGGAAAGAAGGAACATAAAAAAGGAAGGAAAGAAAGGAAGGAAGAAAGGAAAAAAAGGAAGGAAGGAACCAAAGAAAAAAGGAACCAAAGAAAGAAGGAACCAAAGAAAGAAGGAAAGAAAGAATGAAAAAAGGAAAGAAAGAAAGAAGGAATGAAAGAAAGAAGGAAAGAAAGAACGAATGAATGAAGGAAAGAAAGAAGGAACCAAAGGAAGAAGGAAAGAAAGAATGAAAAAAGGAAAGAAAGAAAGAAGGAATGAAAGAAAGAAGGAAGGAAAGAACGAATGAATGAAGGAAAGAAAGAAGGAAAAAAGGAAAGAAGGAAAGAAAAAAGGAAAGAAAGAAAAAAGGAAAGAAAGAAGGAAGGAAAAAAGAAAAAAGGACAGAGAGAAAAAAGGAAAGAAAGAAAAAAGGAAAGAAAGAAAGAAAGAAAGAAAGAAAGAAGGAAAGAAAGAAAGAACAAAAATAAGGAGCGAAAGAAAGAAGGAGCAAAAGAAAGAAGGAATGAAAGAAAGAAGGGACAAAAGAAAGAGGGAACGAAAGAAAGAGGGAACGAAAGAAAGAGGGAACGAAAAAAGGAACGAAAGAAAGAAGGAACGGAAGAAAGAAGGAACGGAAGAAAGAAGGAACGAAAGAAAGAAGGAACGAAAGAAAGAAGGAATCCAAAAAATAGGAACGAAAGAATGAAAGAAAGAAGGAACGAAAGAAGGAACGAAAGAAAGAACAAAAGAAAAAAGGAACGGAAGAAAGAAGGAACGAAAGAAAGAAGGAACGAAAAAAAGAAGGAACGAAAGAAAGAAGGAACGGACGAAAGAAGGAACAGAAGAAAGAAGGAACGAAAGAAAAGAACGAAAGGAAAAAGAGAAAAAAAAGAAAGGAAGAAGGAAATAGAAAAAGGAGGGAAGGGGGAGGGAGGGAGGGGGGAGGGGGGAGATAGGGAAGGAGGAGGGGGAGAGAGGGGGGAAAGGGAGGGAGGGGGGAAGAAAGAAAGAAAGAAAGAAAGAAAGAAAGAAAGAAAGAAAAGAAAGAAAGAAAGAAAGAAAGAAAGAAAGAAAGAAAGAAAGAAAGAAAGAGATAGAGAGAGAACAGAGAGAGAGAGAACAGAAAGAGAGAGAGAACAGAGAGAGAGAGAGAACAGAGAGAGAGAGAACTGAGAGAGAGAGAAAACAGAGAGAGAGAAAACAGAGAGAGAGAGAAAACTGAGAGAGAGAGAGAGAAAACAGAACAGAAAGAGGAGAGAAAATTTTATATTCACGTTAACCTATTCTTATTTATTAAAAGTTTATAAACTTTATCCATTTAAACTTACACTAAAACCCAGTTCTCCGGGATTCTCTGGCTCAAAGTCATAGAGGGCGTGTGCACAGGGCGTCTGCACCATGGGCGAGCGTGCCGGACTCTTCATGGGTGAAGGTAAGGATGATGCTGAAGAACAGGAAGGACAGTGGTAAAATAAGGCATTTATAACGTGATCATGCCCATCAAATTATTGGAGAATTAGTCAAATAACTACTCTATTTTTAATTTAATATTTCAATAATAACTTATAAGTATTCTTTTAATAAAATACACACAGAAGTCGCCTTCGTATCCAAATTATTTCAAAATTGATAAATAAAAAAATACTGTTAAAATGCCTTTTTGGTTGTTCTTTGATGCTTGCTACCCGGCAAGCTCCACCCAATTCAATCCATCCTAGACTCTTGCAAGTAATGTAAGTCTACCAGAAACCAGAAGCAGGAGGAGGAGCAGGGGAGTGTGTTTCACCTTAACCAAGAAAAGGCTACCAGAAGAGATGGTGAACCAAACATACAAACAGTTAGGTAAACTAAATACTGAAAATTGGATGGCAAAGGCCAGAGATTATCAAATCACTTGGTCATGAAGCAATTATGATACACAGGCAAAGTAACAGCTTAAATAACAGCCACCAAGAGATGAGATGAGAAAATTCCTAGAGGAAATTTCCTCCTAGGTGGAAATTCCTCTCCTCTCTCTTGCCTTACTTAATGCCCGTACCTCCCTCACTCCCCTATCACAATCGACTTGATAATGGTCCAGGACGGACCGAAACGTCATCGTCTCCTCATCTTCTGGTGTGTGGTTTAGTCTTCAAGAGCTCCAAATGTGTAGATCGATGGAGAGCCTCAAACCATCAAAAAGCATCTATAGGGCTATCTGCTGAGAGGCAGCCATGGAAAAAGACATGTGCTCAGAAAATGAAACCAAAAACTGCAGCAGGGCTAGCCAAAATGTTGCCAACTAGAGAACCCTGCTGGAAAATGTCTCCAGTCTGTCTAGAACCTGGAGCAACAGCCAAACCAAAGGGGAGAGGATAAAGAAACTCACACCCATTTTAGTCCAACTGAAAGGCATCCACTGAGGGAGCTGCATTGTTTGAGGAATGGAACCACAAACCAGTAGCTGCCAGTTCCCATGCTGACCCAGAGAGGTTCTCCTCAGGGTTGCCAAGCCTTTTGTAAAGCTAATGTAAGAATGAAATGTTGATGGTACACTTCGTGGTAATATTGCAAAAATTAGAGATTATCTATCTGGTTGGACGTGTCCTGAACTTGAACTGCAGAGAGAGCCAAACCCAGAGAATTCAGAAAATGAGCTACTCACAGCATCCAGCTCAACAAAGAAAGATGCCAATATGTCCCCTCATGATTAAGACTGAACCACTGGGAAGCAATTAGAGTGAAGTAAGACCGTGTAGCCCACTGAGAAATGAAGAATCCACAGAGTATACCAGACTGTCGTGAACTCTTACATCCATACACCATGCTGTGTGTCCAACTCAAGGCCCCACCCAATGACCCTGAGAGGCTAGATGAATGCTGGTCAAAAACCCACACACCCATGCATCACATGGCATCACATGGAGAGGTAGATTGCAGGAAGGGGGGGGGGAAGCCTATGGAACAGCATGCCCCCCCAAAACCTGAAGAGAAAACTAGTAAACCTGAAGCTGTTGAAGTGCCCACAGAACCCAAGACAGGTAGTAAAAAGGAGGGAGTCAAAGAAAATGGCACAGAGCCTGGAGCCAGACACTATCCAAAGGATACATGTGAAGTTCAGAATTCTGCACAGCTGCTTAATGGGTGGCCCAGGGACTCACTCTCACCACCCAGAGACAAGTATTAAAGGGAAGCATAAGGCAGCTGGAAGGGAAATGGAACCCAATCAAGAATTCCAGAGCAAGTCCAACCAAGTCAAAACCTGCAACAGAACCAAACTGGAACTTTCACCAAGTCACCAGCAGCCTAAACCTGGCGAGCTGGGAAAGAACCAGATCCCTAGTTTGTAAACTACACACACTAGCGTCGAGAATGTCTGGGGAGCCAGATTCGAGCTGATTGGGGAAATCCATAAGAGTTAAGCCTGACACTCCATCACAAAACCTATCCAGTCCTTCCTTGATCTGGGATGAATAGAATATGCCAATAGATCTCTCACAGGTCCAGGGACATCATCCAGGAACATGCCTGCAACACCCCAGTGAACTTGGACTATGGTGGTCACATGGCAAGTTTGACCAGAGATAAAGTGATTCAAATCCGAAAGGTCAAGAATATATCTTAAATCTGGAGAGTCCTACTTGGGGACCAAGAGCACCCACCACAGAGCAGGAGTTAATTCCATCACTCCAGCATCCAATCACTCGGTGATAACTGAGAGGAGCTGTGAACTGGGCTTCATGCCCCAGGACCCTCGATACCAATACCACCTGCACTGTAGGTCCCAGAATACTATCTGGAGGGCCCAAGTGCATCATGGGACCAAGAGTTGATAAAACAGGTCAGACTTTTTCTTCACAGTGCCATCAAAGGGGCGAATTATGAAACAACAGGTGTGAAGAACCCTGAGTAGATGCACGTATAAGAGAGAACAAACAAAAAGAAGCGATAATCAAACCGAGTACAATGACCCCCAGAAATACCTGGGTCATATGAATAGCAATATCTCCAGAAACCTACCCTGTCCAACAGTCAGGGTGCGTATCCTGGCCGGGAAGGATTGACTGGGCGCCAATCCTTAACTGTAGCCTTTGTTCACCCAGCAGTAAATGGGAACCTGGTTGTTAAACGATTTGGTGGGTCGTATTCGAGTGAAAAATTAGGATTAGGGACCTCCCCAAAATGCTATGAGTGCTAGTGGCTTTATAAGAATATAAGAACTCTTGTATATTGTTACGAACCCGGATCCAGCGTCCGAGCCTGGAGCAGTGACAACCACGCCATCTGTGGGTCAGCTCCCGAAACCCCCGCCAAACGGACGACGACACCTGGTGAGGACAGCGTGTACTGGCCTCGAGGACCAGTTTCCAGTCTGGTTCAGCGCTCAACACCGCCGCCACTGACCTCTGGTGAGGTGGTGCTCCGACGACTGCCCCATCTATGGACTGGATACGTCAGGTGTTTGTGCCCGAGCCCGTGAGTGAGGTGTTTTAGTGTGTCCCAGTCATTGATGACGTGTCTGTTTACAGAGTCGACCTGGGACCACTGTGTTGAGGGTTGAGTCAGTCTACCCGAGGCAACCAGTCTCCATACCTTGAACGTTGCTGCAGCTGTTGTGAAGTCGTCCCCCCCCGGAAGAACACTGTGGTGTGTTAGCCTGCCAGTGGAGTGGCAGTAAGAGGATTTACCCGGGACCGACTGTTGGAGACGATCATCCACTGGGGTACTGAAGACAGGAGAGTGACTTGTGTTGTCACACGAGGCTCCTGTCTAGGGCGTTCCCCTTTTATCGTTCGTGGAGTGGCCGTACCAGCCTTGTTGGCTCAGAACCTGCCAGCAGACCAGCTGGACGTGTGGTTGACGGCCTCCACGGCGGTGCCCCCCGTGGACCTGTGTTTTGGCTGACCTGTGGCCCGGGTAGGCTCGGCATTCTCAGAGGACACGTCGTGAGGCCACGAAGAAAGCACCGCGGACTCAGCACCTAGCTTCTTGATCCAGAGTCTTCAGCAGAAGACTATATTGTGCATAATCCCCTTGTATAGTGTTAATACCCCTCCCCCTGTGCACTTTTTGATTTTATATATTTAATTGGTGATGGTGATAAGTATAATATTAAGTTCTTAGCTTTCTTTCCCTACTCCCTTTAAGTTACTTGCGTCACGGATCTCATCCCTTGATAGCCACTACTGGCTTGGGAACGGATACATATATCTTCCTCTAACAACATCAGAGTAAGGACCCCGTTGCGTCCCGAGAGGGCCGTAACATATATATAAATAAAACAAAAAATAGTCAAATCTCTGCCCCAAAACTACCTCCACCGAGCAGTGGGAGCGAGACCTTTCTGCAAAAATAGACAACTGAGACAGAAAAGCTACCACTGCAACCAAAAGAACCAAAGATACAGCATCCTCAGGACACTAAAGGTGAAAAGGGGAAAATGAAAGGGATGAGGACTAAGCCAAATCTAAGGTCTATATGGCCTGACAGCAAGACACATGCAGAAGAGAAGCTCCTGAAAGGAGAGGAGCAAGCAACTATTGCAATGCCTCTAAAGCCCCAACCATAAATAACAAGATGCAACCACACTCACACCAGCCAAGGCATCTAAGCTGCCATTTAACTGGCAGAACAGCCCAAACAAGCAAAATCACAGCCAATTGCATAAGAGCCATTATCCTCGGCAACATCAGCCACTGAAAGTGAAAGCAACTGAATATGCTGCTGCCATATACCCACATCTCGGTACAAGGTCAGCACAATAGGCAAGTCTGAAGCAGCATGAAAAGGCAACACCACCCATAAATTCCCTGACAGACTAACTTCACCTGATGCCACTCGAGCTGTCGGGAAAGGCAAGGAAGCATCGAAGCTTCCAAGGAGGATTGCCAGGAAATCAGGATGAATCAGGAACTTCATACCCCCAACCAATAAGCTGCTGAGCCAAACTGAAAAGAAGATGGGTTATTCAAAGATGTGAGGTCCTGGTCCTGAAAGTGGAGAGCAAGAGAGAGAGAGAAAGAGAAGAAAAATCGCCACTGAGGGTGAAGTTGTGTCCATGAACGAAGCGAAGCATAAACACACACACATTGTGAAGCAAACACCAAAATACAATCAGCATTGAATGTAATTGATTTGTCTTTTACTGGTAGAGTCCTAGTGGCTCCCTGAAGCTATCTCAGTGAGATGGCTCTCCACTATTGAGTCTTCAGTCACAAAAGTCCTGTTTGGGGAGTCTTATGATCACGCATATCGAAAAAACACCCAGAAAGTAAGCAAAGCAAAACAGACAACATTTTCATTTAAAAGAAACATTGCAATTGCCCAATAAGACTACAAATGATTCATTCAAAAGCTAAATAGTTCAATTGACGATCCACTCAAATCCTCTAGTGCACATAGCCACCAACAGGTGACATCATGGAGCTCCTGCTTCCAGGTCAGCATCGAGTCAATCTTGGGTTAATAGATCATGAACTGATTTACCTAATGGAGAAAAGGAGTCAGAGAGCCACCAGGACTCCACTAGAAAGAGGCATTCCATTACATTAAATGCTGGTTATCTGGGGAGCCCCATGGGCTCCCTGGTTATCTGGGCTCCCTGAAGGTCTCTAATCACAGAGAAGGACAACAGGAGACTTACCAGGGAGGAGGAGAGGCAGCAACTACAAACTTGGAGAGGGTGGGCCAGAAAACCCAGCCCAAAACGATACAAGCCCAAATGTGGCCAGAAACACTAACCAGATACTGAACCACCAATATCCTGTTATTCTTCCAAAACCCGATCATGAATATCAACCCACAACATATTAGAGAAAGCAGCACCCAAATCTGTGGACTTGAAAACATTGTGGGCCCAAGGGTAGACTGCAGGCTGGCTAGCTATAATGATGCTGCAAACAACCCGAGATATATACACCTTCAAACAGGGAACCAAGGAAACCGGATCAACCAACGAGTCATCCACCGAGACATCAAGTGGCACGCAGGTAACTGCAAAATGCTATCCGCCAAGTCCTACTAGGGGACTGGAAAAAAGTGGGAAACCCACCAAAGAGATGAGGTTAACTCCACCTTGGCTGAGTCCAACCACATCACAATGCTTGAAGCTGAGGGGTGGACTGATCTAAAATCCCTAAACCTAACAGACCAACTCCACAGAAGACCCTCGGAGATGGCCTGGTAAGACCATGAATCACAGGACCAGGAACTGGCAAAACCGGCCAGACATCCCCCCACAGCGTCATCAAAGGAGTGAACCATGAAATGACCAGTACGATGACCCACAAACAGAGCCAACGTTCTACGATGTATATTGGCAGTGATGAGCAGAAGAGGAAATTGTTGAAGTTCAATGGTCTGAGATCTGACTTTGCTAGAGGCCTACCCCGACCCTCAGCAGCAAAGGTCCCAACCCTAGTGGACTGCCTCTGAGCAGAAGAGACAGAACCTGAGGGCCAAAAACTGCCACAGCAACCGAAATAACCTCAGAAACAGCCTCTTCAGGAAAGTGGATAGTATGATAAAACGATTTAAGGACAAGGCAGATCTAAAGATTGACCAGCACAATCTGCCAACACACAAGACAGGTGAAGTAACAAGCTGCCACCAACACCTGAAAGAGGAAGAGTGGGGGAAGCAGTTTGGGCAGAGCTGCCAGAACTGCAGATAACTAGACAGCCACACAGAGGACTGATGCCAGAACCTTCAAGCCATCATGGCGCTGATCCAAAAACAACTCCAAAACATTCCAAATGTGCAAGATGGCTGCCAAATGGGAACGAGCCATGAGGTCGTCTGCAGTAAGGGCTCCGGAGAGCATGAGCAGGCACTTGCCCATGTCCTTGGGCAACAACGGAGCAAACATGCAGTTCTCAAGCAGTGCAAAAAATAGCACTAAGACTACCTGAAACACACAAATTACTTCCTGTCACTCAAGTATCAGGGCTCAATAGAATCCATGCCAAGCCCCCAGGAAAGAAGAGTGTTATCATGCAGCCAGGATGAATCCCGAGTGTCATACTTGAGTCAAAAGGCAGCAGCAGACAAGAACTTAAACGAGGCCGGGTCCATGAAGGAAGTGAGGTACAGATTCACAAAAGAAACCAAAAAATGTCTGTCAGCATCAAAGAAGGAAAAAGGCAAAACAACAGAAACTGACAGAAATAAGATGATTCTGTGAAATCGAATGACACATGAAAGCACCCTGAGGGGAAGGGGAAGGAGCCAGGTAGTGAAGCTTATTCACAGAAAGGGATAGGAAAAGTTTTATCCCTGGAGCAAAGTACCCATATCAGACAAAGCCAAAGTTTAGGAGGAGTTGAAGGGCACCCATGCCCTTCTCAAGCTCTCCCCACATCCCCAGAGAGAGCCATGATGGCCCTGGAGCCAGGCCATCACAGAGGAACCTCTATATTTGTCAGCTCCCTTTATTCTTCAGATTTAATATTTATCACATTTTGACAACAAAAAAAATAGCGCTAAATATAATGAAACGCCTTTTTCTGGGCGAGTCCCGGAGGCTTCCTGGAGCTATCCAGCCTTGTATGTATATCGTTACACTTTGGCATCAGTGTGAATGGAGTTCTAGGCCTACCGGGGACCACGGCCAGAACCTGACCCCGCCCCCCCCCCCCTCAGAGAGGCATGAGGAGCAATGGCCTATAGAAATGCACATGGGATTTGGAGCTTTCTATATCTGCCATCGACCGGAACAGGCACTAAGAAAGGTAAGCGCCTCAAAACAAACCCCAATTCTGGTTAAAACGACTAAAATAGACAAACTAATGGACAGAACTCCCCAAATGAAAATGAGCAAACGAGCATGATGTCACACGAGCCGCGCCGCATGTCTGCACAGCTCTCCTCTCCTCTCCCCGAGAGGGAAAAGGGGGAGCCCCAGACACCCATGCGAGCACCAGTTCTGAGGCTGGATGTCAAAAACACGTGAAAAACTGCCAACCGGAGGGAGGGAGGGAGGAAGGGTTGCCGGGGAGCATCCGGGACTCACCCAGAAAATGGCATTTCATTACATTCAGCACTGGTTTTCTGGAGGAAGCCCTTTTGGCTCCCCGG
Organism: Procambarus clarkii; assembly: GCF_040958095.1. Lineage (NCBI taxonomy): Eukaryota > Metazoa > Arthropoda > Malacostraca > Decapoda > Cambaridae > Procambarus > Procambarus clarkii. The sequence continues at coordinate 2,792,835 of NC_091150.1, read as the reverse complement.
AGTTACTTCACCAAAGACGAAAACTAGAGGGACTTACTTACCCGAGAGGTAGTCGGTGCTCGCACCTCAACTTGAAATCGAGACAGCAGGCTGCAACTGCTGACCCAAAGCAACACAGGCCCGACAAGGGCCAGTAACATTAACAAGGCAGCATGCAGCCAGGACCGTTCGACCGCCATAAACTCCGCGCCTGAATGTCAGCCCAGGACATGTTACCGAAGATGGCAGCAAGCGCAGCAAACTTACAAACGTAAGTTTGTAAGCGTTTACTTACAAACGGCACGAGGATAGACCGCAGGCTGGCTAGACCGAATAACCCTGAGGATGACCCGAGAGACCCGAACCCGAGAACAGGGAAAAAGGTTAACTGGAAAAAAAAACAAAGCGCGTCCCCGGCCACAGAGGCCGTGGCGCACAAATAACAGCGGAGAGCCACAATCAGACAACACATGATGCACCCCCAGCCTGACCAACCAAGCATCAACAACTGAAGGACCCCTCCGGAAAGCAGCAGTCTCATTCTTCGCCAGAAAAGAAGGAGATGGCTGCAAACGAACAAATCACAACGACCAAAAGAGCAGAAATCCCTGCGCCGGAGGAGAGTATAAAGCTCCCCAACCCGACCCCCAGAGGCCAATGCCAACAAGAAAAAGAGTTTTGGAAAAACAATCCTAACCGAAGAGGCCACAACAAACCAAGATGAAGACAAATACGAGAGCACTAAGATCCAGGATGGCTCAGAAGGCGCATGAGCAGGCCGGAGGTGAAACAACACTCGAGACAGCTTGTAAAACGGTGCTGAAGTAACATCAATACCGAAAGCAAGCTGTAGCGGCTCCCTCAATGCCACACGATACGAGGCGACAGCATACGGCATAAGATGGCGGTCCTGAAACAGCCACGATAGAAAGGACAAAACAACCATAACAGAAAGTGAAGTACAGCGACGAAGAAATAGAAAGAAACGGAAGGACCACCAGGAAACTTCATACTGCCGCCAAAACGAAGCCCACAGGTGGGACACCATCAAAGAAGGCACCTGAGCACCATACAGATGATGATAAGGCTCGAGTCAAATAGATATATATAGACAAAATAGAGTCAAATAGAGTGATAAACTTCGCATTTTATCATCAAACACGAAGACTCAAGGAGAAGAGCGAACCAGTCTCGTAACGGACCGGACTGATCTGTTGAAAGAGGCGGAGCCACGGAAAAGCCTCCAGGTTCGGACATCACGCAAGCACCGCCTGAAACCAAGGCTGGGCCAGCCACCATGGGGCCAAGAGGAATACGCGCCAAATATACCGGAAGACGCTTTGACCATGCAGACGCGAAGAGGTCCACCTCTGGGTGCCCGAACGTCTGGTAGAGCCAACTGAATGAATCAGCATCGACTTTCCATTCCATGGACAGGGGAATGAATTGGGACAGGCCATCTGCCAGGACGTTGGACACCCAATGGCCATGAACCGCCAGGAAAGCCAAACCTCGAGAAATCAGCAGATGAGTCACCCGAAGCGACCAACCCCAATAAGCCAAGGACCGCATCGAATCTCCTCGGTTCAGGCAATGAACCAGCGGGGAGCAGTCTGAATGGAGCCGGATCATCTATCCACGGGCGACCCAAACCCTCCGAAGTGAAAACCACACCACCGTGAACTCCTGCACCATGCTGTGGACCCGACTGAAGGACATACCCCACTGCCCCAAGCTGGCCTGGTGAGCACTGGTCACAAAGCCCCAACTGAGAGACGACGCGTCCATGAACACATCACGTGAGAGCTCGGGTAGGTGCCAAGGCACTGAACCCCGTAAAACCCAAAGACGAAGCCAGCAACGCAGCAGCTGATGCAAGGCCCCAGGGGACAAAACCAGCAATCGCGAGAGAGGCAGAAAGGATATCCCCCGAAGGAATCAGAACAGCCGACGAAGTCAAACCCGACCTGGCGGATAGACCAACATCACAAAGTTCCGACTCCTGCACAAACCCTCAAGCAACCACCGAGTGACCCGGGAGCCCCCCAGAAACAAGCACATGCGAGACTGCAGATGAAGGAGAGACTCCGGAGGGAAAGACAAGGAAGCGGTTCAAGAGTCCCACACAAGACCCAGCCAGGACCGAACCTGGGAGGGGACCAGATGGGAGTTCCTCCAGTTCATCAGGAACCCAAACCCGGCTTGCTGGGAAAACACCAAATCCCTGGCGAGCAGACATACGGATCGACTGGAAGCCCATACCAGCCAGTCACCGAGGGGCGCCAACACTCGAACACCTAAAAGATGCAGACGGCCCACCACGACCCTGGTAAAGTGTGTGAACACGTGAGGTGCCAGGTTCAACCCGAAAGGGAGACAATGAAAGCGGTAACGTTGACACCCCCACAACCAAACCGAGCCAGTTCCTGAACCCCCGGATGAATCAGGATGTGCCAATAAGCATCCTGGAGGTCCAGGGACACCATCCAAGCGCCCGACTCCAACAGAAGCAGGACCTGGGACGGAGTGGTCATCCAAAAAAAGGAGCAAGAAACCCAGGGGTTCAGACGGTACAAGTCCAGAATGAACCGCAGGTCCGCACAGTCCTGTTTCGGAAATAGAAACAAGCGGGGACCCACCCATCGTTTCAATCATGCCTAAGCACACCCACTCCGAGACAACCCGACAGAGCACAGGAGAGGGTGCACTTGGGCAAGAAACCCAGGAGTTCAGACAGTACAAGTCCAGAATGAACCGCATCTCCACACAGTCCCGTTTCGGAACTGAAAACAAGCGGGAAACCCATCTGAAGCACATCGTCGTTTCAACCATGCATAAGTGCACCCACTCCGAGACGACCCGATAGAGCGCGGGAGAAGAGGCCTGCCCCGCCAGCCCCAAACCCCCCAGAGGAGGAGGAGCCATTCAATGCCACTGCAGGCCGCGAGAAACGACCCAAAAAGCTCACGAATCATAAGACCAGACGTGAGCGAACAGAGAAAGCCTGCCCCCATCACCTCGTCAATGGGGCAAACCGCAAAAGGGTCGACACCCCTTACGACCTGCACACAGAGCAAACACCGTGCCGACCAGATGCAGACGGTTCTGAAGCCAGCGCTGGCTCCAAAACTGGCACCTATGGTGTACCCCGACGGGCGAAACCCCGAGCCCTGGCCTGACCCCTCCGGCAAAAACCCACCCAGGACCTCGGGAAAACCAACGAGTCGGATATCGGACGACAGCTGGAAGAAACCACCTGCATATACTGCTCGACCACAGAGTCCACAAACAGCAAGGGACAAAAGAGCAAAGACAGACTAAGAGCCAGGGCCCAAGCAGATTCGCAGGAGGAAGCGAGCACAACCTGTCGATACATGAGCCGAGCTGCGAAAAACAGCACCAGCGCATCCTGTAGGATCGGCGCAAACAGCTTCAAAAGCGCAGACGACGCACGATCAGCCAAGACCACGGCACCAGACCCAGAAACGGCCCCGCCTCTACGTCCGCCACAAGCCAATCCGAAGACAGCTCCAAGGGGGAAAAGAAATGCAAGACCGAAGCCAACAAGCCACGAGCGTGCAAGTCCGCAGCCGAAAAGGAAGGAACCTGCATGTGAAGCAGAATCACGCCAACAGGGCAGGAGCAAAAAGACACCCATTTGAGTGTCTTTTTGCAAAAAGACACATTTTTGAGCACCTTAGTGCTTAAAATTGCCACCCCCCCCCCCCCAGGTAAACCTGCACCACAGTCAACGCCTCGCACCACTCAAGCATGCGGGTCCAACAGGAAGAGGCCCAAGTATCCAACGACAACAATGGGCAGTACGCAAGCCAGAACGACTCCAGAACCTCATAATGAACCCAGTATGGAGACGAATATCTAAACAAGAAGGAAGATGGATCCAGTATATAGAGGCATATTCCGGGTTGCGCAGGAGGTAAGCCACAATGGCCACGCGCACCTCAGTAGGCAAGACGCGGGAAGCCGAAAACCTCTAGAAAGACGGAACCAAATTATCCGCAGGGACACTGAACCGAACCCGGGAAGGAGCCGAACCCAAATCTAACTCGTACACAGAGAAGGGAAAGGAAAACCCCAGTCCTTGTAACAGTAAGCCCTGCTCTGAGGGTCAGAAAACCCAGGCAAGGTCCAATGGGGCCCAAGGCCCCCAAGTCAGCTCCTCCCAACCCCTGGAACCTCCAGATCAGGCCCCGGGGGGTGAGTTATCCTCCAAAGCCCTGGCCTCACAAGAAAAAGCCGGAAAAGAAAGGCCGGAAAACCAGGAAGAGAGGGGGGCCCACTGGTCAGACCCCGGTGCTACGGCTGGAGGAACTGACTCGAATACCTCCGTTGTCACCCGAGAAGGAGCAACCCCTAAAACTTCAAAACCCTGCCCCGACCCCAAAGCCCTCAGATGCTTAGGAGCTGGAAGCAGGGGGAGGGGGAGGTCGGTTGCTGCGGCAGAATAAACCACAGCAGGGAAAGAAAGAGGGAGTGCAGACTGAACCAAGGCAGACGTGACCAACACCCCAAAGTCTGGGTCCCTAAAGGCTAAACAGGGCAGCCTCGGGGCATCCCTGGAAGCAACCAACCTAGCACATTACAGCAACCTAAACCTAGCCTGCAATGCCCGAGCCGCCTGCACCCGAAAAATGTCATCAGTAGGTAGGGAGAATTGAGTCACAAACAAGCAGCAATGCTAGCAGGACTCTGGGTCGAAGGTGTCACTGACCCAACAGGCAGCATGATGGGGGCAAAAACAATGAGCGTCGCCCTGAGACAAGGGGACAGAGAATCAGTCAAACTCGCACAAAGTGAGAGGAGACCAAGGAGTCGCATCCATCAGACCCCGTGTGCTCCCGCAGGGTTTTCCAGGGCCCCTAAACTGGTATCGCTAAGGGTAAGCCCAAGCAGAGTACTGCTAACCGGCGCCTAATGCTACCAAACAAACTGCTAAAGCTGAACCCCTGAGACGTGTCCACTCACGGGGGCAAGGCAGGGGGTACCACCGAAACAGAAGGACAACCCTAATATAACTGGGGGAAGACACACCAAGGCAGACCCCCCACCAAGCAAAAAGAAAAACCCTGCAAGAGGACAATGCACCCTGGGGGAACAGAGACGGCTGTTACCTATCGTTCGTTACGGCTCGTGACCCTACAGCAGCCAAGCTTTAATTACGTCTAGGGATACCACTGCTGCTCTCTAAAGCGGGTCACCAGTATAACCCCATGAATGATAACAGGCTAAGACTTAAAAGTATTTCTCCCTTAGGACTGAAGAATTATACATATAACTTATAATATATATATTCAAAACAGTATAATATAAAAACACAGATGGTAAAGTTAACTTATACAACAAACCAAAAGTATTGTCATCTCACTTAATATAATATAATAAAATATGGCACAACAAGAAGTAAACAGACTTATCTCCCACATGTTATTCCTTCGAGTCCCGTTCAGCTACTGAACTCTCGCTCTGTCGCTACCCAAATCCTCTCCCGTCTGCCTCATCCCAGGATGAGGGATGGAAACTAAGGACTTTTTAATATTTAAAACTAATTGAACAACCACTTGTTCTCAAAACACACAAGAATGCAAATTACAGATAATAGTTACTTACAAAATATATAAGTACAATGCCACCTGTTTAATTGCAGAAAATAAACAATTATATAAACTAAATAAAAGTGACATCTGGAACTCCCAACTGAACAGGTCCAGCTTTCCCGAATTTAACAGGTATTAGACGTGTGCAAAGCAACCGCGCTCCTGTCCCCACTGACGCTGCCACACCACACGATAATTTACAAAAACACAATGTGTGTACATATACAGGCAATGATATAATGGAACAAAACAAGTTATTTTAAATTTATATACGTATTCTGCTAGGAGTACGTAACACTTCCACCTCCAAGAAAAAAAAATGCAATAGATTGAAGATCAATGGCATTTTTTCAAAGTAAAATGTGTGACACTTGAGATTTATGGTATTAATTACACCAAACATGTAAAAGTAATTAGAACACATTTCTGGACAAAAATGAAAACACTCCAAATATAGTCTTACAGGAAACTCAGAAATTTCAGTCTTATGACTATGTTCTACATATGTGTCACTGGAGTATGCAAATTTATCTCTCCAAGGTACTATCTCATTTATTTCACTTTGTTTCAGATCATATTTCACACTCCTATCTACAACAGTATTATTAGTAGCATGAATAGAATTGTCAATAAAGGTAGCTGCTTTCACACAGTTATCATGGCAATTTAGCTTTTCATTTGTTTCTACTATTTCTCTAAGATCAGTCCCGTATTTCCATGTGATTTCTTTTCCACATGGTGAATTTTTCCAAAACAGACTCCATTTTCCATTACTCCCTTTTTCTGGAGCTGAACTGCTTAAGTGAAGCTGACCGGATGGTGAGTAGATTTGGGACTTCTCCTGGGTATGCTCTGACACAGACATCTGCTCTTCATCAATCTGGATCCTCTGTGGAACACATACTCTCGCCCAATGGATACTAAAATTAGAGAAATTAGCATTAAACCTCACAATTATGTATAAAACTTTCCCACTCATAGAACCTTCCGAAACACAAGACACCGACTTAGCAAACCTTTGACCTTCAAACCAAGAAATACAACCCAAGATAAGTGCAAAGACTACCTGATCGAACTGACTCAGATGATCCATAAGGAACACAGAAATCAATTGCCTCATAACTCTGTCATAACGATCAGTGAAAGAAAACAGGCATATGCCTAGGCACCATATCTCAATCAGAACTCCGAAGACAAGTTCACACCCCCTGATGGTGAACTTGAACACAACACACACTTTCATCAACCGTCTAGTCTTCCAAAAGACTAAATAAAACATGCTGAAAACTTTACAACCCTCACCATCACTTCCCAAGTGATTTACGTCTGATGACAACCAATCAACCAAGAGGTTTAAGGGTCTTAACATCTTGAAGATGAACAGCAGATTACCTGGGAAACACCCAAGGATAATCTGTAACCCTTCACAATGATTAACTCTAGGTAGGATAACCTTATCCCCAACTTGAAATACACACCTGGAGCCTCAAACATCTGCTCCCCAGTATGATTTAATCCTTCACCCACAATATGACTCTGAAAGTCAACACCACACTTAAGTGGAACATACACTTGCATCATTCGTGCATTAAAACAACCTGGATCTGAATATAGAGACACTGCTCTAGCATAACTCACCACTTCCTCAGAACTGCTGGGTGCACAACCTACTTGAGTAAACTCTCTCTGCTCAACCACAAGGCTTGACAAAGATGTCCCACAGTCCATTACTTCACAAGAAAATGGCTCCTGCAGAATAAAAGTAGATTTCAACATCCTACACACACTCTGACTCAATGTACCCAATGAGAAATACTTACTCCACATGGAATAAGAATCACAACTCCGCAACTTAGATCCAAATGCTACTTTACCACTCTCAATGATTTTACCAAAATTTCCTCCCATGACTTCTGTAGCTGCTCGGAGTACTGTCTGCTCACAATCAATAATATCACCACCAAGCTGGGTCACATCCTCACAGACAACTGAAGAGGGAGGCTCAATGGGTCTCCATCTACTCAACAGAAGCTGATCCTCTGGCTGCTTTCCCACACTCTCCAAAACTGGATCTACAGTACAGACTGTCTCCTTGCTTCTCTCTGAAATCTTAGGGTCAGTTCTACTCAATGCACTTAAATTAAGGGAATCTGAAACGAGCGGGCAAGTAACAGGTAGTTTGACCTCCTCCCCTATTATATCACCTTGACTAGGGTGAGGCGGGGCCTCTACAACGGACTTACTCTCGACAACTGATTCTAAACTTGGAGTGAGCGGGAATACTTCTGCCAACCCGACATCTTGTCCTAAACCATTCACTTGGCTGGAATACAGAGTCGTGGCTTTTAAGTTTCTCTCAACTCCTGGCACAACGTTCGTAGTGAGCGGGCAAGACAATGGTACATGGACATCCTTTCCCAATTTATTGGAATAAAACAGAGTCATAGTATCAGGCTTACTCTCAACAACTAAATCGGCCACACAGGAATCTGGAACAACCACATCCCACTTCTCCACTGAAGGGGTACTGGTTACTGGAACAAATGCTTGAGTAACAACATCAGAACTGACAACTGGATTTATAATAGTACTGACATCAGCACAGGTAGAATGGACAAAACCATCTTCTACAACAGGTTCATTCATAGAACTAACTTCAGCACAGGCAGAATAAACATGGTCTGCAACTGGCTGTTTACACAAACGGGGATCAATCTCACCCACAACATGATTTATGGCCACATCATTACCCAATATAACATCCACACCTGGGATGGGCAACTGTGTACTAACACCCACAGTGCATAAACTTGGTGTAATGGTGGATCTGAAATTAATGTCTATTAGAGGTACAGTTTTACATCCTGCAACACTCTGAAGAACAACAAACTTTCCTGTCTCTTTCTTTTCAACATCAGAAAGAATACTGGATGAAATTATGGTTTGGGAAGCACCTGTATCAAGAAGAATAACCACTGGCTTCCACTTCCCATTAATACACAAAACTTCACCTGAAGACATATATGGTGAATACTGTTTCACCCAATTGGGGTTTACAGTTACATGTTTATTAGTAAGTTTATTTTGCACACCTCTGCAATAAATGAGACCAGTTGGTCGTAACTCAGGGTGCAATATAAAACAGGAATTAATTCCATGGCCTTTTCTCTTACAATGGGAACAGGACCTTACAGTGGACACACTGGTAGAACCAACTGTAGGTTTAGAAATAACCTTATTATTATTTGACATTCCTGACAAGGAAGTAGCAGGGTTAGGTTTTGTAAGAGAAGAGCTCATGGGAGTAACTGGAGCACTAGGACGGGATGGATTCTGATAAGGAGTTCGGTGAGCATTATAATTTACTCTACGACTAGACTTAGGTGAAGTGGCCGTAAACTGGGCCTTAGTCAACAACTCATGCTCATCCGCGAGCTTTGACAGCTCATAAATGTCTGTTACATTCTTTTGTTCTGCCATAAAAGTAGACAACTGGTCTGGGAGACATGACAATACTTCTTCCATTATAAGAAGATTCTTTAGAGCATCAAAGTCAGTGACTGAAAGTGACTTTAACCATCTGTTGCAAAAATTCGTCTTCTGACGAGTAAAATCTGCTATTGTCTGCTCACTTATCCTCCTTAGGTTCCTAAACTTTTGCCTGTGTGCCTCTGGATTTATTTGGTATGCATTTAAGATGCTTTTCTTTACAAATTCGTAATCAAAGCTATGAGCGTCAGGTAGGGATGTAAAAACCTCCTGACTACGCCCCTTAAATTGAGACTGCATAATGGCTACCCACTGATCCCTTGGCCAGTTCATACTGATGGCAATTTTATAAAAATGTGCAAAGAAAACCTCAGGATCCTCCTCATTGAACTTGGGTAACTCTATATACTTATTCATCCTGATGGGATTATTATCACTATTTATTGAAACATTACTAGTATTTCCATGCCCAGCTGCCATACGCTGTGATTCAAGCCTGAAGTTAGTGTCAGCCATTTGTTGTTGAATCTCTAATTGTTGCTTTTTTGTGGCTTCTATTTGCAACTGTGCCTCAATTTCTAAACGTCTAGTCTCAAGCTCCCTCTGCTGAGCTTCAGCCTCTAATATTTGCTGTTGCTATTGAGCTTCCATCTCTCTTTGACGAGCTTCAGCCTCTAATATTCTCTGTTCTTTTTGAGCTTCAAGCTTAGCATTGGCTATTTGCGCTTCTAACTCAAGACGCTTTAACGTCATCTGATCACTCGACTCCTCTCTTAACTCCTCTAGAATTTCTTCCTCTAACTCCCCATTCTCAACAAAATGTGTCACAATGACTTTCAATATTTGGGCTTTAACCATTCTATTGTTGGTGGTCAAATCCAACTGATTTGCCATTTGTATTAACTCAGTCTTTTTCAGGCTCTGAATCCCTTCAAAGTCTGGGTGAGCCACCAACGCTGCAACTTTCTCCTCCATCGTTACTAACACTTGGCACTTGATTCACAACAATAATTAAAAACAATGGCACTGCACTACACTTCACTGTAAAATTGTCACCACACTGAAAATTCGCTTGGCCTCACTGCACAAACAAAATATATAGGATGACTTACCTCAAAATCGTGAAACGTTGTTACTTGACACACAGGAAAGCTTGCTTGGCACATGGAATAGTTCTTATAAAACACACAGACACTTAACACACTGGTACCTAGGAAGGCAAGGTTAGATTAGCATAATTAAGGTTAAGTGGGAACAATATTTCCCGGCACAGGCCCCCATAACTCTTTGTTACCTATCGTTCGTTACGGCTCGTGACCCTACAGCAGCCAAGCTTTAATTACGTCTAGGGATACCACTGCTGCTCTCTAAAGCGGGTCACCAGTATAACCCCATGAATGATAACAGGCTAAGACTTAAAAGTATTTCTCCCTTAGGACTGAAGAATTATACATATAACTTATAATATATATATTCAAAACAGTATAATATAAAAACACAGATGGTAAAGTTAACTTATACAACAAACCAAAAGTATTGTCATCTCACTTAATATAATATAATAAAATATGGCACAACAAGAAGTAAACAGACTTATCTCCCACATGTTATTCCTTCGAGTCCCGTTCAGCTACTGAACTCTCGCTCTGTCGCTACCCAAATCCTCTCCCGTCTGCCTCATCCCAGGATGAGGGATAGAAACTAAGGACTTTTTAATATTTAAAACTAATTGAACAACCACTTGTTCTCAAAACACACAAGAATGCAAATTACAGATAATAGTTACTTACAAAATATATAAGTACAATGCCACCTGTTTAATTGCAGAAAATAAACAATTATATAAACTAAATAAAAGTGACATCTGGAACTCCCAACTGAACAGGTCCAGCTTTCCCGAATTTAACAGGTATTAGACGTGTGCAAAGCAACCGCGCTCCTGTCCCCACTGACGCTGCCACACCACACGATAATTTACAAAAACACAATGTGTGTACATATACAGGCAATGATATAATGGAACAAAACAAGTTATTTTAAATTTATATACGTATTCTGCTAGGAGTACGTAACAACGGCCACCGTTAGAGGTGAAAATTAGCTGCGTAGTACCCCATGCCCCTACCAGTGCAAAAACTACCACTTACCCCAAGGCAAACCAGGGAGGAAACCTCCCAATACACTCAGGACGGTCAATCGCCAAGCAGCAAAGGACCAACAGAGGTGGACCCCAAGGTAAGTTGTGAAAGATAACCCCAAGCCTCAAGGGCGGTACTTACAGGGGCACTCAGGGAAGGGAACCCTAAGCACATGTAGACCGAGAACCTGTGAATATTACTCCTAGCTTGCACGCCACCGTAAAAGCAGTTCTGGACCCAAGGCACAGCATAACACACAGAATCTAGAGCTGGAGCCACATGACTATGCCACAATCACATCAGCTAAATAACCGGGTGGATGGATCACCGGCAAGGGGGTCTGGGGCTCCCCTTCCCCCTCCTGACTAGGGGGGGAGCTGCGCAGACATGTGGCACGGCTCGTGTGATGTCGTGCTCATTTGCTCGTTTTTATTTGGGGAGTTCTATCCACTAGTTTGTCCATTTTAGTCATTTTAACCAGAAAAGGGGTTTGTTTTGAGGTGCTTACCTTTCTGGGTGCCTGTCCCAGTCAATAGCAGATATAGAATGCTCCAAATCCCATGTGCATTTCTATAGGCCATTGCTCCTCGTGCCTCTCTGAGGGAGCCAGGTTCTGGCCGTGGTCCCCAGTACGCCTAGAACTCCATTCACACTGACTGATGCCAAAGTCTAACGATATACATATCAGCATTGATAGCTCCAGGGAGCCGAAGGGGGCTCCCCCAGAAATGTCTCCATATTCATCATTTTCAATATTTGCTACATCCCTATTACTGACATTAAGGAAATCCTGTCCAATTGGGACAAAACCTATAATACAGTCGAAACTTGGCACCCAAACATTGCCATAGTTAGTCAAAACTTAAATGCATTCATTGATAATGCGATTGGCTACTTCAGGAAAGTTTGAGAAACAGACAGACAGACACTTTTGGACAAATTCTTTGCTAAAACGAGTGCCAGGGATTCATTGGCAAAGGGAATAAAACAACAATGATCACCAGAAATGGAGTTACCTGATGTTTTAATGGAAGTAAGTAAGTAATTATCAAAAGAAGGCAAAAACCGGAAAGGCTATGTAGCACCATCAAATGTGCGGAATAATCAGAGGGCGCTAAATAACACCAAGGATGCCAATACGAGAACAAAAACGCATAAGGCGAATGATATCAAAAGTATCCGAGTCACCAAGAATTCTATTGAGGGACAGGTGACAGCGAGGGGCGGTCGGAAAGCAAGACACACGCTCGTCCTGGAAGTCAGGACATTCAAGCTGTGCATCAAGACATGCACGACCGTAAGAGGGACAATGCAATTAGGACAATAAGGAGCAGGGCGGCGCTCCATCAAGTGACCATGGGTTAAGCGAGTATGGCCAATACGCAACCTCGCCAGAGCCGTTTCCCATCGCCGGTTATGGTGGTAGGAGGACGGCCACGAGGAAACACAACATTTAATTAATTAAATTAAGAGTACGTAGTTTGTTACCAGTAACAGACGAACAAGAAGCCTGCCAACGGGTAAGGATGGAGGAATGAATAACCGGGTAAAAGTCGGAATATGAAATACCTTTACGAGAGATGGGACAAGAGCGGACAGCCCCCCTTCCGCAGTTTTATACATTCTTGACCCGCATCACTAAAGCTTTTACCCCTCCTACAGTTCTAAAACGCCTTTTCCTTGAGCACTTTTCTTCTCACTCAGGCTCCGTTTCTGTCTTCACTGATGGGTCTAAGTCTGCGGACGGTGTTGGCTATTCTGTTGTTTTTCCTGATCGCACTTATGTGTCACTTACCTCTGGAGACTAGCATCTTTACAGTGGAGCTTTATGCTATTCTCTATGCTCTTCGTCTCCTGCTTTCTCGTTGTCAGTCTTCCTTTGTGGTTGTTGTTGACTCTCGTAGTGCCCTCATGGCTCTCGGGTCCTTTAATCCGGTTCATCCAGTAGTTGTCGAGATCCAGCATTAGCTGTTTCTTGTTCACAGTAAATTTAAGTCGGTTGAGTTTTGGGGGGGACTCTCCACGGGGGCAAAGAAGGAACAACACGAGGAGAATTATTAGAAACACGAACGGAAAAAGAATCCTGTAAGCGAGATAACCGGACAGAAAGAGGGAGGTGGTGAAGAGGAACAGGAACCGCAGGAGGGGTAAAAGTTAAAGCACGACAGAGGCGAGAGGAAGGATGTTGTAAGGACCGGGCAAGATAGCGAAGACAGTAGCGATCACGGCGGTCCTGGAGAGACAGGAAGCTAGTGTCAACATACCAGCTAAGGACGGGAGTCGAATGAAAGGCACCAGAACTGAGGCGCAACCCAGTATGGTGCAAAGCATCAAGACGGCAAAGAGTAGAAGGAGAAGCAAACGAGTAAGCAGGGCAACCATAATTGAGCTTAGACAGGACGAGAGAGGAATGTAAAGCAAGGCGAGTGCGCCTATCCGTTCCCCAAGAAGTATGGGATAAAACCCGAAGGAGGGTAAGGGACTTAGCGCACTCAACATGAAAGTAAGAGATATTGGGAGATCAAGACAAACGAGTGTCAAGGAATAACCCCAAAAGCTTCGCGGAATCATTGTACTCAAAGGGATGACCATAAAGTGACAAAGAGGGACGAAGAACGACCCGTTTCCGAGTAAAAGACATGGCACAAGTCTTAGAAGTAGAGAGCTTGAAGCCATGATCGGTGGCCCAAGACGACACGGCATCAATCGCAAGTTGAAGCCGGCGCTGAAGGAGAGGCGAATCATCACCCTGACAGCAAAGGGTAAGATCATTGACATAGAGAGCGGAGAAGACACCTGAAGGAAGAGAGGAAAGAAGACCGTTGAGGGCAACCAGAAAAAGAATAGTGCTCAGAACACTACCCTGGAGCACACCTTCATATTGCTGAAAAGAGGCAGAGAGCGCGGTACCAAGGTGCACCCGAAAAGGAATGACGAGAGAGGAAGCTGCGGAGAAAGAGAGGGAGATGACCACGAAAGCCAAAAGAATGAAGCTGGGATAGAATATGATATCACCAAGTGGTGTCGTAAGCCTTTTCCAGGTCAAAAAGAACGGCAACAACGGAGGTCCTCGTAGCAAAAGCAGTACGAATATAGACCTCCAAATTCACCAGGACATCTGTCGTGCTGCAGCACTTGCGGAAACCAAATTGAGAAGGGGAGAGGAGGTGATGGTGTTCTAGGAACCACATCAGACGGACGTTAACCATACGTTCAAAGAGTTTGCAGACACAACTTGTGAGGGCAATAGGGCGAAAGTCCTTAGGGGAAGTTCCCAGAGACCCTGGTTTGCGAACAGGGAGGACAACGGCATCGAGCCAGTCCTCAGGGACTGACGACGACTCCCAGATCCGATTATACAGACACAGTAAATACTGAGACGTGCACGGAGGGAGATGGCGAAGCATCTCATAATGAATACCATCGGAGCCCGCCACCGTAGAACCGCAGAGGGCCAGGGCAGAACGAAGTTCAGAGAGAGAGAAGGGATCGTTATAGGAAAGTCGAAGAGGAGTGCAGAAATCTAAAGGACGAGACTCAAGGACAGGTTTACGAAGAAGGAAAGATTAGGGAAGATGAAGACCAGAGCTAACAGAAAAAAAGTGGGAACCCAGTTCGGTAGCGACCTGCAACGGATCTGCCACAAGAGTACCACGGAGGTGAAAGACCAGTGAAACATCGGGAACGAACTTACCTGCTATCTTGCGGTTACGCTTCCAGATCTGTGGCAGGGGAGTTTCGGACGTAATTGTGGAGACATAAGATGCCCAACATTCACGTTTAGCCGTACGGATGGCCCTACGGGCCACCGCACTCGCTTTCCGAAAGAAAAGAAAAGAATCGGCCGTCTACCGACGGCGGTGCCTCTTCCAGGCTGCACACTTACAACGGACAGCCCGAGCACAGTCTGCATTTCACCAGGGAATGCACTTCCGTGGACCCTGAGAGGAAGAGCGAGGAATATAGCGGAGGGCAGCGTCGAAGAGAGTGTCATGAAAAAGGAGAGCGCGATGGAGAGGTTGAAGGGAGAGGTCAGAGAGAAGCACTGAGGGTAAATAGGTTCCAGTCTGCTTTAGCAAACTGCCACCTAGGGAATTAGAGGGAAGCGCAAAAAGAGAAAAAGGAAACAAGGATGGGGAAATGGTCACTGCCATGGAGGTCATCAAGAACCTGCCACGAGAAATCTAAGTAAAGAGAAGAAGAGCAAAGAGAAAGATCAAGACAGGAAAGGGTGCGAGTCCGAGAGTCCAAATGAGTGGGCTCACCAGAATTCAGAAGAGACAGGGAAGAAGAGAGGATAAACGGCTCAAGAAAGCGACCTCGGGTATTCGTCAGAACATCACCCCAAAGAGAATGACGACCATTGAAATCACCCAGCAGGAGCACAGGCTCTGGCAAGGAGTCCAGGAGGTGTTTCAGATCAGGAAGAGAAAGCGGGACACTCGGGGGGAGATAAGTGGAACAAACTGTGTACCATTTCCCCACAAAGATACGAGCAGCAGAGCAATGGAGAGGCGAAGGAAAAAGTAAGGGGACAAAGGGAACATTAGAGCGAGTCAAGAGAGCAGAAGAATTAGGAGCCCCTGCAATAGCTGGGGGGGGGGGGGAGAGAAAGGAATAGCTACGAAAACGACCAGGACGAGCACCAAGCATCGGCTCCTGGAGACAGACACAAAGGGGCGAAAACCGCGAAATCAGAAGTTGGAGTTCGAGGAAATTGGCATAATAACCCCGAACGTTCCATTGAAGAATAGACATCGACGAGAAGAGAAAGGGCAACAACAGAGAACAAGGAAGAAACAAAGCCGAAAGAGCAACACAGCACGTTAAAGAATATCAGGGTCGGGATCAGGGTCAGCAAAGTCAGGGTTAGGGGGCATGGGTAAACTGAGCAAAGACAGAGGGAAGGAAGCGGGAGAACAGACCAGAGGTGGGCAGGCGGGGTCCGGAGGAGGAGACAATGGAGAGGAGCAGTCGAGGACAGCAGCAGGAAGAGGAGGAGTAGAAAGAGGGGAGCGCACCTTAGCAAGGGCAGCGACCGAGAGGGAAGCAGGGGCCAAAGAAACCTCCATAGCAGGAACAGGGGGCGCAACCACTGAAATGGGAGGGGAAGGAGCAATAGAGCCAGTAGTAGGGGCCGAGGAAGAAAGCGAAGCCTTCTTACCCGCCGGGGAGGAGGAAGGAGAGGAGTCAGGCTTACGCTTCTGACTTAAAGAGACCGGTGTCCCAGCAACTACGTACTGGGCAACGGATTCCAGCGTCTCAACAGGAGAAGCAGAACGAGAGCACACACGACGGCCGTTAGGAGAGCGATGGACATCAGCCTGCATCGACAGGCGGTGGGGAGAGTCAACAGACGGAGGAGAAGGATGGGAAGGATGATCGGAGGGGGACGAGGAAGAATATACAGGAGACATGACAGACCTAGTAGAAAGAAGGGGAACCCCAGACAGAGGACCAGGAGGGGGACCCCTCGGGACAGAACTCAAAGGAACAGAGGAGGGGGCAGTGGGCGTATCAGGGTCCAAGGCCCGGAAACGGTTGTGAGTCTGAGGAAGGCGGGAATGACGAGGAGAGGAAGAGTGCAACACGCGAGCATAAGAGACGTTAGCATAAGGCGGGAGCCGGCGAACCTGGCACCTCGCCTCAGGAAAAGATAAACGCTCCCGGTGCTTCAAGGTGAGGACAACTGCCTCAAGCTTGTAATGGATGTAGGCACGGGAGAAGGTAGGATGGGCCTCACCGCACTTGAGACAGCAAGCCTGGGGAGAAGAGCACTCCGACTTAGAGTGACCTTCACCCCCACACAAAGGACAGAGAGAGACAGTCCCAGAGCAGCGGAGGGCACCATGCCCAAACCTCCCGCACTTGTTACAAAGCCGAGGAGAAGGAATATACTCCTGGACAGAGCACCTGGCACCAGCAAGAATGACAGAGGGTGGAAGGGTCCTACCATCAAAGGTGATCTTCACAACCCGAAAGGGTTGACGGCGACGACCACGAGGGGGATGAGTAAACGAGTCTACCTGGAGGACAGAATGGCCTTGGGCATCAAGGATATGCCGAATGTCATCGTGGCAGTCCTGCAGATTCCGAACACCAGTCTCAACATGGGGCGGGAGGAGAATAGTGCCAACACTGGCATTCAACTGAGCGTTCTTTGAGACCCGAACAGGGATCTCGCCAAGGCAGGATAAGGCAGCCAAGAGGGAAGCTGCATCCTGAGAAGGAGCAGCAAAGACACGTGTACCGAGATGAGTGGGGTTGAAGGTAACAGACGCATCCACGAAACCAAGAAGATGCCGATGTAGGGAGAAATCGTCAGGAGGCGCAGAATCAAGAGGGAGGAGATCAAAGTATTTGGCCCATGAAGCGGGACCAAACAAGGCCTGATACGCATCAGTATGGGAAGGAATCGAGCGAGTGCGGTTGTGGCGCGGACGGCGTTGAGAACCCCCAGAGAGAGAGAGGGGACAAAAGGCGCAGTAGTCACAACGAGAGACTTAGCCGCACCAGGGGACGAAGTGGTCACACTGGGGACTTGAGGCTCGACCCAACCACAGAGGAGGGAGGGGAGCTGGGGGAAGAAGTCAGGAGAGTCAAAGGAGGAGCAAGGTCGGGGTTCAACGCAGCGGAGGCTACAGAGCCCGGTCTTCCAAGACAACCCGACTCGGGGGCTTGGTCGCCCACCCCACGAGCCCGAGAGGGTACAACAGAAACATTCAATGACGTACAGACGAAGAGTGATAAATTCATCCACGAATGTTCCTCCATACCCACCATGGAGCCACAATTAGAGACAGGACACCCAACAAGAAGGTACCGCCGATCATGCCGGGGCCCCATAGGGGTGCGTCGTGAGTATACGCCCCACAAATGCCACCTTAAGAACCGACAGTCCGTCGAGATCGGGTTCAGCGACGAAAGGGGGATTGACAATAAAAGGTTCCCCTCGCTCGAGATGTTGGGTACTTTAGTTCTACGGGTGCAAGAGTATGCCTTCTCAAGCACCTGGGCGTCAAAATAGAAGAAGTCCAAAGGAATAACCAAAACAAGCAAAAGGTCGGCAGGAAACGACAAGCAGAGAGGAGAAGAGGGGGGAGAAAAACGAAACATTAGGAAAGGAAAAGCGATCCGGCACAATTAGAGAAGAAAGCAGCAGGAGTGCAAGGCCACAAAAGGACAGAGGACTGTCCCACGGAGCATCACACTCCGGCAGTCGTCCACTAAGCCCCCTGACGGCGCCAACGGGCCGGATGGGGAGGGGGTGTTTTAATGGAAGGTGACTCCCCTTCTTAAAAAATAATTCCTCTCCTCTTTAGCTTCTACCACCAGCTCTCCTCAGTTTGAGTGATTCACTTTTATGGACAATGCAGTTGTCTGTATTGCTTTGCGTAGTTTCTAGATGCTTTCTCTCTGTGGGTGATCGTAAGAGTCCCCAGCTCTTTCTCTGCCTCTGAGGTGGCTCTGGTCTCCAGATATGCCAAACACGACTTCTAATACTGAACTCAGAACTGGGAAGCCATCTCGGCAAGATAGCTTTAGAGACCTACCAGGGGCTGCCCAGAAGTAACATATTGTCCTGGCTCTTGCAGGACAATAATGAAGTCAACGATGACCAGCACTTTATCTGAAAAACCAGAACCAAGGGGGCACTGGGGTGGAAAGATGAGCATAACAGCAAATGTCATAGACATACGCACCAGGCACTATGACTAAGGTGTCAATGTTGGTGGATTGAGAAAGGTGCGTATACCCCTGGTGGTAGAACTAATGAGAGAATTACTTCATGACCAAGTGCTTTGGGAATCTTGCTGTCTCATTTTCTATTTCATTTTCCTTGTTTGTTTATATGTTTTGGGTCACCCACCTTTCTGGTAGCCTTTTCTTGGTTTGGGTGATCTACGATCCACCGTTCCTTGCACCTATTTAGAAGAATCCAGGTTTTGGCCTCTGGCCTGCAGTAAGCTTTCAAGACATGCAAGGGCCGCGCATGAATTAAATTGAGTGGAGCTTGTTGGGTAGCAGGTACCAAGGAACCACCAACAGGAGCCCTATCAGAAAAGTTATATGACTATTATCCAAACTCTAACCTGATCTGCATGACTGGGATTTTATCTACAGCACTCGCAAGTCAATAAAGTGAACAACCAATAGGCTCCTGTATTTATGCTTGTTACTATATCTTTCTGGGGTTTGTCTTTCATAATTTGTAATTGCACTGAACATATACAAGAACATGGTCACTATATGCCACAGTCAAGAAAATTTAAAATACAGAACTGGTACTTTGAAATAAGAACTAACAAATTTACTAGATTTTGTTCCAAGATTTTTAGAGAACATATAACTTTTGCCACAAAAAAAACAAATCCCTAACTACATTTAACATTAAAAATAAGTCTGCAGTGTCCATAAATTTAATGGGAAATATTATTGGGTATTCACAGGGTTAATAGCTCATTATTAAATGTTAAAACAATTAGTATACATTAGTTAAGCATTATTTGATAAATTGGCTTGTGTTGGATTTATAGGTTAAGAGCATTAAAATTGCAGTGAAGAAAAAGCGCGTTTTGAGAACTATGCCTCTTCAACGCAAGCACAGCTAACTGCCATTGTTAAGGCGTTAAGGTTTCTTGAACGGAACACTAATGGTGCAGTGATTTGCATCAATTCAAAAGCAGCACTGCAAAGCCTAAGTAAAAATCAGGCTGAAATTAAGAGAGCTGTGAGAGTACTTACCAATCAGGGAACTGTCATCAAGTTTCTGTGGATCCCCTCCCATGTTGGAATATGTGGGAATGAACAAGCAGATGTGCTGGCTGCTGAAGGCGCTGAAAGAGACCATATTGAATACTCATACCCAAGACTCAACTACAAATTAGAGGTATTATCAGGCAACATCACCGTGACAAGGTAACTGAGGAAAGGAGGATAGAAGCACAAACCAGTGAATCTGTACGATGGTACAACATGGTTGCAGCTGGCAATCCCAGTCATTATGGCCGAAGAGGAGGAGGACGAGGGAGAGAATCAGTAATAGCGAGAATCCGTCTTGGATACAAATATTCATGGAGACTTGGAATGGAAACAACAGTTGATCAGCGAAGTTGCAGAATCTGTGGTGAGAGTGATGGACACCGCCTTGACCACTATCTACGTGAATGTGAACACCTGAGAGACATTAGGAATATGTGTAGAATAATAAACCCCACATTGTTTGAGTTAGGAAAACACTATTTTCAAATATTGATACTGTTCTTAAAAGATTTCCCCATTTTGCACCCGCAAGATAACGTAAGCTTTTAAGGGTTGATAGATGTTAATCTTCTTGTTTGAGGAGCTGTTCTCTTGAGACAGTTAAGCAAGTCCCAGCTGTGTCTGGGTACAAGTGACAGGATGAACAACCCAGCGGGTTTTCTTCCTATGGGGAGTGTTGTACATGCTGCTATGGCGGTGTGTCCACTCACAAGATGAGTGGCGCTGCCCAATAAACTCGCCCCTGGGGCCAAATTTAAAAAAAAAAATTAAATTGTTAGTCCTTATTAGCATGATGATAAAAGCTGTCTAAGTAAGGTTGATGTCCAAATTATTATGCCTTGTTTTGAAAGTTTTGAAAGATCATCAGCTTTTAAAGCAACATAACTACACAAGAATCTCTTCAAACACTTATATTACAACACATTTCCGACATACTTGCCTGGCTAGTTGTAATAACGTCAATTACAGTATTTATCCTTCTAGTTTTTAGCATTCCTTCAAAAGAATTCATCTGAGGTGAGAAACAGACTTGGAGGATATTAAATATCTTCGAACTGAGCAATCAAATCCTTTCTAGCTATCCTAATATACTAGTCAAGAAGCCGTAACACGGCACCAATGGGAAGAACCGTCTCTGAACGAGACATCTTCTACAGCCACCCTAGTCCTGCCTGTGTCGATACATAGCCAAAGCATAGTCACCACATTAGTAGTTATTACGGTGTCCCTCAACTTGTATTTCCTTTTGCAGGTTGACCTGCAGTGACAGCATTTATGCAACAACTCTCCAGCTTGCAAAATAAAACACTAATCATTCTCATAAAATATAAAACTATTACATTTTGCTTAGTCTTACATAAGCCACATAATTCAAATACTGATTAGTTTCCATTGTGTCAATTATATATATTTCACTAAACATAATTGTTCTTTTTTTTCATGAAACCCAAAAATTAAGATGCAACAGCTAGGTCATAATTTCTCGTGTCAGTGACAGTGTTCTCCACAGAGGACCACCACCATTGTTCAAGTCTCATATCAAATTTGTGCTGCAAAAAATACCAGAGATGCAAGAGAGAGAAACATTTCCGCATGTTTCAACAAAAAAATCTACTTATGGAGTTTCAGAGAAAGCAATGGACTACTAAGATATTTACAATAACTTTAAAACTTTTTAAACTTTTGCAATGTATGCATCCATTCAGATCTAATTTAAATTACAAACATTCTTGCTAGTCAAAATTGAATTAATACTGCAGCTAGTTAAAAAAATCTGATTAATGTATTCACCACATTGACATACTTATAAAGTCATCATTTATTAGCAAAACCTGAGAATAGTTTCTGTGGGAGACATAAAACCTATATATTGTTTTCTAGAAGGAAGATATTAAATTAAAAATGACCTCTGAAGTAACTGTCGTCAATAACCGTTTAAAATTTCAACAGTTTAAATACTTCACAAACTTTTCCTTTCTTCTGTAAAATGATGATAAACCATTTTCTCATTCATCCTTACTCACTACACATGGAACTTATACAGAATAAATACAAACACAAGCACATACATGGACTAAATACAAGGAAACTAGTGATGCCTAACAGCGCTGCATTCATGAAAAAAAATTTAACTGCATAAAAATAAGTTCAATTCAAACCCACCATAAGTTAACTTACAACTTAGTGTGCTAAACTTAAAATAAAAGTGAAGACTACTGCAAACTACTGAACAAAAGTGTGATAATCAAAACTTGATCTTTGTACCATGGAAGGATAAAGATGACAGCCAGCCAGTTCAACAACTACAGGGAATATACAGTACCACAACAGCTAAAGGGAATATACAGTTCAACAGCAGTTATGGGGAACATACGGTACTGCAACAGCTACAGGGAATACACAGTAACACAACACCTATGGTAAATATACAGTCCCACAACAGCTATGCTACTGTATACAGTACACAATTCTTAGAACACACAAGGACAATGCAATTGCACAAGAACGTAATATCAACTTGTACAAGAGCATGTCCCCATGCAGTGAGCCGTAGAATTTTTTTACAGAAAAACGGATTGGCAGGAAAGATGTCTTACGACACGCATGCAGTCTGAGCATATCTCGCTAATACTTCTTACTGCAAGATGTTATAACTTCAGGACTCCTTAATCACTTGCAATGCTATTCGAGAAAAGCTACATCTAATCACACACTCACTGGTACAAGCCAAAGTTATTCTTTCTATAAAACTAAACGCAGTGATCAGCTCACGATAGACAACATGCAGTGTACCACACAACAAGGCATAACCATATAGCTTGTCTGTCCTCGTACTCTTGCAAACTTTCATAACTATGTTTAAAATGTAAAATCTGGGTTATGGATGAAAGAAATAACTTCGTGGTGGAAAGAAATAAAGCATTAGTGCTTATAAGTATGGTGTTGAAAGTAAAAACAACAACAAAAAAAAATATCTAGCTGTGCATGTACAACTATATATTTCTATGTATGTGTTTATTTATGCATGTGTATATTGATAAGCATATGTATAAGTATGCACAGGTATATACATGCATGTGACAGACAAACAGAAGAGGCTATGGCAGTAAGGTGCACGGTGAGCAATGTTTACCATTAGCAGAGCGCGGGGGGGCCTCCTGGGGGGGGGGGAAGAGAGGCTCCCAGTTGGGCTGGCCCGGGTTCATGGGGGAAGGCAGGCAGGACGAGCCTGCTTGCACGCACCAGAAACCCACACACATCAGTTAGACCACAACCCAGTAATGTACACATTCAAAATTGTGAAAGCTTATTAAAAAGATTTGTCACAGAACCCAAATCTTAAGAATATGTGGGGTGATTAGATCACTTAGACTTAGATGATACGATAGAATAGGAACGGATCACTTAGTACAGTACCTTCACCATGGGAAAATTACCTGGATGACGGTTATTAATCTTCATAGGAAGTAATGTGCGACAATATAATATTGAAAACTAAAAAGCCTACACAGCTATCCAACTGTGCAGTGGAAAACTTAGAAATAGAACTATTATTGGATTAAACTTGAAGATATGTAGGATCTGCCGATTATTTCTATTACGTAACAGCTGACACTATTGGTATACTGAAGCCACACACACACACTCGTCTACTGACCTGCATTACCAGCCAAGTGGTTGTAGAACTTTCCTGCTAACCTATTTTTCAGTTATCTATAATAATACTGTGACAAGCCAGTTTATTTAGATTTTCAAGACTATAGAGAGATCCATTTTCCTAAAGTCTTTTAATCTTATTTGTTGAAGTATCCACCTTGCAAGTCCCCATAAACAAATTTGTAATGCGGCATAAAGCAGTTTTATCTGGCCACCAACTAATAGCACAATACACTATCCCTCCATGTGCCAAGCATTATCCATTTTGCCAAAACTAGTCTCACCGCATAACCAATGTATACACAATATAACTTTTAACTCTTACCGATTGTAAAAAAAAAAAATTAAATAATGTACAATGCATATAAAACATGGATGCACACTAGCGCGCACACAAGTAAACACACACACTCCAACTTCAACTGGACATGCTGGTTAAGAGCTCCTAGGCCAAGATCATCAGGATTGTTACCTAACAACATAGAAGCAGGATATGGATTAGTTAGTGGGGTCCTTTATTTAATATTTAGTTTTTCCCAATGCCAGAGACAGGAAGACTTTCTTTTTAGAGAAGTACCTCTACTAATTTCTGACCATGACAAGGATGTGCCCCCACAACAGTTCACTAATGCATGTACTGGTACATATTTACTGCTAGATGAAGAGGTATCAAGTACAAGGAAGTATGCCAAACATCTGACCTTGAGCGAAAATGAAGCTTGTGACAAAACAGTAATGAACCCAATGTGCTGCTCCATATGTCCCTTAACTTCTACAATCTCACAAATAGCAAACTGCTGTGGGAATGGCAGGGGCTGGTGGCTTGATTGTGAGTTTTTCCATTATGGACTCTATGACAAATTCAGTGTTAAATAAATAGGGCAGTCTCAAATAGCAATTTGTAAACAACTGCAAACAGTAAAGATCCGGATAAACCAAAAGGGGCCAAAAATCTGGGTGACCATGAAGATTAAAAGAGTAAAGAATTCACGTTAATGGGCTTAGTTGAAAAAGTTACTAAACCTTTATGAGAAATTGTGTGAAAAGACCATTCGCAAGAAAGAAAGTGCTACAACTGACAGACAAGGCAGTTTTAGACAAGCTAACCCTGGAAAATCAGGACTGGTGTTAAATGAACTCTTGTGTGGAGATCCTTATCACATGTTTACATGGCGAAGGACCACTTGAGTAAACACATGAGAAATATTAAAAAGAAATAGAGGAATATAAGATTGAAATGGTTTGAACATTTGTACATGCAACAAAGAGGAATTGACTTCAAAGGCACTTATGGAGTCAGCGGATCTGAGTAATTCATGCATGTTAATTTAACACTTTCGCGTCCTGATGATGGTATCGACGTAATAAAACCAAAATATGCAGAGACTGTGATGACGGTAATGCCATCATCAATTATTAAATTTTAAAAAATTCCATTTATTGTCCGAATATTATGGGACTGGTTTTAAAATGTGCGACATGATATTGGGAACAACTGGATACCAAAATGAATGACGTATCACGAAAGTGAGGTGAGAAAGACCTGATTCGCTCACTGGCCGCCAGAGGGCCAGGACGTGCTCGTTTGACCTGCCAGTTGTCGCCTGGTGCTGAGTGGAGGCGGGTGTGGATTGTGGTGTGGTGCGCCCGCTGGCCGGAGGGCCCGGCTGGTGGTATGGTGGTTGGTGGTGTCCCGCGTACGGCGGGTGGACACGGCGTGCCTTGACTTCTCAGGGGATGTGGACTGGGCGATTGTGGAAGTTGCTGTCGTCGATGTGCTTCAAGCGGATGTCCAGGATTTGATAGGGCTGGAAAAGCTTTCCCCTACGCGAGTGGCGATGACCTTCTGCAGGAGCTCGCTGTACAAGGAGTTTGTGGCGCGTTGGGCCGGCCACTCGGTTCCAGTCACCGACACGGCTGTCTGTGGCCGTTTCGGATCCCTGGGGGGCCGTGCAGTACGTGAGTGTGCATGGTGTACCGGTGACGTTCTCTGAGGATGAGCTGCGGGTTGTGTTTGGAAAGTATGGAGAGGTGCAGTTTCATCGTTTCAACCATCTGCGTACAGGTCGGCTGAGCGGGCTGCGTACGGGCATTCGTACGCTAGGTATGAAGATTACGTCACCGGTACCGTCTCGTCTTCTGTATCGTGGGTTCTCGCTCAGAGTATTTTATCAGCGACAGACTCGCACTTGTTTCCGGTGTGGTGCTGAGGGCCATGTGGCAGCGAGCTGTGATGCTCCTCGGGCTGAGGCTCCCTCCGTTTTCTTGGAGGGTGACTTCCCCCCTTTGGAGACGCGGGGGGCTTCCTCATCGCCTTCTCGCCCTGGCGAGGTGCCTGGGGTGGTTCCTGCGGCGGGTTCAGCAAGTGCTCCCTCTGTCCCTGTTTGGTCGGGACATAGTACGTCTGCTTCCCCGGTGTGCTCTGTGGGAACGGGAGCTCCTACCTCGGGGGTTCCTCGTTCGGTGGTGGCGGAGGTGCATCCGCGGCCGGAGGCTTCTGTGCGGTCCTCGGCTGCTGCTGTTGGAGTGGTGCCTGCTTCCCCTGCTGAAGATTGTCTGCTGCCCGGGGATGCTGGGGTGGTGGGGTGTGTGTCCTCCTCCCTGCCCTCTGACTCTGCGTCGACTCCCTCGTCGTCTACGAAGGTCGCCTTGTCCAGTGGTTCGTCGGCTGCGATTGCCTCGGCGTCCGTGGTGGATGCCCCCTGTGAGCTGGAGTGTGCTCTCCCGCTTTCTGGGCCTGCTCCTTCTGCTCCGGTCTCCGGGCGTGGTGGTAAGCTGTGGCCCCATGCTGTGGAGGTGCTGCTGTGTGTGTCCGTGCTGCTTCGGCTTTGGGCCCGCCCGCGTCGGGTTCTTCTGGAGCACCCGTTGCTGGGGGTCGTTGTACCGACGATCAGCAGCCTCAAGTGAAGCGCCGTCGTTCGGCTCAGGATACATCGCCTCGTCGGTTGTGGGCGGAGGGCGGTGTTGCGATGGAGGTTGCGGGCGAGGACATCGAGGAGGTTTCTTCTGTGGTGCCTCCAGTGACGGCAGCTGCGCCTCCTGATGGTGGCACCTCTGGGTGGGTGGCTCATCGCGGTGACCGGGACCTGGTGGTCGTGTTGTCTAAGAGTACTTGTCGGGGGTCTTCGGCCCTTGTTCCGGTTGGTGGGGGCTCTGCGGATCCGGCAGAGGGCTCGTCCGTGGGGCTGGGTACGGCGACTGGCAGTGTTCACTGTGATCGCCCTGGGGTCCAGGATGAAGTGCGGCCTGTGTGTCGCGACGGGTTGGGGGTGTCCTGAGGTTGTCTCGATGGCGCCCACTGTAGTTTGTGCGTCCTTGAATGTTCGGGGTTTGAATGCTCTTGGGGTCCATGTGGGCCTGTTGGATGTTTTGCAGGAGCAACGTGTGGATGTGGCTCTCATACAGGAGCATAATGTGCATGATGTGTCTGTGTTGCAGTGTCTAAGCTTGCATTATCATGTGGTGCTCAACTCGCTGAGGACGCCTTTCGGGGGGACCCTTATGTTATTCTCTCGTAAGGCCTCCTTCTCCGTGCTTCACACGTAGTTGGACGAGGATGGGCGGGTGTTGTTTGTGCAGGTGGAGTTTTTGGGGGTCGTGATTCCGTTCTTGACGGTGTACGCCCCCTCGGGTGCAGCGCGTCGTCGGGAGAGGGAGGAGTTTTTTCGGATGGGGCTTCTTCCTTTCTTGCGCCATGATACGCGGGGCATGATTTTTGGAGGGGACTTCAATTGTGTGACGAGTGCACAGGATTGTTGTAGCGCTCGTCCGCAGAATGTCTCGGGTGCGCTGCTGGAGGTGGTGCGTTCATGTGGTTTCCGAGACGCTGCTGTGCTCTTTGGTGGAGGGTTGTCGTTTACTTTTGCTGCACGTGGGGTGCGTTCGCGCATCGATAGGGTGTATGTCAATGGTGGGGAATGTACGGTGTATGATTTTCGCACTGTCCCGGTTGCATTCTCCGATCACAGTTTGGTGCTGGTCCGGGTTGGGGTACCCAGTCAGGTGCGGGGTGGTGGAAGCTAAACTGTGGGTTGTTGCGTTCTCCGCGTGTTTGTCGTCAGTTTCGGTGTTGGTGGGTTGGGATTCGAGCCCGGCGTTGTGAGTTTCTGTCTGTCTTGGAGTGGTGTAAAGTGCAGTGTCGTTTGTTTTTTTGCGTGGTTGCTAAGCGCGAGGCTGCTGGGCGCTTTGGGTTGCTGCGGTTGTTGCAGGCGCAGCTGTCGAGGTTGTATGTAAGGTACGATGCTGGTGTTGATTGTTTTGATAAGATTGTGGACTGCAAGGCGCGTATATGCGGGTTGCGGAGTGAGTGGGCGGAGGGTGCTCGTGTAAGTGAGAGGGTAGACGGGGAACGGATTTCTCCATTTTTTTTAAGTAAGGTACGGGCCGCGCGGGACTCTATTCTTTTTACGGCCTTGCAACGGCCAGATGGGACGGTTGTTTCGGACACTGGTGGGGTGTTGCACTATGTTCGGCAGGAGTTGGCTGCGCTGTATGCGGAGGTGGCTGGGGATGCCGCACTTGCAGAGGATTTCTTGGGTCGGTGCCTTCCTGGGTTGTCAGTTGCGGAGTGTGCTGGTCTGATGAAAGAGGTCTCCTTGGCGGAGCTGCTTGTGGTGGTGCGGTCGTTTCGTTCCAGGAAGGTGCCGGGTTCGGATGGTCTTCCTATTGAGTTCTATGTCGCCTTTTGGGATGTGTTGGGGGATGTTCTGCTGGAGGTGGTCCAGTCTTGTCTTCGGGAGTGTGTTCTGCCTATGTCTCAGTGCGTTGGGATTGTGCGGCTTCTCCCGAAGTCGGGCGATCTACGGTTATTCTCAAACTGGCGGCCCATTACTTTGTTGAATGTCGGCTACAAGATCCTGTCTAAGGTCTTGGCTGGTCGGTGTCGCAGTGTTGTTGCGTCTGTTGTCTCTGTGGAGCAGTTTTGTGGTGTTCCGGGTCGTTCCTTGTTGCATTGCAATGCATTGTTTCGAGATGTGCTCTTGTACGTGTCCGACTCTCGCTTGTCGGCAGCGATGCTTTGTCTGGATTGGTCGAAGGCTTTCGACCGTGTGTCACTCGATTTTGTGTTTCGTGTGTTGGGGAGGCTGGGATTTCCGCCCTTGTTTGTTCGTTGGGTGCGCATGTTGTACGCTCAATGTTGTAGTCGGGTCTGTGTAAATGGGTTTTTGAGTGATTCTTTCCCTGTGCGTCGCTCGGTGCGGCAGGGTTGTCCTCTTTCGATGCTCCTGTATATCGTCTTTCAGGAGCCGTTTTTTCGGGCGATCAAGGGATGCCCGTTGATCGTCCCCCCCCCGTTTGCCGTCGGGTCTTCGGTTGCCTATCTGCGGTTATGCAGATGATACCGTCCTGTTCCTGGCCTCGGAGGGGTCGGTTGGGGCGGTCCAGGTTGTGGTTGAGAGGTTTGAGTTGGCCACTGGGGCGCAGGTAAATCGTGCGAAATCCGGTCTTGTGGGTCTTGGTGGGTGGTCCTCTCGCCTTGTGTGGGTGGGGTCATGGTTTCCGGTTGTCACTTCTATGCGGGGTTTGGGGCTTACCTGGTTCGCTTCCTATGAGATGTCCTTGGCTTGCAATTGGGATATGGTTTCCCGGAGTGTCGGTGTTGCGATTGGGTTGCTGGCTGTGCGCCCGTTGACGCTTTATCAGTGGGCGTTGCTTGTGAATTGCAAAGTTTTGTCCCGGGTCTGGTTCGTGGCTCGGGTTTTCCCCCTGGATCGTAAGCTGGCTTTCGGGTTGGAACGCCAGGTTTATCGTTATGTGTGGTGTGGTCGTTACCACCCGGTTCGCCGGTCGACGTTGGTGTTGGCTGTGCGGGAGGGTGGGGTGGGCCTTCCTGATGTGTTCACGAGAGCTCGGGCGCTCTTTTGGGTCTCGTTGTGTCAGGGGTTTGAGTTGGGTGGGGGGCTCAATGGTTTGTGTATTTATTATTGCTCTGTTAGGTTTAGCTATTTGGTGGATTTTGGTGTTTGTCGGGAGGCGGCGGTCTGTACCCCCCCCCCCCCCCCCCCCCCGGTTTACTCTTGGGCGGTGGCGATTCTTCGGGAGGTATGCCGTTGTCCGGGGTTCCTTTCCTTGTCAGTCAAGGCGGTGTATCGGGTTTTGTTTCGTCGTGTTCCACCGCGGGTGGAGGGTTTGTTCCCGTGTTGGGATTGGGGGGATGTGTGGGCGGCGCTGGGGGCTCGGTTTCTGGCTCCGCAACAGCGGGAATTGTTGTTTCGGCTCTTGCATTTGTCGTTGGCGACTAATGCACGGTTGTGCATGCTGGGTTTGCGTGCCTCTGATGCGTGTGTGCACTGTGGTCTTCCTGAGACGCAGTTGCATGTCTTTTATTTTTGCGGGCGGTTGCAGGGTTTGCTTGATTGGTTTCGGGACGTGTTGGTTGGAGTTTGTGGACCTGAGTGTCGGGGTGACCTTTTGAGATTTTTGTTTTTGTCCTTTCCGCGGAGGTCGCGCCGTGTTCGTAATACGCTTTGTCTTCTTGTTGCTGACTTTGTGTATTGTGTGTGGGTGGGTCGGAGGGAGGGTTATGGGGTTGCTAGGCTTTTGGGGTTTTTGAGGGGTCGTTTGCGGTTCACGTGGTGGTGGGTGCAGCGTGCGTTTCCGAGCGAGTTCCGTGGTTGGTTCACGGGTGGGTATGTGCGTGGGGTTGCTTTTGGGTGAGTGGTCTTCTGTTTTCATCCTAGATCCCTGGCCCTCCGGTGGGCCTCCTCGGGGGGGTTGTGCTGGGTGTGTGTGTGGTTGCTCCTGTGGTTGTGTGTTCGGTTTGGTGTGTGGGGTTGTGTGTGTGTGTGGGTTTGCTTCTATGTTGGCTCCTGCGTGGGCCGTTGCTTGTGCCTTGAGTGAGTTGCATGCGGCTGTTTTGTTACTCATTTTGTTGGTTTGATTGCTGTTCTTCCTGGAAGTGTGTTTGTTTAGGGTACATGTATCTCTGTGTTTCATTGTTCGCCCCGGATTCTTTCTTGGGGTTGTCATATAGTAGTGCCTGGGCCTTGGCCATGGTTTGTTTTTATGTTCCTTATATGATTTGTGTGCGATGTGCTTATGCTTTGTGTTATTTCTGTACTTGTGTGCATTGTGTATTTATATGTGTGTCTGGTTTATTCTTTATATGTTAGTTGTGTCTTTCCATGTCCGTATGCGTCCGTTTGTTGTGTGTCCGTTTCTATGTTTATTTGTATTCGGACTTGTGTCCCTGGAGTTTCTGGGGTCTTATTATGCAATGTTCTCTTCTATGCCTGTTTATGATTATGTTTTTGTTGTTATGTTCTGTTCTTAGGTTCATGTCATGTATATATTGTGCTATACTTTGTATATTTCTTTTATAAAAAAAAAAAAAACTAATAGCACAATACACTATCCTTCCATGTGCCAAGCATTATCCATTTTGCCAAAACTAGTCTCACCGCATAACCAATGTATACACAATATAACTTTTAACTCTTACCGATTGTAAAAAAAAAATAAATAAATAATGTACAATGCATATAAAACATGGATGCACACTAGCGCGCACACAAGTAAACACACACACTCCAACTTCAACTGGACATGCTGGTTAGGAGCTCCTAGGCCAAGATCATCAGGATTGTTACCTAACAACATAGAAGCAGGATATGGATTAGTTAGTGGGGTCCTTTATTTAATATTTAGTTTTTCCCAATGCCAGAGACAGGAAGACTTTCTGTTTAGAGAAGTACCTCTACTAATTTCTGACCATGACAAGGATGTGCCCCCACAACAGTTCACTAATGCATGTACTGGTACATATTTACTGCTAGATGAAGAGGTATCAAGTACAAGGAAGTATGCCAAACATCTGACCTTGAGCGAAAATGAAGCTTGTGACAAAACAGTAATGAACCCAATGTGCTGCTCCATATGTCCCTTAACTTCTACAATCTCACAAATAGCAAACTGCTGTGGGAATGGCAGGGGCTGGTGGCTTGATTGTGAGTTTTTCCATTATGGACTCTATGACAAATTCAGTGTTAAATAAATAGGGCAGTCTCAAATAGCAATTTGTAAACAACTGCAAACAGTAAAGATCCGGATAAACCAAAAGGGGCCAAAAATCTGGGTGACCATGAAGATTAAAAGAGTAAAGAATTCACGTTAATGGGCTTAGTTGAAAAAGTTACTAAACCTTTATGAGAAATTGTGTGAAAAGACCATTCGCAAGAAAGAAAGTGCTACAACTGACAGACAAGGCAGTTTTAGACAAGCTAACCCTGGAAAATCAGGACTGGTGTTAAATGAACTCTTGTGTGGAGATCCTTATCACATGTTTACATGGCGAAGGACCACTTGAGTAAACACATGAGAAATATTAAAAAGAAATAGAGGAATATAAGATTGAAATGGTTTGAACATTTGTACATGCAACAAAGAGGAATTGACTTCAAAGGCACTTATGGAGTCAGCGGATCTGAGTAATTCATGCATGTTAATTTAACACTTTCGCGTCCTGATGATGGTATCGACGTAATAAAACCAAAATATGCAGAGACTGTGATGACGGTAATGCCATCATCAATTATTAAATTTTAAAAAATTCCATTTATTGTCCGAATATTATGGGACTGGTTTTAAAATGTGCGACATGATATTGGGAACAACTGGATACCAAAATGAATGACGTATCACGAAAGTGAGGTGAGAAAGATGAAAAATATTTGAGTATGGTTTGTGCACTCAAGGCCAACGCTCGGCGTACTGCACAGATTAATAAATTTGTAAAAATTCCATTTGTTGTCCGAATATTATGTGACTGGTTTTATAATGAGTGCCATGATATTGTGAACAATTTGATACCAAAAGTAGTGCCAAATTCTATTTATGTATTTATACCAGTATATGTATGCAAGATGCTCCCTATACTGTAGTTACAAAAAGTACTATCTAAACAGGAGGATGGGATGCATGAACGGATGAAAGATGTGCTCTAGAATGCCAGAAACCTTTGAGATGATGCAGCCGAGACCTGTCCAGGAAACATAAGATTGATTATTGGAGAACTTTTTGAGAAAATGTAGAACAATAGTCAAAGGAAAAGAAAGACTTTTCTAGAGGAAGCCCCCTGAAGCTATCTTCCTGAGATTGCTTCACACTAAAAGATCATGTCAGGTATATATAGTTCTGTTGGCTACCAGGAACCAAAGTGAAAATTTGGCCTTCTCACAGAGGCACAGAGAGCAGGTGACAATCTACCATCCCACTAGAGGAATGCTTCATAAAGTCAGCCCAGCTTTATAGACAACTGGATGATTACAAAAGATGAAGCCTTGAAAGGCGCCAAAGAATTACCACAAACGAGTCACACAGAACAAAGGATTCACTCAAGCTTAAAACTCATTAGTACTAATTACTGCCACTAGATAACCTGGCCCCTGTTCCCAGCCAGCTCCCCACATCAGTTCTGTTTCTGATGTTGGTGTTTTCACACCAACTTGTAGCATTTCCAGTCATGCCAGCTCGTGGACTAGTCCTGAAGCTTCAAGCCATGTGCTGGCCTTCCTTGCACTTGATTGTCCTGAGTGGGTCATTTGCCTTGTTGTACTGTTTCTAATTTAGGTGTAGCATCATGCATGTTTTGATTGTGGCTTGTGTGGGCTTGGTCTTTGTGCATTCTGAGCTACAAGTACTCTAAGAGTATTCGACCCTGTGGTGCTACTAACACTGCCCTTGCACAGCCAGAGTTTCCTTTTCTGGTGTTTTTGGGGGTTCATCTCTGTGATGCCAGCACACCAGGGTGGGGGACCTCATTTTGGGCTGTTCGGGGGGGTCCTTTTCTCTGTTGGGCCCCCTCGGTTAGAGACATTCTTTGGATGTGTTAGGGTACAACTGGGGGGTTCATGCACTCTTTAACATGGTATGCCACAGGCATCATTTTTGCAGCACAGGTAGTGGGTGCTTGTTGTTTGTTTTCTTTGGTGAGGTACCCCAGTATCTGGGGTGCCCACTTGATTTTCCTTTGGGCCCTGGGAATCTCCTCTGGTTTCTGTCACGGTTCTTATGGAGAGGCCTGGCGAGCTGGTCTTGCTTTTGTGAATTTGAGAGACATTCAAAATTTTTCTCTGCTCTATGCATCTGGAGTTTCAGACTCATCTCTGTCACCATTTGTATGGTATACAGGAAGCAGGTTTGTTGGTCTCTCCTCTGTTTCTTTCTTTCTTTGCTGGAACAGCCTGAGGTAGCCTGTTGCTCCTGTTGCTACTAAGTACTGTATGTATGTATGTATGTATGTATGTATGTATGTATGTATGTGTTTTTGTAGCTTGTCTTCGGTTTTACTTCACTCTGTTCTCTTTTTTCTTAGTTGTTCATCAATTGACATCTTATGCCAAATACTGTCACCTCATATCATTTGGCTTTGGCGGAGTTACTATTGCTCGCATTCGGTGTCGACATCTACATGGTGCCATTCAGCAAGTTGTCTTGTGTGTTCTTCCACCTCTGGCCTGCTCATGCTCCTCCTGAGCCATCCTGATCTCTTGACTATGACATGGCTTTTCTTTTCTTGCTTTGATTAACGGTATATCTTTGGCTCGTGATGCCGAGCCAACGGCTCGACATCATCTTAAGATATACCGACGTAACGGTATATCTTAAGGCTGTTTTCTTATTGGTTCTTACTCTCCGGGTGGAAGAATAAGTTGAACCGGTGAGGTACAACCTATTGAAAGAGATGATTCCGCGAAACACTCTGGTTCGGACAGCAAGCAAGAGTTTTTGCTTGTTTTTCGTTTTTCCGCGAAAAACTCTGGTTCGGCCCAGCCTAAAACCAAGGCTGGGCCGGCCACCACGGGGCCAGGAGAATCACCTTACCCTGATAGGATTCAAACAGAGCCAGAACTTGGAGCAACAGCCAATCAGGGGAAAGAGGTACAGGAACCCCCACCATGACTAATTCTGCCGAAAATAGACCACTGCGAGGCCTCGCTGTCGGGGAACAGCGCCACGTACAATGGTAGATGCCGAGACCATGCAGATGCAAAGATGTCTACTTCCAGACACCCGTACCTCTAACAAAGCAAAAGGAAGAAGGCGGCATCAACTGTCCACTCCGAAGAATGAAGTGCAACAGGCTGTCTACCAGGATGGCAGCGGAGAGCTAAACCCCAAGAACTCTGCAGAAGAGCCACCCAAAGCGACCAACCCAAAGAGACACGGACTGAAGAGAGCCCCCCATCAGTCCGTGGGGGAGCCACGGACCCCTCCCCCCCATCCTCTCAGTTGAGACAATAAACCACAGGGAAGCAGTCTGAAGCAGCCCGAGCACTAAGCCTTGAGGAAGCTGTATCTGTTGCACCGCCTGCCACACTGCCACAAACTCCCACATTGTGCTGTGAGCCTGACTCAAGGTCAGCCCAAACATCCTTGGCTGGACTGGTGAGCACTTGTCACAAAGACCCAACTAAGAGACGAGGCATCCATGAACACATTGAGCATGGGAAGAGGAAGGCGCCATGGCACTGAACCCCAAAATCCAAATAGATCGAGAAAGCAGCGAAAGAGACCGCCGTGGAAATACCAAAACAGCCCCCGAAGCCAAACCCTGCCCAGCAGATACTCCAGCAGGGCAAAGTACAGGCACCTGCACAGCCATTCAAGCAACCAGGGGTCCCCCCTCAAAACAGCCAAAGGCAGGACTGCAACCAGAGCAAAGCCGCAGGAGGGAGAGGAATGGACACAGTTCGAGAACCTCACACAGAACCCCAGGACGGAACCAACTGGGACTTATGCCAAGTTACCAGGAACCAAAACCCAGTCAGCTGGACAAAAACCAGAACCCCAGCTGGCTAGCAGACAAGCAGACCGGCAGAGAGCCCACACCTACCAGTCATCGAGGCAGGCTGCCAGCCAGGAAGACACTGAACAATGTAACACACCCAATTAGTGTAAGAGGAACCGAACTTAAACAACACCAGAGCCAATAGAGGCGTAAACTGGGTCTAGTTGGAGGTAAACACCAAGGTGCTCTCAAACCTCCCCAGGGGAAAGCCAAGAGGAAGAAAACCTCCGAAAAGACGAATTCGATGAACCCAAGGACACCTGGAAACGAACATAGAGGGGAAGACCTACCTACCGCATTTGTCAGCAGATAAGACACACAATGTGTATTAATAATGTTTCGTTATTTGAATAAAATGAGCCCTGTGTTGAAAACAGCCATAATATGGACAGGATACCAAGTGCCGTAGGCTAAGGAGCCAGACGAGCAGACCGGGCAAGGTCACTAGGTACAAAAGCGGTGCCAATAATAAAATAAAAGAAACATGTCAATGACCACAGTCTGTAAACACAAGACTGAGGTAAGACTGTGGTACACTAGTACCACAGTCTTGTATACAAGACAAGACTGCACTGGGAATACAAGACTGGGAGACATGACCACCACTCACAATTCCTCAGGGGATTGAACTGGGTTGAAAAAGAAGGATGAATCAAAACGACTGGTACACCCATAATGGGACACAGGCAGAAGCAGAATACCCAAAGGAGTCACAGACATTAGAAAGAAGTTATCCAGTGGTAGCGTAGTAAGGAAAGGGAATGCAGGGGGCAGTGAAGTGGAGGCTGACACCCTACATAAGATCAAGCGTAGAGATGCAGGAGCTCAAGAAGCTCAGGAATGTGTACACCAGGAGAATGACTGGCAAGAGGTGGACCCAAGAGCTGAAACGCAACCCCCACAAGCACAGCTAGGTGAGTACAAAAAAGCAAGCACAAACTTACCAAAACCACAGATGACACACCAGCAGTAATGGGGAAAGCACACACCAGTTCACATACCTCCGGACCCCATGTCATAGCAAACAGAACCCACACCCGAGACATGTCACACAGAAATGAATAACCGAGTTAACGGTAAGAACAATGGTGCATCAGTGAAATGGAAAATGCCCAAAAAAGTGGGAAAGGAATGTTAAACTTTCAACCGCCCATTCTCCGTATTCAAAGAGTGGATGACAACAAACCCCAGCTGTAGAATGGTATGCCATGACCTGTGTGCCACCTTGACGGCCAGTCGCGGCAACCCAAAATATGACACTCAGAACCCAAGCATCACAATCTGTATAGCTAAACACTTGCCCAAAAATATAACCAACGAAACCACTGATCAGAGAGGAGGTAAGAGCAGGGATACCAAAATCACCTTAAAATAATGTGTGAACCACACAAAAAAGTAGTAATATAAGTGTGTTTTTTTTCGTACAAAACATCCAAGCAAAAGATGCATGTGTCCGACACGAGGGTCGGATGCAGGGAAGGGGATATGAAAACATCCCCTCTCCTGCAGCAACAACAGTTACCCACAGGACACAATGTCCCAAGCAGGGTCAAATGGAGTCCAAGAGCTCCAAGTGGACTTTCCCCCTGAGAACCGGGAACCCTCAACAAAGGCCCCGGGGCAGAGCCCTCATCCATGCTCACCACCCCTGAAGAAAAGGGGGAGTCCAGGAAAAAAGCTTCGAAAAAGGGAGTCTGCTGGGTGGACTCAGAAGCCGTGGCTGGAAAATCGGACTAACCACCTCTGTGCCCGAATCGGAAGGGGCAGCCCCCGAGGTCACATGAGCCATCACGAATTAAAGCCCCTCCCGATTCCCAAACCCACAGACGTTTAGGAGCCTGAAGCAGGGAAGGAGGACAGAACCAAGGTCGAAGTGGTCAACACTCCCCAAATCCTGGTTCCGAAACCCAAGCGGCGCAGCCCCGGGGCCTCCAACCAGGCAACCAACCTGGCCCGTGGCAAGAAGAATTGAGGATGCAACACAGCCACCGCCTGATCCCCAAGATCAACAGACAAGGAATGAATAATATGAAGTACAAGTGGGGAACAAGTTCAACAAAACTTCGGGTCGCAGGAGTCACCGACCAAACTGACAACATGACGGCAGTTTGTTTATCGCCCCTGAGGCAAGGGCGACTAACAACCTTCAACTTACCACAAAGCGAGAGAGAAGTCTGAAGACACATCCATGGTACTCCCAAGCAAACTGCAGTTTTCTAGGGCCCGTAAGGTACGCAAACCCTATGAGAAGCCCAGGCACTGGGTTAGCTAAACCGGTAGAACCGTATCAGGTAGTAGGCAAACTTTTACCTCAGTGTAGTTACAGGATGAGAGCTATGCTCGTTTTGTTCTGTCTACCCAGCACTCTTTGTCATACAATGCTTTGAAGCTACTGACGGTTTTGGCCTCTAACACCTTCTCACCTAACTAAATAAAAATAGAATAGACAGATTCTATTTACTACATTTACTCCAACTGATTTTTAGGTGAATCACTTTTAGGTGAATTAGGTGAAAACTGACCACCAGTAACAGCTATGACCACAGAGAAGGACCACAACACAACCTAGGCTGGCCTAATAAGAAGCTAAACAGACCTCCGTGAACAAAAACCGGAAGGGATCGGTTTCAACAGGCAGCAGTGGCTGCACTCTGAATTATAGTGTTAACTGCCATGATGTTTTTGTCATCCTCTTGCCTGGGTCTTTTGTCGATTGGTGGAGGGTTATATATCACCGCTACTTCCACTCATAATGTTCCCATCGTCATGGTGCATGTAATGTACAGTACCCCTAGCAGCCTGGGATAACCATCTCCTTGAACCTCCTATCCTTTCTCATCAAGGAGTGCGTGTGTGTGTCTGTATGTACTCACCTAGTCACCTAGTTGTACTCACCTAGTTATGCTTGCGGGGGTTGAGCTCTGGCTCTTTGGTCCCGCCTCTCAACTGTCAATCAACAGGTGAACAGGGTCCTGAGCCTATTGGGCTCTATCATATCTACACTTGAAACTGTGTATGGAGTCAGCCTCCACCACATCACTTCCTAATGCATTCCATTTGTCAACCACTCTGACACTAAAAAAGTTCTTTCTAATATCTCTGTGGTTCATTTGGGCACTCAGTTTCCACCTGTGTCCCCTAGTGCGAGTGCCCCTTGTGTTAAACAGCCTGTCTTTATCAACCCTGTCAATTCCCTTGAGGATCTTGAATGTGGTGATCATGTCCCCCCTAACTCTTCTGTCTTCCAACGAAGTGAGGTTTAATTCCCGTAGTCTCTCCTCGAACCTCATACCTCTCGTAGCTCATATGTGTGTGTGTGTGTGTGTGTGTGTGTGTGTGTACTCACCTAATTGTACTCACCTAGTAGTGCTTGCAGTGATTGAGCTCTGGCTCTTTGATCCCGCCTCACAACCCTCAATCAATTGAGGTACAGATTCCTAAGCCTACAGGGCTCTATCACATCTACATATGAATATATTTACACGAGTACTCACCTAATTGTACTCACCTAATTGTGCTTGTGGGGGTCGAGTTCTGGCTCTTTGGTAATGCCTCTCAACTGTCATTCAAACGATGTAAAAATTTCTGAGCCTATTGTGTCCTATCATATCTACAATTGAAACTGTGTATGGAGCCTCCATAAAATCACTGCCTAATGCAATCCATCTGTTAACTACTCTGACACTGAAAATGTTCTTTCTAACATTCCTGTGGCTCATTTGGGTACTCAGTTTCCACCTGTGACAGAAATTTGGGAACATAAAGTGATCTGATGTTCTCATCACTAAAATATAAGAAAAACAGTTAAATAATAAAATGAAAATATGAAAAATAAAATATACTATACTCACGAAATGAACAGTATGGTAAACATCACAGCTCAATTCCAATGCAATTCACTCAAAATAATTAAATCAAAATTAAAATAAATAAAAATCTATGAAAATTCAATTTAAATGCAATCAGAAACATTGAAATGGAATTGTAACATATTTTGCATAACATGTGTGTTGTTCTTACATGAAACGCATGGCGCTGTTTTTCAAGAAAAACATAGTTTTACCTGTCACAGGTGTGGCTTCCATACTTATTCCTACAAAATGAATGGTATGGTAAACAACACAGCTCAATTTCAACACACTGTCACACAAAATTATTCAATAAAAAATAAAATAAATCGAAATCTATGAAAATATAATTTATCAATGCAATCGGAAACATTGAAATGGAATTTGTGACATATTTAGTATAGCGTGCATGTTGTTATTATGTGCAACAGATGGCGCTGTTTCTCAAAAAATGCACGTTTTTACCTGTCAAAAGTTTACCTGTCATCTATATAGTAGATATATAAAAAGACGCACCTATTCGAGTGCAACGTTGTGTCAAAATTTCAAAGCAATCGGTGAAGAACTTTCGAAGATTACAGCGTGTGTTGCTCCTACCTCAAACAGATGGCACTGTTTAAAAAAAAAAATTGTTTCTTTCACAGGTGAGGCATGTATATAGTAGATATACAAAAAGACGCGCTTATTCGAATGCAACGTGGTGTCAAAATTTCAAAGCAATTAGTAAAGAGATTTTGAAGATTTCCCTCACATGAAAAACACATGAAAAATACAGTTTTTCAGAAAAAGCATGTTTTTTACCGTCACAGACGTAACCTCTATATAGTATGTATATAAAAACCTGCTCAGATGCGAATGGAACGTTGTGTGAAAATTTCAAAGCAATCGGTGAAGAACTTTCGGAGATTAGCGATTCTTAACAAACGAACATTTCCATTTATATAGATTAGTTAATTACATTTTAAATTATATGCATCATACTGGTTTGCTAATTAAAACTTTAAGTCTTATGATGTCTCCTATGTTTAATAGTGCGTTTCTTAATGTTGGCAAAATGTAAGCAATTAATTTACAGTATAATTAACTTGCTCTGGAAGGAAAATATTGAGGGCCTGTCCGGGAGTTGAACCCGGGACCTCCTGCACCCAAAGCAGGAATCATACCACTAGACCAACAGGCCGTGGATATTTGAGTTTTGTTATGTTATTTAAATCTCCTTTTTACAATGAAATATGCCTATTGAAAATTATTTGAGCCTGTCCGGGATTCGAACCTGGGTCACAAGAATTTAGAGCAAGCAATGTTTTTCACGAACAAAGTATAATTTTCAGCATGTAATCAACCAACTGGTAAACATCGCACACTTCCTCATAGTTTGTAGTGAATCTGCCAGACCGTATCCTCAATTTCATTACCAGTTCCTTCACTGTTTTCCTTCTTCTGATGTGGCTGTGCAGCAATTTAGGTTGAGTATTTTCCATGCTTGCTATCTCATTTTCGTATTGTCCTTCTGCCTCTCTCCTCACCCTGACGTATTCATTTCTTGCACTCTGGTATCTTTCTCGGCTCTCAAGTGTCCTGTTATTTCTACTGTTTCTCCGCACCCTTGTATGTTGTTGCCTTACCAGCGTACATCTCTAATTAAACCATGGGATTCTCATCTGCATTTCGCTTTTTTCCTCTCGGACCGGGACAAACTTGTCTGCTGCCTCCTTAAACTTCTTCGTGATGTAGTCCATCATATCTTGGGCCGTCATTCCCCTGAGCTTTCACAAGTTATATATGTTACGAATTTTCTTATCTCCTCCAAGTTTCCCTTTCGGAATACCAGCCTTTTGTTTTTAGGTCCCTTCCTTGAGTATATTAACCATTCTTCGACCAAATACTCAAACGTGATTACACTGTGATTGCTTATTGCGACTGGGGCCTCGAAACCGATTTCCCTTAAGTCGGAGTCGTTCAGAGTGAAGACTAGGTCGAGTCTCGCACATTATCGTTTCCTCTCATCCAAGTGGGTTCCCTGACATACTGCTTTAAAAGGTTTTGTCGCCACCTCAAATAGTTTAGCTCATCATGTTTCCTCACCTCCGTGTGGTTCCTTGTTCTCCCAGTCTATCCTTCCATGATTGATATTCCCCATGATGAGCAGAAGGGATCGGTTTCTACAGGCAGCAGTGGCTGCCCTCTGAATTATAGTGTTAACTGCCATGATGTTTCTGTCATCCTCTTGCCTGGGTTTTAGGTCGTTTGGTGGAGGGTTATATATCACCGCTACTTCTACTCATAATGTTCCCATCGTCATGGTGCATGTAATGTACAGTACCCCTAGCAGCCTGGGATAACCATCTTCTTGAACCTCCATTCCTTTATCATCAAGGAGTGTGTGTGTGTGTGTGTGTGTGTGTGTGTGTGTGTGTGTGTGTGTGTGTGTGTGTGAGTGTGTGTGTACTCACCTAATTGTACTCACCTAATTGTGCTTGTGGGGGTTGAGCTTTGGCTCTTTGGTCCCGCCTCTCAACTGTAAATCAACTGGTGTATAGATTCTTGAGCCTACTGGGCTCTATCATATCTACATATGAAACTGTGTATGGAGTCAGCCTCCACCACATCACTTCCTAGTGCATTCCATTTATTAACTACTCTGACACTGAAAAAATTCTTTCTAACGTCTCTGTGGCTCATCTGGGTACTACGTTTTCACCTGTGTCCCCTTGTTTGTGTCCCACCCGTGCTGAAGAGTTTGTCTTTGTCTACCCTGTCAATTCCCCTGAGAATTTTGTAGGTGGTTA
Organism: Procambarus clarkii; assembly: GCF_040958095.1. Lineage (NCBI taxonomy): Eukaryota > Metazoa > Arthropoda > Malacostraca > Decapoda > Cambaridae > Procambarus > Procambarus clarkii. The sequence continues at coordinate 2,750,769 of NC_091150.1, read as the reverse complement.
TCATGTCTCCCCTTACTCTTCTGTTTTCCATGGATGTGAGGTTCAGCTCCTTTAGCCTTTCCTCGTAGCTCAATCCTCTCAGTTCCGCGACGAGCCTGGTGGCATACCGCTGAATCTTCTCTAACTTTGTCTTGTGTTTAACTAGGTATGGACTCCAGGCTGGAGCTGCATACTCTAGGATTGGTCTTACATAAGTGGTATACAGGGTTCTGAAAGATTCCTTACACAAGTTTCTGAAGGCAGTTCTTATGTTGGCCAGTCTAGCATATGCCGCTGATGATATTCTTTTGACGTGGGCCTCTGGGGACAGGTTCGGTGTGATATCAACCCCAGATCCTTCTCTCTATTTGACTCTTGCAGGATTTTCCCTCCCAGATGATACCTTGCGTTCAGCCTCCTGCTCCCTTCGCCTAATTTCATCACCTTACACTTTCCTGAGTTGAAATTTAGCAGCCATTTTCTAGACCATTCCTCCAGTTTATCCAGGTCATCCTGTAGTCTCTGTCTATCTTCATCCGTCTTGATTCTTCTCATAATTTTTGCATCATCAGCAAACATTGAGAGGAATGAGTCTATACCCTCTGGAAGATCGTTCACATATATTAGAAACAGGATGGGTCCAAGTACTGAGCCCTGTGGGACTCCGCTGGTGACATCTCGCCACTCTGATGTCTCCCCCCTCACCGTTACTCGCTGTTTCCTGTTGCTTAAGTACTCCCTTATCCACTGGAGCACCTTCCCTTTTACTCCTGCCTGTTGCTCCAACTTTTTTAACAGCCTTTTATGGGGTACTGTGTCAAAGGCTTTTTGGCAATCCAGGAAAATGCAGTCGGCCCACCCTTCTTTCCTGCCTAATTTTTGTTGCCTGGTCATAAAATTCTATTAAACCTGTGAGGCACGATTTACCATCTCTGAACCCATGTTGGTGGTGCATTACAAAGTTATTTACCTCCAGATGCTCTACGAGGCTTTTCCTCACGATCTTCTCCATCACCTTGCATGGTATACAAGTTAAGGAAACTGGCCTTTAATTCAGGGCCTCTTGCCTGTCACCCTTTTTGTATATTGGGACCACGTTAGCTGTCTTCCAACTTTCTGGTAAGTCTCCTTTTTCCAGTGACCTGTTATACACCATACAGAGTGGCACACTTAGTGCTTCTGCACCTTCCTTTAGTATCCATGGTGAGATTCTATCATGCCCAACAGCCTTTGTCACATCCAGTTCTAGCAGACACCTTTGACCTCATCACTGGTGAGGTCAAATTCCTCCAAGGTTGCTTGGTTTGCCGCCTCCTCATTTAGCGCAGGGGATTCTCCTTGTTCTATTGTGAAGACCTCCTGGAATCTCTTGTTGAGTTCTTCACACACCTTGTCATTCTCTGTGTATCTGTTCTCCCCTTTCCACAGCTTCATCACTTGTTCCTTCACTGCTGTTTTCCTACTGATGTGGCTGTGGAGCAGCTTTGGTTGGGTCTTGGCTTTACTCGCGATGTCATTTTCAAACTGTCTCTCTGCTTCCCTCCTCACTCTGATGTACTCATTTCTGGCCCTCTGGTATCTCTCTCTGCTCTCTGGTGTTCTGTTATTTCTGTAGTTTCTCCATGTTCTTTTACTCAGTTGTTTCGCTACTTTACATTCCTGGTTGAACCATGGGTTTTTCTGTTGTTTTTCGTTTTTCTCCTTTTGGACGGGGATAAACCTGTCTGCAGCTTCCTGGCACTTTTGGGTGACAAAATCCATCATGACCTGCACATTCTTGTCTCTAAGTTCTGTTTCCCATGGAATTCCCCTGAGGAAGTTCCTCATCTCGTCATATTTTCCTCTTCGGTAATTCAGTCTTTTCCCCTCCGCTCCCATCCTTGGATAGGTTATCCCTACCTCCACCAAGTACTCAAATGCAGGCGATGAGTCACAATAACGTGGCTGTAGTATGTTGACCAGGTATGAAGTATGAAGTATGTTGTTGAAGTATGTTGACACTCCTCCACACTACACAACAAACTTCAACGCCTGATCTCCAACAGTCCTTGGGCCAAATACTCTCTCTCTGACTGTGTTACCAACCTTTCGTCCTACTCTCTTTCTAAGCACCAGCAAGAACTTCTTGGTCTTGGTCTGTCTTTTGCTACTTCCCCTGGCCCACGCTGTGGCATTGATCTCATTAGTTCCTTTGACAGGTTTGTCAATTCTAACTCTAGTACTCTTTCGGACCTGTCTGCCTTTAGAGGGGCCCTTATCCCCGTTCTTGACAGCTTGTTTTCTAAAAATAACCACCTTCCTCGTCGCTTCCAGCTTGCCCTTGCCTCACTAAAATCTAACAACTCTATTCTTATCCTTCCTTCCGACAAAGGCAATTCGGTGGTTGTCCTTGACCGTGAGGACTACCTCCGAAAAGCAGATGTCTTGCTCTCTGACTCTCGCACTTATGCTCCTCTGACTTCTAACCCTTTGGATCGCCTCAAAACTTCCTTTAACCGCAAACTAAGACAGCTCTCTAGTCTTTGCCCTCCTGACTTTGATCTCATTAAACGTTTCCGTGTCATCTGCCCTTCTCTTCCATATTTCTATGGTCTTCTTAAGACTCATAAACCTGGTGTTCCTCTTCGTCCTATCATTTCTTCACGGGGCTCTGTCTGCTATCCTCTTGCCTCCTGGCTCGCTAAAACCCTGACACCTTACCTTGGCACTTTTTCCCCTGCCCACCTTCGTCACTCTCAGGACTTCATAGAAAGACTGCGCCTGCAACCCTCTTGCAAGATGCTTAGTCTTGATGTCGACTCTGTTCACTAATGTTCCGCTCGATGACGTTCTCTCTTTCCTTAGACAGAAGGCGTCAGAGGGCCTCCTTCCTCTCCCACTTTCCACTGACGTTTTCCTCGATCTCATTAGACTCTGTGTTGAATCTAACTCTTTCTCTTTCAACGGTAAATATTACACTCAAACTTTCGGTGTCGCTATGGGTTCCCCTCTCTCCCCTGTTCTTACTAATTTCTACATGGAATACTTCGAAACTGTTCTTCTTCCTTCTATTGATACTCGTCCCTCTCTCTGGCTTCGCTATGTTGATGACATTTTTGCTTTATGGCCTCATGACCTTAATCTTTTCTAGCCTTTCCTCGCCTCTCTTAACAATCTGGCTCCTTCTATCCATTTCAAAGTTGAGTGGGAATCTAATTCCCTCCTTCCTTTTCTTGATGTTCATGTTCACAGCTCTGTGTCTGGGTTCTCTTTCTCTGTCTACCGTAAACCCATGCATAGTGGCATGTACATTCACTTCTTTTCCTACCATCCTCCTTCTGTTAAGAAAAGTGTCCTCGTCTCTCTCTTCCTCCGCGCTCTACGCATCAGCGACCCTCAGTTTCTTGATTCTGAAATTGCCTTTATCTACAAATCATTCTCTCGCCTTGGTTATCCTTTGCATTTCATCAACTGTGCCTACTCTCAAGCTAAACGAAATTTCTTTCATCCTAAACCTGCTTCCAACACTAGTAGCACTGTACTATGCCTTCCCTTCATATCTGAACTCAAAACTTTTACCAATACCTTTCGTCCTCTTGACATTAAACTCGCCTTTCGACAAACTAACACACTTCGTAGCAATCTAGTTCATACTGCTCCTCCTGCTTCTAATGCTGCTGGTGTCTGCTCTATTTCCTGTTCATCTTGTCCTCTCCAATACTTTGGCGAAACTGGCCGAACACTGAATGACAGACTTAAAGAACACTAGAGAAGTGTTAAGTCTGCAGACACTAACAATGCTCTCTTCTGCCATGTGAGGGATTCTAATCATCCCATTGATTGGTCTTCCTCCAAAATAATCTTTCCTGCCTCTACTCTACACAGACGCCGTCTTGTAGAATCGGCTCTTATACACAAAGTACCCAACATGAACTTGAGTCCTGGCTTTGTTGCTGTGGACTCTTCCCTTTCGCAGTATATACTCAAATGCTCTAATCTTTCTAACAAACGTGACTTAACATAAGCTTACCCCTTCCATTTATCTTTCTTTTTCTCTTTCCTTTTTTTTCTCTCTTCTCCCTTTTTCTGTGCATTGTCTTCTCCTACGCTCCCTTGCTATCCTCTTCTTATTCCCATTTCTTCCCCTTCGGTGGTTATAATAGGAGCTGCCTCGTTTGGGCCAATAGGCCTTCTGCAGTTCTCATTATTACTACTATCCCCTACACCTTACTTTCCTCCTCAGCTCTCTCTTGCCTATTTATTGCCTGTCCCTACCTGTCCTTTTCACAATTGACTTGAGAATGGTCCAGGACGGACCGAAACGTCGTCGTCCCTTCAACGTCTAGTGTGTGGTCTGGTCAACAAAAGTACTCAAAGGTCAGTACACTGTGGTCACTCATTCCTATGGCGGCTTCAACTTTGACTTCCCTTATTTCTGACTCATTCAGGGTGAATATCAAGTCGAGTCTAGCTGGTTCATCATTGCCTCTCATTCTTATGGGTTCCTAGACATGCTGGCTCAGAAAATTCCTTGTTGCCACTTCCAAGAGTTTAGCTCGCCACGTATCTGCACCATCATGTGGGCCCCCATTCTCCCAGTCTATCTTACCATGGTTGAAATCATCCATGATTAAGAGTCTTGAGCCATTCCTGCAGGCAACTGAAGCTGCTCTCTCTATTATATTAATGGTTGCCATGTTGTTCCTATCAAACTCCTGTCTAGGTCTTCTGTCATTTAGGGGAGGGTTGTAAATGACTGTCACTATTATCTTAGGTCCACCCATTGTTATAGTTCCTGTTATGTAATCTCTGAATCCGTCACAGCCCGGAATTTCCATCTCATCAAAACTCCAATCCTTCCTTATCAGCAGGGCCACTCCTCCACCTCCTCTCCCTTCCCTCTCTTTCCTTACTATATAGTAGTCCTTTGGAAACACAGCATCTGTTATGACTCCTGACAATTTTGTTTCCGTTAGTCCTATTACATCTGGGTTTTCTTCTTGCACCCTTTCTGCCAGTTCACTTGCTTTATTGGTAATCCCATCAATGTTTGAGTACATTACCTTGAAGCTCACTTTCTTATATCCAATTTCACCCTCACTCCCCACAGGTGTAGGAGGGTGTTCTATGGTCATTGCTACTTGGGTAGGCTCATCCTCCTGTGAGGTAGTTGCCAGGGGTTCAGGGGGAGGTGAAGTGGGGGGTGGAGGGCTTAGGTCTTCCTCAGGCCTGCTTGGGGCAGGAAGAAGTCCTGGGGCTGGGAAAGCAGGGGCTACTTGGGGTAAGGGGAGGGGGAGGATTTGGGTTTCATGATGGGCATTATGCAGGGGCAAAGAAGGGTTTGTGCTGGGGGGGTAGGGAGGGCCCTATTGGGTGGTGGGCTGGGGTGTTGCATTCCCCCCTGGGGTTCCTGGGTTGCTGGATTGGAGTTCCCCACTCCCCTCTGGGATTGCTGGGTTGGAGGCTGAGGTTCCTTGGCTCTCTTCCCTCTCCTTGCGCCTTTTCCTTGCATCTGCTGCCCTTACTATCTCGTCTCTGGTCATATCCCTCTGAACATATACCTCTTTGTAGTTCCTTGCATGCCTCAGTTTGCTCTTCCTTACTAGGATGTCGTCTTTGATGTCCTCGCTCTTGAATACTACCTTGATCAATCTCTTTTTGTCTCTGTTGTACTGGCCAATCCGGAAAAACTGTTCTATGTCTCGTTCAGCCCCTTCCATTCCTATCTCCTTTAATATCCCTGCCACTGCAGCTTTAAATTTAGTCGTCGTTTCCTCCCTTGTGGAGCCCTCTTGTTCCTTGACACCTACCACTACTACAGCTCTTTTCCTTTCCATTAGCTGGCTTGTGCACCTAGCTGCCTCCTGTGAGGTTACTGCTTTCATTACAACTTCTTTGACTGTGGACATTGCTCCTGGGCTCTTGAGCATTTCAGCAAAGGTTGGGCCAATTGTAGGGGTCCCTGCCATTGCTACATCTCCTGGCACCTGGGGGTTGGTCCCCTGGGCCAGAGTCTGATGAGGGCCTGTTTTTAGGCTTTTTATCTCCTCTTGCACTGCACTTAGATCTATCTGCAGCTTACATATAGTTTCCCTCAGGTCCTTCAATTCCCCACTGACTTCCTTCCATGCCTTAGCAATCATCTCCATGAATGACTCGTCCAGTCCCTCTCCTCCAGCTTCATTCTGTTGTCTTACCATCCAGCTTGACCTGTGAGTGTGTGTGTGTGTGTGTGTTGGGATCGAACTGTTGACAACCCAACACATTTAATTTAGGTTTATTCTGAATGTTTATCCTAATGCTTCGTTGTACTACAACGGGGTACATGAATCTGAACAGGTGTCAGCCTCAGCCGGACCTGTTGTCAGGTGCGACACACTTTGTGCCGAGGTCTGACAAAGGACAAGCAAATAAGATGGTATAAAACTTCATCATGGATATATTGTGATATATCTCTAATCACCTTATATACAATATTTTACATGTATATATATATATATATATATATATATATATATATATGTGTGCATTGTACACAAGTACAGTTAAATATATATATATAGAGAGAGAGATACTACGACCATGCTACGGTCGTCTCTTGTCCGATTTCTTCCCACTTATAAATCATCTACTTTCCTGCAATTTATACCGCTATCAGGAAAATCAGCGCGTTACCTCCACGCCGACCTCTAAATCTCAAAGCTGTTATCTTCAATAACTTTCAAGAACGTCGACCATGCCTCGAGGTCCTCTTCCTTCATGAGGGTGGAGCACACTAACAGTTGGGTCCGTTGGTCACACATCCAAACGCGACGACAGCCTGTTGACTCAATGGAGGGGAGTAGATGTCTGTCTCTCCACATGCTCCGGCCAGCACACGTTACCTCGCCCGGTGGTTCTGATTGGCAAACAGAAATTCCCGCCACCGGACGAGCCATACCGTGCTGACCGTTAACGACCTCCATGGTTGTTAACCTCGTTCTTCCTGAAATAATGAACGTATGACTTAAATAATCGTGCCTTTATGCGATGAAATAACACAATACGATATATCGTAACAGTGTGTGTGTGTGTACTCACCTAATTGTACTCACCTAATTGTGCTTGCGGGGGTTGAGCTCTGGCTCTTTGGTCCCGCCTCTCAACCGTCAATCAACTGGTGTACAGATTCCTGAGCCTATTGGGCTCTATCATATCTACATTTGAAACTGTGAATGGAGTCAGCCTCCACCACATCACTTCCTAATGCATTCCATTTGCTAACTACTCTGACACTGAAAAAGTTCTTTCTAACGTCTCTGTGGCTCATTTGGGTACTCAGCTTCCACCTGTGTCCCCTTGTTCGCGTCCCACCAGTGTTGAAAAGTTCATCCTTGTTTACCCGGTCGATTCCCCTGAGGATTTTGTAGGTTGTGATCATGTCCCCCCTTACTCTTCTGTCTTCCAGTGTCGTGAGGTGCATTTCCCGCAGCCTTTCCTCATAACTCATGCCTCTTAGTTCTGGGACTAGTCTAGTAGCATACCTTTGGACTTTTTCCAGCTTCGTCTTGTGCTTGACAAGGTACGGGCTCCATGCTGGGGCCGCATACTCCAGGATTGGTCTTACATATGTGGTGTACAAGATTCTGAATGATTCCTTACACAGGTTCCTGAACGCCGTTCTGATGTTAGCCAGCCTCGCATATGCCGCAGACGTTATTCTCTTTATGTGGGCTTCAGGAGACAGGTTTGGTGTGATATCAACTCCTAGATCTTTCTCTCTGTCTGTTTCATTAAGTACTTCATCTCCTATTCTGTATCCTGTGCCTGGCCTCCTGTTTCCACTGCCTAGTTTCATTACTTTGCATTTACTCGGGTTGAACTTCAACAGCCATTTGTTGGACCATTCACTCAGTCTATCCAGGTCATCTTGTAGCCTCCTACTATCATCCTCTGTTTCAATCCTCCTCATAATTTTTGCATCGTCGGCAAACATTGAGAGGAACGAATCTATACCCTCTGGGAGATCATTTACATATACCAGAAACAGTATAGGTCCAAGGACTGACCCCTGCGGGACTCCACTTGTGACGTCTCGCCAATCTGAGACCTCACCCCTCACACAGACTCGTTGTCTCCTGTTGCTTAGGTATTCCTCTATCCACCGGAGTACCTTCCCTCTCACTCCAGCCTGCATCTCCAACTTTCGCACTAGCCTCTTGTGTGGTACTGTATCAAAGGCTTTCTGACAATCCAAAAATATGCAGTCTGCCCACCCTTCTCTTTCTTGCCTTATTTTTGTTGCCTGGTCGTAGAATTCAAGTAACCCTGTGAGGCAGGACCTGCCATCCCTGAACCCATGTTGATGCTGTGTGTGTGTGTGTGTGTGTGTGTGTGTGTGTGTGTGTGTGTGTGTGTGTGTGTTTGTGTGTGTGTGTGTGTGTGTGCGTGTGTGTGTAATTACCTAAGTGTAATTACCTAAGTGTAGTTACAGGATGAGAGCTATGCTCGTGGTGTCCGTCTTCCCAGCACTTTTTGTCATAAAACGCTTTGAAACTACTGAGTGTACTCACCTAGTTGTGTTTGCGGGGGTTGAGCTCTGGCTCTTTGATCCCGCCTCTCAACCGTCAATCAACAGGTGTACAGATTCATGAGCCTATCGGGCTCTGTCATATCTACACTTGAAACTGTGTATGGAGTCAGCCTCCACCACATCACTTCCTAATGCATTCCATTTGTCAACCACTCTGACACTAAAAAAGTTCTTTCTAATATCTCTGTGGCTCATTTGGGCACTCAGTTTCCACCTGTGTCCCCTTGTGCGTGTTCCCCTTGTGTTAAATAGACTGTCTTTATCTACCCTATCAATCCCCTTCAGAATCTTGAATGTGGTGATCATGTCCCCCCTAACTCTTCTGTCTTCCAGCGAAGTGAGGTTTTGTGTGTGTGTGTGTATGTGTGTGTGTGTGTGTGTGTGTGTGTGTGTGTTTGTGTGTGTGTGTGTGTGTGTGTGTGTGTGTGTGTGTGTGTGTGTATTTGTGTGTGTGTGTGTGTATTTGTGTGTGTGTACTCACCTAGTTGAACCCACCTAGTTGTGCTTGCAGGGATTGTGCTTGCAGGGATTGTGCTTGCAGGGATTGAGCTCTGCCTCTTTGATCCCACCTCGCAACCATCAATCAACTGATGTACATATTCCTCAGCCTTCAGGGCTCTATCACATCTACATATAAATATATTTACATGAGTACTCACCTAATTGTGCTTGTGGGGGTTGAGCTCTGGCTCTTTGGTAATGCCTCTCAACTGTAAATCAACCGATGTACAGATTCCTGCGTCTACTGGGCTCTATCATATCTGCATTAGAAACTGTGTATGGAGTCAGCCTCCACCACATCACTGCCTAATGCATTCCCTCTGTTAACTACTCCGATTCTGAAAATGTTCTTTCTAACATGCATGTGGCTCATTTGGGTACTCAGTTTCCACCTGTGTCAGAAATTAAGGAACATAAAGTGATCTGATGTTCTCAACACTAAAATATAAGAAAAACAGTTAAAAAATTAAATGAAAATATGAAAAATTATATATACTATACTCACGAAATGAACAGTATGGTAAACATCACAGCTCAATTCCAATGCAATTCACTCAAAATAATTAAACCAAAATGAAAATAAATAAAAATCTATGAAAATTCAATTTAAATGCAGTCAGAAACATTGAAATGGAATTGTAACATATTTTGCATAACATGTGTGTTGTTCTTACATGCAACGAATGGCGCTGTTTTTCAAGAAAAACATAGTTTTACCTGTCACAGGTGTGGCTTCCATACTTATTCCTACAAAATGAATGGTATGGTAAACAACATAGCTTAATTTCAACACAATATCACACAAAATAATTCAATAAAAAATAAAATAAATCGAAATCTATGAAAATATAATTTATCAATGCACTCGGAAACATTGAAATGGAATTTGTGACATATTTAGTATAGCGTGCATGTTGTTATTATGTGCAACAGATGGCGCTGTTTCTCAAAAAATGCACGTTTTTACCTGTCAAAAGTTTACCTCTCATCTTTATAAAAGATATATAAAAAGACGCACCTATTCGAGTGCAACGTTGTGTCAAAATTTCAAAGCAATCGGTGAGGAACTTTTGAAGATTACAGCGTGTGTTGCTCCTACCTCAAACAGATGGCACTGTTTAAAAAAAACATGTTTTTTCCTTTCACAGGTGAGGCATGTATATAGTAGATATACAAAAAGACGCGCCTATTCGAATGCAACGTGGTGTCAAAAATTCCAAGCAATTGGTAATGAGATTTAGAAGATTTCTCTCACATGAAAAACATATGAAAAACACAGTTTTTCAGAAAAAGCATGGTTTTTACCGTCACAGACGTAACTTCTATATAGTATGTATATAAAAACCTGCTCGAATGCGAATGGAACGTTGTGAGAAAATTTCAAAGCAATCGGTGAAGAACTTTCGGAGATTAGCGATTCTTAACAAACGAACATTTCCATTTTCATTTATATAGATTAGTTAATTACATTTTAAATTATATGCATCATGCTGGTTTGCTAATTAAAAATTAAGTCTTATGGTGTCTCCTACGTTTAATAGTGCGTTTCTTAATGTTGGTAAAATGTAAGCAATTAATTTTACAGTATAATTAACTTGCTCTTGAAGGAAAATATTGAGGGCCTGTCCGGGAGTTGAACCCGGGACCTCCTGCACCCAAAGCAGGAATCATACCACTAGACCAACAGGCCGTGGATATTTGAGTTTAGTTACGTTATTTAAATCTCCTTTTTACAATGAAATATGCCTATTGAAAATTATCAGAGCCTGTCCGGGATTCGAACCCGGGTCACAAGAATTTAGAGCAAGCAATGTTTTTCTCGAACAAAGTATAATTTTCAGCATGTAATCAACCAACTGGTAAACATCGCACACTTCCTCATCGTTTGTAGTGAATCTGCCAGACCGTATCCTCAATTTCATTACCTGTTCCTTCACTGTTTTCCTTCTTCTGATGTGGCTGTGCAGCAATTTAGGTTGAGTATTTTCCATACTTGCTATCTCATTTTCGTATTGTCCTTCTGCCTCTCTCCTCACCCTGACGTATTCATTTCTTGCACTCTGGTATCTTTCTCGGCTCTCAAGTGTCCTGTTATTTCTATTGTTTCTCCGCACCCTTGTATGTTGTTGCCTTACCAGCGTACATCTCTAATTAAACCATGGGATTCTCATCTGCATTTCGTTTTTTTCCTTTCAGACCGGGACAAACTTGTCTGCTGCCTCCTTAAACTTCTTCGTGATGTAGTCCATCATATCTTGGGCCGTCTTTCCACCTGGGCTTTCCCAAGTTATATATGTTACGAATTTTCTTATCTCCTCGTAGTTTCCCTTTCGGAATACCAGCCTTTTGTTTTCAGGTCCCTTCCTTGAGTATATTAACCATTCTTCGACCAAATACTCAAACGTGATTACACTGTGATTGCTTATTCCGACTGGGGCCTCGAAACCGATTTCCCTTAAGACGGAGTCGTTCAGAATGAAGACTAGGTCGAGTCTCGCACATTATCGTTTCCTCTCATCCAAGTGGGTCCCCTGACATACTGCTTTAAAAGGTTTTGTCGCCACCTCAAATAGTTTAGCTCATCATGTTTCCTCACCTCCGTGTGGTTCCTTGTTCTCCCAGTCTATCCTTCCATGATTGATATTCACCCATGATGAGCAGAAGGGATCGGTTTCTACAGGCAGCAGTGGTTGCCCTCTGAATTATAGTGTTAACTGCCATGATGTTTCTGTCATCCTCTTGCCTGGGTTTTCTGTCGTTTGGTGGAGGGTTATATATCACCGCTACTTCTACTCATAATGTTCCCATCGTCATGGTGCATGTAATGTACAGTACCCCTAGCAGCCTGGGATAACCATCTTCTTGAACCTCCATTCCTTTATCATCAAGGAGTGTGTGTGTGTGTGTGTGTGTGTGTGTGTGTGTACTCACCTATATGTACTCACCTATATGTGCTTGCAGGATCGAGCATTGACTCTTGGATCCCGCCTTTCTAGCTATCGGTTGTTTACAGCAATGACTCTTGTCCCATTTCCCTATCATACCTAGCTTTAAAAGTATGAATAGTATTTGCTTCCACAACCTGTTCCCCAAGTGCATTCCATTTTTCTACTACTCTCACGCTAAAAGAAAACTTCCTAACATCTCTGTGACTCATCTGAGTTTCCAGTTTCCACCCATGTCCCCTCGTTCTGTTATTATTACGTGTGAACATTTGATCTATTTCCACTTTGTCAATTCCCCTGAGTATTTTATATGTCCCTATCATATCTCCTCTCTCCCTTCTTTTCTCTAGTGTCGTAAGGTTCAGTTCCTTCAGCCGCTCTTCATATCCCATCCCTCGTAGCTCTGGGACAAGCCTCGTCGCAAACCTCTGAACCTTCTCCAGTTTCTTTATGTGTTTCTTCAGGTGGGGGCTCCATGATGGCGCGGCATACTCTAAGACGGGTCTCACGTAGGCAGTGTAAAGCGCCCTAAAAGCTTCCTCATTTAGGTTTCTGAATGAAGTTCTAATTTTCGCCAGTGTAGAGTACGCTGCTGTCGTTATCCTATTTATATGTGCCTCAGGAGTTAGATTAGGTGTCACATCCACTCCCAGGTCTCTTTCTCGAATCGTTACAGGTAGGCTGTTCCCCTTCATTGTGTACTGTCCCTTTGGTCTCCTGTCACCTGATCCCATTTCCATAACTTTACATTTACTGGTGTTAAACTCCAGTAGCCATTTCTCTGACCATCTCTGCAGCCTGTTTAAGTCCTCTTGGAGGATCCTACAATCCTCGTCTGTCACAACTCTTCTCATTAATTTTGCGTCATCTGCAAACATCGACATGTATGATTCCACTCCTGTAAACATATCATTTACGTAAATTAGAAAGAGGATTGGTCCCAGCACCGATCCTTGAGGTACTCCACTTGTTACTGTTCGCCAGTCCGACTTTTCGCCCCTTACCATTACCCTCTGGCTCCTTCCTGTTAGGTAGTTCTTCACCCATACTAGGGCCTTTCCGCTTACTCCTGCCTGCCTCTCAAGTTTGTATAGCAGTCTCATGTGCGGTACCGTATCAAAGGCCTTTTGGCAGTCAAGAAATATGCAGTCTGCCCAGCCTTCTCTGTCCTGCCTTATCCTTGTTACTTTATCATAGAATTCTAAAAGGTTTGTTAGGCATGATTTCCCTGTCCAGAACCCATGTTGGTGCTTGTTTACAAACCCAATGCTCTCCAGGTGCTCAACAAGTCTTAGCCTAATTATTCTTTCAAGTATTTTGCAGGGGATGCTTGTCAGTGATACGGGTCTGTAGTTAAGTGCCTCCTCCCTATCCCCCTTTTTGAAAATCGGTACGACATTTGCCTCCTTCCAGCAACTGGGCAATTCTCCCGACATAAGTGACTCATTGAAGATCATTGCCAGAGGCACGCTGAGAGCCTGCGCTGCCTCTTTAAGTATCCACGGTGATACTTTGTCTGGTCCAACAGCTTTATTTGCATCCAGTGTTGTCAACTGTTTCATTACATCCTCTGCTGTCACCTCTATATCTGATAGTCTTTCATCTTGGGTAATCTCTTCTAACAATGGGAGCTGCTCAGGCTCGGTAGTGAACACTCCATGGAATTTTGCATTCAGTACCTCGCAGATTTCCTTGTCGCTTTCTGTATATGCCCCTTCTGTTTTCCTCAGTCTTGTCACTTGGTCATTTACCGACATCTTCCTTCTTATATGGCTATATAGTAATTTTGGTTGCTTTTTCGCTTTGACTGCAATATCGTTCTCATAATTTCTTTCCGACACTCGTCTTATGTTAATGTAATCATTCCTAGCTCTGTTACATCTAATCCTGTTGTCCTCTGTCCTTTGTCTTCTGTACTTCCTCCACTCCCTCCTGCTTCTCACCTTTGCTTCCTGACACTGTCTATTAAACCATGGGTTATTATATTCCCTCCTGCTTTTTTCCTTTATTGTTGGAATAAATCTATCTTCAGTCTCCTTGCATTTCAATATGACTTGGTTCATCATACCTTGCACTGTTTTTCCTCTAAGTTCTTCCTCCCACTGCACTTCTCCCAGGTAGTCCCTTATCCTTCTGTAGTCCCCTTTTCTGTAATCAAGTCTCCTTTCCCGGACCTCTTGTCCTTTGGTCACAATTTTAAGCTCCATCATGTAGTCAAAGGCTAGGACACAATGGTCACTAGCTCCTAGTGGTATTTCATGTTCCAACTGCTCGATGTCTTCTACATTCTGAGTGATAATGAGATCTAATAGGCTGGGCGTATCCCCTCCTCTTTCCCTAGTATCTTCTTTCACATGCTGTGTTAGGAAATTCCTGTCAATAACGTCTACCAGCTTCGCTCCCCAGGTCTCCTCCCCGCCATGGGGATTCCTCGTTTCCCAATCTATCTCTCCGTGATTTAGGTCCCCCATGACCAGCAGCTTCGCTCTCATTCTATGCGCTAAAGTTGCTGCCCTCTGCAGTTCATCCATACATGTCTTGTTGCTGTCCTCGTACTCCTGCCTGGGCCTTCTACTGTTTGGTGGGGGATTGTAGAGTATCAAGATTACAATCTTCTTCCCATCCACTGTCAGAGTTCCATGTATGAAGCTTGTGCTTTCATTGATACCCGGATTTTCCAGCTCATCAAACTTCCATTTCCGCTTTATTAGTAGTGCCACTCCTCCTCCCTGTCTCTGTGTCCTTTCTTTTCTTATCACCTGGTACCCCTCTGGAAAGATTGCATCCGAGATCATGCCATTTATTTTAGTTTCCACTATTGCCACTATGTCTGGGTCTGCCTCACTAACTCTTTCTTTTATCTCTTCTGCTTTATTGGCTACCCCATCAGCATTGGTGTACCAAACCTTGAGACTCTTCTTGGAAACTCGGGTGTCAGAGTTCCCCCTTTCACCAGGGGTCTGGGGGGAACTGGGGGGTGTCTGGGGGGCAAGTGGGGGCTGTGGGGGTGAGTGGGGGGGTGCTAGGGGGGTGCCTGGGAGTGCCTGGTAGGCGAATGGGGTCTGGGCATCTAGGGGGGTAGGAAGGGCATAATGGGTCTGAAAGTTAGGGGTCTGAATAGCATAGGGGGGTTGAGAAATAGAGTGAGACTGAGAGTCAGATAGAGGTTGAGAGGTTGGGGGGAAGAGGGCTACTGAGGGCGGAGAGCTGAGATGAGAATGGAGCATGGGTGCTGGGAGTGGAAGAGAGGGTATATTAGTTAGGGGGGAATCGGGGGTAGGTGGGGGTTTTGGGGTAGAAGAGGGGAAGAGGGAGATGGGGGAAGGTGTTAGGGGGTCACAAGGTGAGGGGGTTAAATGTGGGCTGGAGGTGCATAGGAGGGGTGAGAGTTGGGTGGGGTTTGGGGGTGAGTGGAAGAGGGGTGCAGTGGAAGCTGGGATGGAGTAGATGGAATTGAAGTCAATGGGGTAGAAGGGGCAGGGGAGTGGGAAGGGGTATTTGGGGAGGGGGGATGGGAAGGTGGGTTTGGGGAGGGCATTGCTTGACCCACTGGGGTCGCTGACAAGTGTGATGTAGCAGGGGCAGGGGAATCGTTGTGGAGGTGCAAATGTGGAAGGGACAGGGGGGTTTTGGGAGGCTGAGGCAGGGGGGATGTATAGGAGGGCTGAGTTGGGGAGGATGCGACCTGGGAGATGACCTGGGAGGTGACCTGGGAGGTGACCTGGGATGTGACCTGGGAGGTGAGACTACCTGATAGGCTAGTACGTTGTCGTTGTTGCCATCTATTTTTGTGGGCTGTTTGCTCATCTTTCGTCATAAACCTCTCTATAAACACATTGTAATGGGTTTCACTTCCTCTGAGTAAATGCTTGCTCCTCATTATGTACTCCACTGCCTCCTCATTGGAGAATTGCACCAGAACAGGTCTATTCTTGGTACAATTGTAGGGTCCAACCCGTCGATTGATATCCACCTCGCGTTCTGCCATCTCTGCTCCAATACACCTCAATATCTCGTGCAATTCGTATTTTTCTGTTTCTATTCTCTCTTGTCTTGTTGGTGCCCTAGATTCGAATAATCCATGTATTATAATAGACCGTCTCCTCAGTAATTCATTGTCATGCTGGTAGCCTGTCCCCTGGGGATTCCCCATCCCAACCGCAGTCACTAACCCATCTCCCACTAATCCTCTATCCTTAGCCATGCTGCTAAACCTTCCTAATTCGTTTGTGATACGAGCACATTCCCTCTCCCAGTCCTCTCTTCCCTTCCTAATCTCTTCCTGAACATAGAGCATAAGTTCTTGTTTCTGCCTCTCTACCGCATCCTGTATTTGCTGAAATACCTCACTTTTAATCCCCTGGATTAGATCCTCCAACCAATCACTCCTTCTCTCTACAAATTTCCCTATTAATTTGACTATAAATCTGTCCTCCTCCTCATCCCTGCTGGTGATTGACCTTGAACCCCTTCTAGTCATTGCAGTAACAATCTAGCCAAAAAGGCGCTCCTCAATACCTTGCACAATCTGCTAACACAATAGGTGAGTGAATCTCCAATCGTCGTCCCACGTGGTGGTATAAGGGTTGCTGCCGAGGTGAGGTCATGCGGTCAGAGGTTGGTGAGGTCTGGTTTCACACTGCACAGTATTTCCTCAACTATTTTGAATTACGCTAATTAAACTGTTTTTCTTCACTACCTTATGGCTCTGGTCAAAACCCAAGGTTTTTTCATTCACTTGTACATTCACTTATAGTCTTTTTCACTTCGAAGTTGCCTGATTACCCCTCCCACTCCACTAGTGATCCAGGAGCTCCCTACCCACGTCCACCCAACACGATGGTCACAAGACAAGTGTGTGTGTGTGTGTGTGTGTGTGTGTGTACTCACCTAATTGTACTCACCTAATTGTGCTTGCGGGGGTTGAGCTCTGGCTCTTTGTTCCCGCCTCTCAACCGTCAATCAACTGGTGTACAGATTCCTGAGCCTATTGGGCTCTATCATATCTACATTTGAAACTGTGTATGGAGTCAGCCTCCACCACATCACTTCCTAATGCATTCCATTTACTAACTACTCTGACACTGAAAAAGTTCTTTCTAACGTCTCTATGGCTCATTTGGGTACTCAGCTTCCACCTGTGTCCCCTTGTTCGCGTCCCACCAGTGTTGAATAGTTCATCCTTGTTTACCCGGTCGATTCCCCTGAGGATTTTGTAGGTTGTGATCATGTCCCCCCTTACTCTTCTGCCTTCCAGTGTCGTGAGGTGCATTTCCCGCAGCCTTTCCTCATAACTCATGCCTCTTAGTTCTGGGACTAGTCTAGTAGCATACCTTTGGACTTTTTCCAGCTTCGTCTTGTGCTTGACAAGGTACGGGCTCCATGCTGGGGCCGCATACTCCAGGATTGGTCTTACATATGTGGTGTACAAGATTCTGAATGATTCCTTACACAGGTTCCTGAACGCCGTTCTGATGTTAGCCAGCCTCGCATATGCCGCAGACGTTATTCTCTTTATGTGGGCTTCAGGAGACAGGTTTGGTGTGATATCAACTCCTAGATCTTTCTCTCTGTCTGTTTCATTAAGTACTTCATCTCCTATTCTGTATCCTGTGCCTGGCCTCCTGTTTCCACTGCCTAGTTTCATTACTTTGCATTTACTCGGGTTGAACTTCAACAGCCATTTGTTGGACCATTCACTCAGTCTATCCAGGTCATCTTGTAGCCTCCTACTATCATCCTCTGTTTCAATCCTCCTCATAATTTTTGCATCGTCGGCAAACATTGAGAGGAACGAATCTATACCCTCTGGGAGATCATTTACATATACCAGAAACAGTATAGGTCCAAGGACTGACCCCTGCGGGACTCCACTTGTGACGTCTCGCCAATCTGAGACCTCACCCCTCACACAGACTCGTTGTCTCCTGTTGCTTAGGTATTCCTCTATCCACCGGAGTACCTTCCCTCTCACTCCAGCCTGCATCTCCAACTTTCGCACTAGCCTCTTGTGTGGTACTGTATCAAAGGCTTTCTGACAATCCAAAAATATGCAGTCTGCCCACCCTTCTCTTTCTTGCCTTATTTTTGTTGCCTGGTCGTAGAATTCAAGTAACCCTGTGAGGCAGGACCTGCCATCCCTGAACCCATGTTGATGCTGTGTGTGTGTGTGTGTGTGTGTGTGTGTGTGTGTGTGTGTGTGTGTGTGTGTGTGTTTGTGTGTGTGTGTGTGTGTGTGCGTGTGTGTGTAATTACCTAAGTGTAATTACCTAAGTGTAGTTACAGGATGAGAGCTATGCTCGTGGTGTCCGTCTTCCCAGCACTTTTTGTCATAAAACGCTTTGAAACTACTGAGTGTACTCACCTAGTTGTGTTTGCGGGGGTTGAGCTCTGGCTCTTTGATCCCGCCTCTCAACCGTCAATCAACAGGTGTACAGATTCATGAGCCTATCGGGCTCTGTCATATCTACACTTGAAACTGTGTATGGAGTCAGCCTCCACCACATCACTTCCTAATGCATTCCATTTGTCAACCACTCTGACACTAAAAAAGTTCTTTCTAATATCTCTGTGGCTCATTTGGGCACTCAGTTTCCACCTGTGTCCCCTTGTGCGTGTTCCCCTTGTGTTAAATAGACTGTCTTTATCTACCCTATCAATCCCCTTCAGAATCTTGAATGTGGTGATCATGTCCCCCCTAACTCTTCTGTCTTCCAGCGAAGTGAGGTTTTGTGTGTGTGTGTGTATGTGTGTGTGTGTGTGTGTGTGTGTGTGTGTGTTTGTGTGTGTGTGTGTGTGTGTGTGTGTGTGTGTGTGTGTGTGTATTTGTGTGTGTGTGTGTGTATTTGTGTGTGTGTACTCACCTAGTTGAACCCACCTAGTTGTGCTTGCAGGGATTGTGCTTGCAGGGATTGTGCTTGCAGGGATTGAGCTCTGCCTCTTTGATCCCACCTCGCAACCATCAATCAACTGATGTACATATTCCTCAGCCTTCAGGGCTCTATCACATCTACATATAAATATATTTACATGAGTACTCACCTAATTGTGCTTGTGGGGGTTGAGCTCTGGCTCTTTGGTAATGCCTCTCAACTGTAAATCAACCGATGTACAGATTCCTGCGTCTACTGGGCTCTATCATATCTGCATTAGAAACTGTGTATGGAGTCAGCCTCCACCACATCACTGCCTAATGCATTCCCTCTGTTAACTACTCCGATTCTGAAAATGTTCTTTCTAACATGCATGTGGCTCATTTGGGTACTCAGTTTCCACCTGTGTCAGAAATTAAGGAACATAAAGTGATCTGATGTTCTCAACACTAAAATATAAGAAAAACAGTTAAAAAATTAAATGAAAATATGAAAAATTATATATACTATACTCACGAAATGAACAGTATGGTAAACATCACAGCTCAATTCCAATGCAATTCACTCAAAATAATTAAACCAAAATGAAAATAAATAAAAATCTATGAAAATTCAATTTAAATGCAGTCAGAAACATTGAAATGGAATTGTAACATATTTTGCATAACATGTGTGTTGTTCTTACATGCAACGAATGGCGCTGTTTTTCAAGAAAAACATAGTTTTACCTGTCACAGGTGTGGCTTCCATACTTATTCCTACAAAATGAATGGTATGGTAAACAACATAGCTTAATTTCAACACAATATCACACAAAATAATTCAATAAAAAATAAAATAAATCGAAATCTATGAAAATATAATTTATCAATGCACTCGGAAACATTGAAATGGAATTTGTGACATATTTAGTATAGCGTGCATGTTGTTATTATGTGCAACAGATGGCGCTGTTTCTCAAAAAATGCACGTTTTTACCTGTCAAAAGTTTACCTCTCATCTTTATAAAAGATATATAAAAAGACGCACCTATTCGAGTGCA
Source organism: Procambarus clarkii (assembly GCF_040958095.1). Classification (NCBI taxonomy): domain Eukaryota; kingdom Metazoa; phylum Arthropoda; class Malacostraca; order Decapoda; family Cambaridae; genus Procambarus; species Procambarus clarkii. The sequence continues at coordinate 2,730,879 of NC_091150.1, read as the reverse complement.
ACGTTGTGTCAAAATTTCAAAGCAATCGGTGAGGAACTTTTGAAGATTACAGCGTGTGTTGCTCCTACCTCAAACAGATGGCACTGTTTAAAAAAAACATGTTTTTTCCTTTCACAGGTGAGGCATGTATATAGTAGATATACAAAAAGACGCGCCTATTCGAATGCAACGTGGTGTCAAAAATTCCAAGCAATTGGTAATGAGATTTAGAAGATTTCTCTCACATGAAAAACATATGAAAAACACAGTTTTTCAGAAAAAGCATGGTTTTTACCGTCACAGACGTAACTTCTATATAGTATGTATATAAAAACCTGCTCGAATGCGAATGGAACGTTGTGAGAAAATTTCAAAGCAATCGGTGAAGAACTTTCGGAGATTAGCGATTCTTAACAAACGAACATTTCCATTTTCATTTATATAGATTAGTTAATTACATTTTAAATTATATGCATCATGCTGGTTTGCTAATTAAAAATTAAGTCTTATGGTGTCTCCTACGTTTAATAGTGCGTTTCTTAATGTTGGTAAAATGTAAGCAATTAATTTTACAGTATAATTAACTTGCTCTTGAAGGAAAATATTGAGGGCCTGTCCGGGAGTTGAACCCGGGACCTCCTGCACCCAAAGCAGGAATCATACCACTAGACCAACAGGCCGTGGATATTTGAGTTTAGTTACGTTATTTAAATCTCCTTTTTACAATGAAATATGCCTATTGAAAATTATCAGAGCCTGTCCGGGATTCGAACCCGGGTCACAAGAATTTAGAGCAAGCAATGTTTTTCTCGAACAAAGTATAATTTTCAGCATGTAATCAACCAACTGGTAAACATCGCACACTTCCTCATCGTTTGTAGTGAATCTGCCAGACCGTATCCTCAATTTCATTACCTGTTCCTTCACTGTTTTCCTTCTTCTGATGTGGCTGTGCAGCAATTTAGGTTGAGTATTTTCCATACTTGCTATCTCATTTTCGTATTGTCCTTCTGCCTCTCTCCTCACCCTGACGTATTCATTTCTTGCACTCTGGTATCTTTCTCGGCTCTCAAGTGTCCTGTTATTTCTATTGTTTCTCCGCACCCTTGTATGTTGTTGCCTTACCAGCGTACATCTCTAATTAAACCATGGGATTCTCATCTGCATTTCGTTTTTTTCCTTTCAGACCGGGACAAACTTGTCTGCTGCCTCCTTAAACTTCTTCGTGATGTAGTCCATCATATCTTGGGCCGTCTTTCCACCTGGGCTTTCCCAAGTTATATATGTTACGAATTTTCTTATCTCCTCGTAGTTTCCCTTTCGGAATACCAGCCTTTTGTTTTCAGGTCCCTTCCTTGAGTATATTAACCATTCTTCGACCAAATACTCAAACGTGATTACACTGTGATTGCTTATTCCGACTGGGGCCTCGAAACCGATTTCCCTTAAGACGGAGTCGTTCAGAATGAAGACTAGGTCGAGTCTCGCACATTATCGTTTCCTCTCATCCAAGTGGGTCCCCTGACATACTGCTTTAAAAGGTTTTGTCGCCACCTCAAATAGTTTAGCTCATCATGTTTCCTCACCTCCGTGTGGTTCCTTGTTCTCCCAGTCTATCCTTCCATGATTGATATTCACCCATGATGAGCAGAAGGGATCGGTTTCTACAGGCAGCAGTGGTTGCCCTCTGAATTATAGTGTTAACTGCCATGATGTTTCTGTCATCCTCTTGCCTGGGTTTTCTGTCGTTTGGTGGAGGGTTATATATCACCGCTACTTCTACTCATAATGTTCCCATCGTCATGGTGCATGTAATGTACAGTACCCCTAGCAGCCTGGGATAACCATCTTCTTGAACCTCCATTCCTTTATCATCAAGGAGTGTGTGTGTGTGTGTGTGTGTGTGTGTGTGTGTGTACTCACCTATATGTACTCACCTATATGTGCTTGCAGGATCGAGCATTGACTCTTGGATCCCGCCTTTCTAGCTATCGGTTGTTTACAGCAATGACTCTTGTCCCATTTCCCTATCATACCTAGCTTTAAAAGTATGAATAGTATTTGCTTCCACAACCTGTTCCCCAAGTGCATTCCATTTTTCTACTACTCTCACGCTAAAAGAAAACTTCCTAACATCTCTGTGACTCATCTGAGTTTCCAGTTTCCACCCATGTCCCCTCGTTCTGTTATTATTACGTGTGAACATTTGATCTATTTCCACTTTGTCAATTCCCCTGAGTATTTTATATGTCCCTATCATATCTCCTCTCTCCCTTCTTTTCTCTAGTGTCGTAAGGTTCAGTTCCTTCAGCCGCTCTTCATATCCCATCCCTCGTAGCTCTGGGACAAGCCTCGTCGCAAACCTCTGAACCTTCTCCAGTTTCTTTATGTGTTTCTTCAGGTGGGGGCTCCATGATGGCGCGGCATACTCTAAGACGGGTCTCACGTAGGCAGTGTAAAGCGCCCTAAAAGCTTCCTCATTTAGGTTTCTGAATGAAGTTCTAATTTTCGCCAGTGTAGAGTACGCTGCTGTCGTTATCCTATTTATATGTGCCTCAGGAGTTAGATTAGGTGTCACATCCACTCCCAGGTCTCTTTCTCGAATCGTTACAGGTAGGCTGTTCCCCTTCATTGTGTACTGTCCCTTTGGTCTCCTGTCACCTGATCCCATTTCCATAACTTTACATTTACTGGTGTTAAACTCCAGTAGCCATTTCTCTGACCATCTCTGCAGCCTGTTTAAGTCCTCTTGGAGGATCCTACAATCCTCGTCTGTCACAACTCTTCTCATTAATTTTGCGTCATCTGCAAACATCGACATGTATGATTCCACTCCTGTAAACATATCATTTACGTAAATTAGAAAGAGGATTGGTCCCAGCACCGATCCTTGAGGTACTCCACTTGTTACTGTTCGCCAGTCCGACTTTTCGCCCCTTACCATTACCCTCTGGCTCCTTCCTGTTAGGTAGTTCTTCACCCATACTAGGGCCTTTCCCCTTACTCCTGCCTGCCTCTCAAGTTTGTATAGCAGTCTCATGTGCGGTACCGTATCAAAGGCCTTTTGGCAGTCAAGAAATATGCAGTCTGCCCAGCCTTCTCTGTCCTGCCTTATCCTTGTTACTTTATCATAGAATTCTAAAAGGTTTGTTAGGCATGATTTCCCTGTCCAGAACCCATGTTGGTGCTTGTTTACAAACCCAATGCTCTCCAGGTGCTCAACAAGTCTTAGCCTAATTATTCTTTCAAGTATTTTGCAGGGGATGCTTGTCAGTGATACGGGTCTGTAGTTAAGTGCCTCCTCCCTATCCCCCTTTTTGAAAATCGGTACGACATTTGCCTCCTTCCAGCAACTGGGCAATTCTCCCGACATAAGTGACTCATTGAAGATCATTGCCAGAGGCACGCTGAGAGCCTGCGCTGCCTCTTTAAGTATCCACGGTGATACTTTGTCTGGTCCAACAGCTTTATTTGCATCCAGTGTTGTCAACTGTTTCATTACATCCTCTGCTGTCACCTCTATATCTGATAGTCTTTCATCTTGGGTAATCTCTTCTAACAATGGGAGCTGCTCAGGCTCGGTAGTGAACACTCCATGGAATTTTGCATTCAGTACCTCGCAGATTTCCTTGTCGCTTTCTGTATATGCCCCTTCTGTTTTCCTCAGTCTTGTCACTTGGTCATTTACCGACATCTTCCTTCTTATATGGCTATATAGTAATTTTGGTTGCTTTTTCGCTTTGACTGCAATATCGTTCTCATAATTTCTTTCCGACACTCGTCTTATGTTAATGTAATCATTCCTAGCTCTGTTACATCTAATCCTGTTGTCCTCTGTCCTTTGTCTTCTGTACTTCCTCCACTCCCTCCTGCTTCTCACCTTTGCTTCCTGACACTGTCTATTAAACCATGGGTTATTATATTCCCTCCTGCTTTTTTCCTTTATTGTTGGAATAAATCTATCTTCAGTCTCCTTGCATTTCAATATGACTTGGTTCATCATACCTTGCACTGTTTTTCCTCTAAGTTCTTCCTCCCACTGCACTTCTCCCAGGTAGTCCCTTATCCTTCTGTAGTCCCCTTTTCTGTAATCAAGTCTCCTTTCCCGGACCTCTTGTCCTTTGGTCACAATTTTAAGCTCCATCATGTAGTCAAAGGCTAGGACACAATGGTCACTAGCTCCTAGTGGTATTTCATGTTCCAACTGCTCGATGTCTTCTACATTCTGAGTGATAATGAGATCTAATAGGCTGGGCGTATCCCCTCCTCTTTCCCTAGTATCTTCTTTCACATGCTGTGTTAGGAAATTCCTGTCAATAACGTCTACCAGCTTCGCTCCCCAGGTCTCCTCCCCGCCATGGGGATTCCTCGTTTCCCAATCTATCTCTCCGTGATTTAGGTCCCCCATGACCAGCAGCTTCGCTCTCATTCTATGCGCTAAAGTTGCTGCCCTCTGCAGTTCATCCATACATGTCTTGTTGCTGTCCTCGTACTCCTGCCTGGGCCTTCTACTGTTTGGTGGGGGATTGTAGAGTATCAAGATTACAATCTTCTTCCCATCCACTGTCAGAGTTCCATGTATGAAGCTTGTGCTTTCATTGATACCCGGATTTTCCAGCTCATCAAACTTCCATTTCCGCTTTATTAGTAGTGCCACTCCTCCTCCCTGTCTCTGTGTCCTTTCTTTTCTTATCACCTGGTACCCCTCTGGAAAGATTGCATCCGAGATCATGCCATTTATTTTAGTTTCCACTATTGCCACTATGTCTGGGTCTGCCTCACTAACTCTTTCTTTTATCTCTTCTGCTTTATTGGCTACCCCATCAGCATTGGTGTACCAAACCTTGAGACTCTTCTTGGAAACTCGGGTGTCAGAGTTCCCCCTTTCACCAGGGGTCTGGGGGGAACTGGGGGGTGTCTGGGGGGCAAGTGGGGGCTGTGGGGGTGAGTGGGGGGGTGCTAGGGGGGTGCCTGGGAGTGCCTGGTAGGCGAATGGGGTCTGGGCATCTAGGGGGGTAGGAAGGGCATAATGGGTCTGAAAGTTAGGGGTCTGAATAGCATAGGGGGGTTGAGAAATAGAGTGAGACTGAGAGTCAGATAGAGGTTGAGAGGTTGGGGGGAAGAGGGCTACTGAGGGCGGAGAGCTGAGATGAGAATGGAGCATGGGTGCTGGGAGTGGAAGAGAGGGTATATTAGTTAGGGGGGAATCGGGGGTAGGTGGGGGTTTTGGGGTAGAAGAGGGGAAGAGGGAGATGGGGGAAGGTGTTAGGGGGTCACAAGGTGAGGGGGTTAAATGTGGGCTGGAGGTGCATAGGAGGGGTGAGAGTTGGGTGGGGTTTGGGGGTGAGTGGAAGAGGGGTGCAGTGGAAGCTGGGATGGAGTAGATGGAATTGAAGTCAATGGGGTAGAAGGGGCAGGGGAGTGGGAAGGGGTATTTGGGGAGGGGGGATGGGAAGGTGGGTTTGGGGAGGGCATTGCTTGACCCACTGGGGTCGCTGACAAGTGTGATGTAGCAGGGGCAGGGGAATCGTTGTGGAGGTGCAAATGTGGAAGGGACAGGGGGGTTTTGGGAGGCTGAGGCAGGGGGGATGTATAGGAGGGCTGAGTTGGGGAGGATGCGACCTGGGAGATGACCTGGGAGGTGACCTGGGAGGTGACCTGGGATGTGACCTGGGAGGTGAGACTACCTGATAGGCTAGTACGTTGTCGTTGTTGCCATCTATTTTTGTGGGCTGTTTGCTCATCTTTCGTCATAAACCTCTCTATAAACACATTGTAATGGGTTTCACTTCCTCTGAGTAAATGCTTGCTCCTCATTATGTACTCCACTGCCTCCTCATTGGAGAATTGCACCAGAACAGGTCTATTCTTGGTACAATTGTAGGGTCCAACCCGTCGATTGATATCCACCTCGCGTTCTGCCATCTCTGCTCCAATACACCTCAATATCTCGTGCAATTCGTATTTTTCTGTTTCTATTCTCTCTTGTCTTGTTGGTGCCCTAGATTCGAATAATCCATGTATTATAATAGACCGTCTCCTCAGTAATTCATTGTCATGCTGGTAGCCTGTCCCCTGGGGATTCCCCATCCCAACCGCAGTCACTAACCCATCTCCCACTAATCCTCTATCCTTAGCCATGCTGCTAAACCTTCCTAATTCGTTTGTGATACGAGCACATTCCCTCTCCCAGTCCTCTCTTCCCTTCCTAATCTCTTCCTGAACATAGAGCATAAGTTCTTGTTTCTGCCTCTCTACCGCATCCTGTATTTGCTGAAATACCTCACTTTTAATCCCCTGGATTAGATCCTCCAACCAATCACTCCTTCTCTCTACAAATTTCCCTATTAATTTGACTATAAATCTGTCCTCCTCCTCATCCCTGCTGGTGATTGACCTTGAACCCCTTCTAGTCATTGCAGTAACAATCTAGCCAAAAAGGCGCTCCTCAATACCTTGCACAATCTGCTAACACAATAGGTGAGTGAATCTCCAATCGTCGTCCCACGTGGTGGTATAAGGGTTGCTGCCGAGGTGAGGTCATGCGGTCAGAGGTTGGTGAGGTCTGGTTTCACACTGCACAGTATTTCCTCAACTATTTTGAATTACGCTAATTAAACTGTTTTTCTTCACTACCTTATGGCTCTGGTCAAAACCCAAGGTTTTTTCATTCACTTGTACATTCACTTATAGTCTTTTTCACTTCGAAGTTGCCTGATTACCCCTCCCACTCCACTAGTGATCCAGGAGCTCCCTACCCACGTCCACCCAACACGATGGTCACAAGACAAGTGTGTGTGTGTGTGTGTGTGTGTGTGTGTACTCACCTAATTGTACTCACCTAATTGTGCTTGCGGGGGTTGAGCTCTGGCTCTTTGTTCCCGCCTCTCAACCGTCAATCAACTGGTGTACAGATTCCTGAGCCTATTGGGCTCTATCATATCTACATTTGAAACTGTGTATGGAGTCAGCCTCCACCACATCACTTCCTAATGCATTCCATTTACTAACTACTCTGACACTGAAAAAGTTCTTTCTAACGTCTCTATGGCTCATTTGGGTACTCAGCTTCCACCTGTGTCCCCTTGTTCGCGTCCCACCAGTGTTGAATAGTTCATCCTTGTTTACCCGGTCGATTCCCCTGAGGATTTTGTAGGTTGTGATCATGTCCCCCCTTACTCTTCTGCCTTCCAGTGTCGTAAGATGCATTTCCCGCAGCCTTTCCTCATAACTCATGCCTCTTAGTTCTGGTCACACTTGTGTGTGTGTGTGTGTGTGTGTGTGTGTGTGTGTGTGTGTGTGTGTGTGTGTGTGGGTGTGTGTGTGAGTGTGTGTGTTTGTGTGCGTGTGTGTGCGTACTCACCTAGTTGTACTCACCTAGTTGGGCTTGCGGGGGTTGAGCTCTGGCTCTTTGTGCCCCGCCTCCCAACTGTCAATCAACAGGTGTACAGGTTCCTGAGCCTATTGGGCTCTATCATATCTACACTTGAAACTGTGTATGGAGTCAGCCTCCACCACATCACTTCCTAATGCATTCTATTTGTCAACCACTTTGACACTAAAAAAGTTCTTTATAATATCTCTGTGGCTCATTTGGGCACTCAGTTTCCACCTGTGTCCCCTAGTGCGTGTGGCCCTTGTGTTAAACAGCCTGTCTTTATCAACCTTGTCGATTCCCTTGAGGATCTTGAATGTGGTGATCATGTCCCCCCTAACTCATCTGTCTTCTAACGAAGTGAGGTTTAATTCCCGTAGTCTCTCCTCGTAGCTCATACCTCTCAGCTCGAGTACTAGTATGGTGGCAAACCTTTGAACCTTTTCCATTTTAGTCTTTTGCTTGACTAGATATGGACTCCATGCTGGTGCCGCATACTCCAGGATTGGTCTGACATATGTGGTATATAATGTTCTGAAAGATTCCTTACACAAGTTTCTAAAGGCTGTTCTTATGTTAGCCAACCTGGCATATGCTGCTGCTGTTATCCTCTTGATATGAGCATCAGGGGACAGGTCTGGCGTGATATCAACCCCCAGGTCTTTCTCTCTCTCTGGCTCTTGAAGTATTTCATCTCCCAAGTGATACTTTGTATCTGGTCTCCTGCTTCCTACCCCTATCGTCATTACATTACATTTGCTTGGATTAAACTCTAACAGCCACTTGTTGGACCATTCCTGCAGCTTGTCTAGGTCTTCTTGAAGCCTCAAGCTGTCCTCCTCTGTCTTAATCCTTCTCAAAATTTTGGCGTCGTCAGCAAACATTGAGAGGAATGAGTCTATACCCTCTGGGAGATCATTTACGTATATCAGAAACAGGATTGGTCCAAGTACAGAGCCCTGTGGGACTCCACTGGTGACTTCACGCCAGTCTGAGGTCTCACCCCTCACTGTATCTCTCTGCTTCCTATTGTTTAGGTACTCCCTTTTCCACTGGAGCGCCCTACCAGTTACTCCTGCCTGTTTCTCCAGCTTATGCATCAACCTTTTATGGGGTACTGTGTCAAAGGCTTTCCGACAGTCCAAAAAAAGCAGTCCGCCCAACCTTCTCTTTCTTGTTTAATCTTTGTCACCTGATCGTAGAATTCAATCAAGCCTGTGAGGCAAGATTTACCCTCCCTGAACCCATGTTGATGGGTTGTCACGAAGTCTCTTCTCTCCAGATGTGTTACTAGGTTTTTTCTCACAATCTTCTCCATCACCTTGCATGGTATACAAGTTAAGGACACTGGCCTGTAGTTCAGTGCCTCTTGTCTGTCACCCTTTTCGTATATTGGTACTACATTAGCAGTCTTCCATATTTCTGGTAGGTCCCCCATTTCCAGTGACCTACAATACACTATGGAGAGTGGAATGGAAAGTGCTCCTGTACACTCTTTCAATACCATGGCGAGATTCCATCCGGCCCAACAGCTTTTCTCACATCCAGCTCCAATAGGTGCTTCTTGACCTCATCTCTTGTAATTTCGAACCTATCCAAGGTCACCTGGTTTGCTGCCACCTCTTCTAGCGCCGCGACATCTCCTTGTTCTATTGTAAAGACCTCCTGGAACCTTTTGTTGAGTTCTTCACACACCTCTTTGTCTTTCTCTGTGTACCTGTCCTCGCTCACCCTAACTTTCATCACCTGTTCCTTCACTGTTGTCTTCCTCCTGATGTGACTGTGTAGTAGCTTTGGTTCGGTCTTGGCTTTATTAGCTATATCATTTTCATGCCTTTTCTCAGCTGCTCTTCTCACACTGACATACTCGTTCCTGGTTCTCTGGTATCTCTCTCTACTTTCTGGTGTTCTGTTATTACGGAAGTTCCTCCATGCCCTTTTGATCAGCTCCCTTGCTTTCATACATTCCTTATTAAACCACGGATTCTTCCTTAGCTTCTCTCTTTTTTCCTGTCGGGCTGGGACAAACCTGCTTACAGCCTCCTGACATTTTTGGGTGACATAGTCCATCATGTCTTTGGGTGACATAGTCCATCATGTCTACGGACTTGGTTCCGAGTTCTGTGTCCCAATGTATATCCGATAGGAATATGCGTGCGTGTGTGTGTGTGTGTGTGTGTGTGTGTGTGTGTATTCACCTAGTTGTTCTTACCTAGTTGTGCTTCCAGTGATTGAGCTCTGGCTCTTTGATCCCGCCTCACAACCCACAATCAATTGAGGTACAGATTCCTAAGCCTACAGGGCTCTATCACATCTACATATGAATATATTTACATGAGTACTCACCTAATTGTACTCACATAATTATGCTTGTGGGGGTTGAGCTCTGGCTCTTTGGTAATGCCTCTCAACTGCCATTCAACCGATGTACAAATTTCTGAGCCTATTGTGTCCTATCATATCTACAATTGAAACTGTGTATGGAGCCTCCACAAAATCACTGCCTAATGCAATCCATCTGTTAACTACTCTGACACTGAAAATGTTCTTTCTAACATCCCTGTGGCTCATTTGGGTACTCAGTTTCCACCTGTGTCAGAAATTTGGGAACATAAAGTGATCTGATGTTCTCATCACTAAAATATAAGAAAAACAGTTAAAAAATAAAATGAAAATATGAAAAATAAAATATACTATACTCACGAAATGAACAGTATGGTAAACATCACAGCTCAATTCCAAAGCAATTCACTCAAAATAATTAAATCAAAATTCAAATAAATAAAAATCTATGAAAATTCAATTTAAATGAAATCAGAAACATTGAAATGGAATAGTAACATATTTTGCATAACATGTGTGTTGTTCTTACATGCAACGCATGGCGCTGTTTTTCAAGAAAAACATAGTTTTACCTGTCACAGGTGTAGCTTCCATACTTATTCCTACAAAATGAATGGTATGGTAAACAACACAGCTTAATTTCAACGCAATGTCACACAAAATTATTCAATAAAAAATAAAATAAATCGAAATCTATGAAAATATAATTTATCAATGCACTCGGAAACATTGAAATGGAATTTGTGACATATTTAGTATAGCGTGCATGTTGTTATTATGTGCAACAGATGGCGCTGTTTCTCAAAAAATGCACGTTTTTACCTGTCAAAAGTTTACCTCTCATCTTTATAAAAGATATATAAAAAGACGCACCTATTCGAGTGCAACGTTGTGTCAAAATTTCAAAGCAATCGGTGAGGAACTTTTGAAGATTACAGCGTGTGTTGCTCCTACCTCAAACAGATGGCACTGTTTAAAAAAAAATGTTTTTTTCTTTCACAGGTGAGGCATGTATATAGTAGATATACAAAAAGACGCGCCTATTCGAATGCAACGTGGTGTCAAAATTTCAAAGCAATTAGTAAAGAGATTTTGACGATTTCCCTCACATGAAAAACACATGAAAAATACAGTTTTTTTCATAAAAAGCATGGTTTTTACCGTCACAGACGTAACCTCTATATAGTATGTATATAAAAACCTGCTCGGATGCGAATGGAACGTTGTGTGAAAATTTCAAAGCAATCGGTGAAGAACTTTCGGAGATTAGCGATTCTTAACAAACGAACATTTCCATTTTCATTAATATAGATTAGTTAATTACATTTTAAATTATATGCATCATACTGGTTTGCTAATTAAAAATTAAGCCTTATGATGTCTCCTACGTTTAATAGTGCGTTTCTTAATGTTGGTAAATTGTAAGCAATTAAATTTACAGTATAATTAACTTGCTCTGGAAGGAAAATATTGAGGGCCTGTCCGGGAGTTGAACCCGGGACCTCCTGCACCCAAAGCAGGAATCATACCACTAGACCAACAGGCCGTGGATATTTGAGTTTAGTTACGTTATTTAAATCTTCTTTTTACAATGAAATATGTTTATTGAAAATTATCAGAGCCTGTTCGGGATTCGAACCCGGGTCACAAGAATTTAGAGCAAGCAATGTTTTTCTTGAACAAAGTATAATTTTCAGCATGTGATCAACCAACTGGTAAACATCGCACACTTCCTCATCGTTTGTAGTGAATCTGCCAGACCGTATCCTCAATTTCATTACCAGTTCCTTCACTGTTTTCCTTCTTCTGATGTGGCTGTGCAGCAATTTAGGTTGAGTATTTTCCATGCTTGCTATCTCATTTTCGTATTGTCCTTCTGCCTCTCTCCTCACCCTGACGTATTCATTTCTTGCACTCTGGTATCTTTCTCGGCTCTCAAGTGTCCTGTTATTTCTATTGTTTCTCCGCACCCTTGTATGTTGTTGCCTTACCAGCGTACATCTCTAATTAAACCATGGGATTCTCATCTGCATTTCGCTTTTTTCCTTTCAGACCGGGACAAACTTGTCTGCTGCCTCCTTAAACTTCTTCGTGATGTAGTCCATCATATCTTGGGCTGTTTTTCCCCTGAGCTTTCACAAGTTATATATGTTACGAATTTTCTTATCTCCTCGTAGTTTCCCTTTCGGAATACCAGCCTTTTGTTTTTAGGTCCCTTCCTTTAGTATATTAACCATTCTTCGACCAAATACTCAAACGTGATTACACTGTGATTGCTTATTCCGACTGGGGCCTCGAAACCGATTTCCCTTAAGTCGGAGTCGTTCAGAGTGAAGACTAGGTCGAGTCTCGCACATTATCGTTTCCTCTCATCCAAGTGGGTCCCCTGACATGCTGCCTTATGCCTTAAAAGGTTTTGTCGCCACCTCAAATAGTTTAGCTCATCATGTTTCCTCACCTCCGTGTGGTTCCTTGTTCTCCCAGTCTATCCTTCCATGATTGATATTCCCCATGATGAGCAGAAGGGATCGGTTTCTACAGGCAGCAGTGGCTGCCCTCTGAATTATAGTGTTAACTGCCATGATGTTTCTGTCATCCTCTTGCCTGGGTTTTCTGTCGTTTGGTGGAGGGTTATATATCACCGCTACTTCTACTCATAATGTTCCCATCGTCATGGTGCATGTAATGTACAGTACCCCTAGCAGCCTGGGATAACCATCTTCTTGAACCTCCATTCCTTTATCATCAAGGAGTGTGTGTGTGTGTGTGTGTGTGTGTGTGTTTGTGTGTGTGTGTGTGTACTCACCTAGTTGTACTCACCTAGTTGTGTCTGCAGGATCGAGCATTGACTCTTGGATCCCGCCTTTCGAGCATCGGTTGTTTACAGCAATGACTCCTGTCCCATTTCCCTATCATACCTGGTTTTAAAATTATGAATAGTATTTGCTTCCACAACCTGTTCCTGAAGTGCATTCCATTTTCCCACTACTCTCACGCTAAAAGAAAATTTCCTAACATCTCTGTGACTCATCTGAGTTTCAAGCTTCCATCCATGTCCCCTCGTTCTGTTACTATTCCGTGTGAACATTTCGTCTATGTCCACTCTGTCAATCCCTCTGAGTATCTTATACGTTCCTATCATGTCCCCCCTCTCCCTTCTTCTTTCTAGTGTCGTAAGGCACAGTTCCCTCAGGCGCTCCTCATACCCCATCCCTCGTAGCTCTGGGACGAGTCTCGTTGCAAACCTCTGAACCTTTTCCAGTTTCATTATATGCTTCTTCAGATGGGGACTCCATGATGAGGCGGCATACTCTAAGACTGGCCTTACGTAGGCGGTGTAAAGCGCCCTAAATGCCTCCTTACTTAGGTTTCTGAATGATGTTCTAACTTTTGCCAGTGTAGAGTACGCTGCTGTCGTTATCCTATTTATATGTGCCTCAGGAGATAGATTAGGTGTTACGTCCACCCCCAGATCTCTTTCACGCGTCGTTACAGGTAGGCTGTTCCCCTAGGTGTGTGTATGTGTGTGTGTATGTGTGTGTGTGTGTGTGTGTGTGTGTGTGTGAGTGTGTGAGTGTGTGTGTACTCACCTAATTGTACTCACCTAATTGTGCTTGCGGGGGTTGAGCTTTGGCTCTTTGGTCCCGCCTCTCAACTGTAAATCAACTGGTGTACAGATTCTTGAGCCTACTGGTCTCTATCATATCTACATATGAAACTGTGTATGGATTCAGCCTCCACCACATAACTTCCTAGTGCATTCCATTTATTAACTACTCTGACACTGAAAAAATTCTTTCTAACATCTCTGTGGCTCATCTGGGTACTACGTTTTCACCTGTGTCCCCTTGTTTGTGTCCCACCCGTGCTGAAGAGTTTGTCTTTGTCCACCCTGTCAATTCCCCCGAGAATTTTGTAGGTGGTTATCATGTCTCCCCTTACTCTTCTGTTTTCCAGGGATGTGAGGTTCAGCTCCTTTAGCCTTTCCTCGTAGCTCAATCCTCTCAGTTCCGCGACGAGCCTGGTGGCATACCGCTGAATCTTCTCTAACTTTGTCTTGTGTTTAACTAGGTATGGACTCCAGGCTTGAGCTGCATACTCTAGGATTGGTCTTACATAAGTGGTATACAGGGTTCTGAAAGATTACTTACACAAGTTTCTGAATGCAGTTCTTATGTTGGCCAGTCTAGCATATGCCGCTGATGATATTCTTTTGATGTGGGCCTCTGGGGACAGGTTCGGTGTGATATCAACCCCAGATCCTTCTCTCTATTTGACTCTTGCAGGATTTCCCCTCCCAGATGATACCTTGTGTTCAACCTCCTGCTCCCTTCGCCTAATTTCATCACCTTACACTTTCCTGAGTTTAACTTTAGCAGCCATTTTCTAGACCATTCCTCCAGTTTATCCAGGTCATCCTGTAGTCTCTGTCTATCTTCATCCGTCTTGATTCTTCTCATAATTTTTGCGTCATCAGCAAACATTGAGAGGAATGAGTCTATACCCTCTGGAAGATCGTTCAAATATATTAGAAACAGGATGGGTCCAAGTACTGAGCCCTGTGGGACTCCGCTGGTGACATCTCGCCACTCTGATGTCTCCCACCCCCCCCCCCCCTCACCGTTACTCGCTGTTTCCTGTTGCTTAAGTACTCCCTTATCCACTGGAGCACCTTCCCTTTTACTCCTGCCTGTTGCTCCAACTTTTTTAACAGCCTTTTATGGGGTACTGTGTCAAAGGCTTTTTGGCAATCCAGGAAAATGCAGTCGGCCCACCCTTCTCTTTCCTGCCTAATTTTTGTTGCCTGGTCATAAAATTCTATTAAACCTGTGAGGCACGATTTACCATCTCTGAACCCATGTTGGTGGTGCGTTACAAAGTTATTTCCCTCCAGATGCTCTACGAGGCTTTTCCTCACGATCTTCTCCATCACCTTGCATGGTATACAAGTTAAGGAAACTGGCCTTTAATTCACTGCCTCTTGCCTGTCACCCTTTTTGTATATTGGGACCACGTTAGTTGTCTTCCAACTTTCTGGTAAGTCTCCTTTATCCAGTGACCTGTTATACACCATACAGAGTGGCACACTTAGTGCTTCTGCACCTTCCTTTAGTATCCATGGTGAGATTCTATCAGGCCCAACAGCCTTTGTCACATCCAGTTCTAGCAGACACCTTTTGACCTTATCACTGGTGAGGTCAAATTCCTCCAAGGTTGCTTGGTTTGCCGCCTCCTCATTTAGCACAGGGGATTCTCCTTGTTCTATTGTGAAGACCTCCTGGAATCTCTTGTTGAGTTCTTCACACACCTCCTTGTCATTCTCTGTGTATCTGTTCTTCCCTTTCCACAGCTTCATCACTTGTTCCTTCACTGCTGTTTTCCTACTGATGTGGCTGTGGAGCAACTTTGGTTGGGTCTTGGCTTTACTCGCGATGTCATTTTCAAACTGTCTCTCTGCTTCCCTCCTCACTCTGATGTACTCATTTCTGGCCCTCTGGTATCTCTCTCTGCTCTCTGGTGTTCTGTTATTTCTGTAGTTTCTCCATGTTCTTTTACTCAGTTGTTTCGCTACTTTACATTCCTTGTTGAACCATGGGTTTTTCTGTTGTTTTTCGTTTTTCTCCTTTTGGACGGGGATAAACCTGTCTGCAGCTTCCTGGCACTTTTGGGTGACAAAATCCATCATGACCTGCACATTCTTGTCTCTAAGTTCTATTTCGCATGGAATTCCCCTGAGGAAGTTCCTCATCTCGTCATATTTTCCTCTTCGGTAATTCAGTCTTTTCCCATCCGCTCCCATCCTTGGATAGGTTATCCCTACCTCCACCAAGTACTCAAAGGTCAGTACACTGTGGTCACTCATTCCTATGGCGGCTTCAACTTTGACTTCCCTTATTTCTGACTCATTCAGGGTGAATATCAAGTCGAGTCTAGCTGGTTCATCATTGCCTCTCATTCTTGTGGGTTCCTTGACATGCTGGCTCAGAAAATTCCTTGTTGCCACTTCCAAGAGTTTAGCTCGCCACGTATCTGCACCATCATGTGGGACCCCATTATCCCAGTCTATCTTACCATGGTTGAAATCACCCATGATTAAGAGTCTTAAGCCATTCCTGCAGGTAACTGAAGCTGCTCTCTCTATTATATTAATGGTTGCCATGTTGTTCCTATCAAACTCCTGTCTAGGTCTTCTGTCATTTACGGGAGGGTTGTAAATGACTGCCACTATTATCTTAGGTCCACCCATTGTTATAGTTCCTGTTATGTAATCTCTGAATCCGTCACAGCCCGGAATTTCCATCTCATCAAAACTCCAATCCTTCTTTATCAGCAGGGCCACTCCTCCACCTCCTCTCCCTTCCCTCTCTTTCCTTACTATATAGTAGTCCTTTGGAAACACAGCATCTGTTATGACTCCTGACAATTTTGTTTCCGTTAGTCCTATTACATCTGGGTTTTCTTCTTGCACCCTTTCTGCCAGTTCACTTGCTTTATTGGTAATCCCATCAATGTTTGAGTACATTACCTTGAAGCTCACTTTCTTATATCCAATTTCACCCTCACTCCCCACAGGTGTAAGAGGGTGTTCTATGGTCATTGCTACTTGGGTAGGCTCATCCTCCTGTGAGGTAGTTTCCAGGGGTTCAGGGGGAGGTGAAGTGGGGGGTGGAGGGCTTAGGTCTTCCTCAGGCCTGCTTGGGTCAGGAAGAAGTCCTGGGGGTGAGGGAGCAGGGATTGCTTGGGGAGAGGGCACGCCCTCCTGCGGTGTAGTTGACAGGGGTTTGGAGGGAGGTGGAGTGGGGGATAGAGGGCTTTGGTCTTGCTCAGGCCTGCTTGGGGCAGAGAGAAGACCAGGGGCTGGGAAAGCAGGCGCTACTTGGGGTAAGGGGAGGGGGAGGATTTGGGTTTCATGATGGGCATTATGCAGGGGCAAAGAAGGGTTTGTGCTGGGGGGTAGGGAGGGCCCTATTGGGTGGTGGGCTGGGGTGTTGCATTCCCCCCTGGGGTTCCTGGGTTGCTGGATTGGAGTTCCCCACTTCCCTCTGGGATTGCTGGGTTGGAGGCTGAGGTTCCCTGGCTCTCTTCCCTCTCCTTGCGCCTTTTCCTTGCATCTGCTGCCCTTACTATCTCGTCTCTGGTCATGTCCCTCTGAACATATACCTCTTTGTAGTTCCTTGCATACCTCAGTTTGCTTTTCCTTATTAGGATGTCCTCTTTGATGTCCTCGCTCTTGAATACTACCTTGATCAATCTCTTTTTGTCTCTGTTGTACTGGCCAATCCGGAAAAACTGTTCTATGTCTCGTTCAGCCCCTTCCATTCCTATCTCCTTTAATATCCCTGTCACTGCAGCTTTGTCTTTAGTTCTCGTTTCCTCCCCTGTGGAGCCCTCTTGTTCCTTGACACCTACCACTACTACAGCTCTTTTCCTTTCCATTAGCTGACTTGTGCATCTAGCTGCCTCCTGTGAGGTTACTGCTTTCATTACAACTTCCTTGACTGTGAACATTGCTCCTGGGCTCTTGAGCATTTCAGCAAAGGTTGGGCCAATTGTAGGGGTCCCTGCCATTGCTACATCTCCTGGCACCTGGGGGTTGGTCCCCTGGGCCAGAGTCTGATGAGGGCCTGTTTTTAGGCTTTTTATCTTCTCTTGCACTGCACTTAGATCTATCTGCAGCTTACCTATAGTTTCCCTCAGGTCCTTCAATTTCCCACTGACTTCCTTCCATGCCTTAGCAATCATCTCCATGAATGACTCGTCCAGTCCCTCTCCTCCAGCTTCATTCTGTTGTCTTACCATCCCGCTTGACCTGTGAGTGTGTGGGTGTGTGTGTGTGTGTGTGTGTGTGTGTGTGTGTGTGTGTGTGTGTGTGTGTGTGTGTGTGTGTGTGTGTGTGTGTGTGTGTGTGTGTGTGTGTGTGTGTCTGTGTGTGTATGTGTGTGTTTGTGTGAGTGTGTGTGTGTGTGTGTGTGTGTGTGTGTGTGTGTGTGTGTGTGTGTGTGTGTGTGTGTGTGTGTGTGTGTGTGTGTGTGTGTATGTGAGTGAGTGAGTGCGTGTGTTTGTGTGTGTGTGTGTTTACTAGTTGTGTTTACTAGTTGTGTTTACTAGTTGTGTTTTTACGGGGGTTGAGCTTTGCTCTTTCGGCCCGCCTCTCAACTGTCAATCAACTGTTTACTAACTACTTTGTGTGTGTGTGTGTGCGTGTGTGTGTAATTACCTAAGTGTAGTTACAGGATGAGAGCTATGCTCGTGGTGTCCCGTCTTCCCAGCACTCTTTGTCATATAACGCTTTGAAACTACTGAGTGTGTGTGTGTGTGTGTGTGTGTGTGTGTGTGTGTGTGTGTGTGTGTGTGTGTGTGTGTGTGTGTGTGTGTGTGTTGTGTGTGTGTGTGTGTATGTGTGTGTGTGTGTGTGTGTGTACTCACCTAATTGTACTCACCTAATTGTGCTTGCGGGGGTTGAGCTCTGGCTCTTTGGTCCCGCCTCTCAACCGTCAATCAACTGGTGTACAGATTCCTGAGCCTATTGGGCTCTATCATATCTACATTTGAAACTGTGAATGGAGTCAGCCTCCACCACATCACTTCCTAATGCATTCCATTTGCTAACTACTCTGACACTGAAAAAGTTCTTTCTAACGTCTCTGTGGCTCATTTGGGTACTCAGCTTCCACCTGTGTCCCCTTGTTCGCGTCCCACCAGTGTTGAAAAGTTCGTCCTTGTTTACCCGGTCGATTCCCCTGAGGATTTTGTAGGTTGTGATCATGTCCCCCCTTACTCTTCTGTCTTCCAGTGTCGTGAGGTGCATTTCCCGCAGCCTTTCCTCATAACTCATGCCTCTTAGTTCTGGGACTAGTCTAGTAGCATACCTTTGGACTTTTTCCAGCTTCGTCTTGTGCTTGACAAGGTACGGGCTCCATGCTGGGGCCGCATACTCCAGGATTGGTCTTACATATGTGGTGTACAAGATTCTGAATGATTCCTTACACAGGTTCCTGAACGCCGTTCTGATGTTAGCCAGCCTCGCATATGCCGCAGACGTTATTCTCTTTATGTGGGCTTCAGGAGACAGGTTTGGTGTGATATCAACTCCTAGATCTTTCTCTCTGTCTGTTTCATTAAGTACTTCATCTCCTATTCTGTATCCTGTGCCTGGCCTCCTGTTTCCACTGCCTAGTTTCATTACTTTGCATTTACTCGGGTTGAACTTCAACAGCCATTTGTTGGACCATTCACTCAGTCTATCCAGGTCATCTTGTAGCCTCCTACTATCATCCTCTGTTTCAATCCTCCTCATAATTTTTGCATCGTCGGCAAACATTGAGAGGAACGAATCTATACCCTCTGGGAGATCATTTACATATACCAGAAACAGTATAGGTCCAAGGACTGACCCCTGCGGGACTCCACTTGTGACGTCTCGCCAATCTGAGACCTCACCCCTCACACAGACTCGTTGTCTCCTGTTGCTTAGGTATTCCTCTATCCACCGGAGTACCTTCCCTCTCACTCCAGCCTGCATCTCCAACTTTCGCACTAGCCTCTTGTGTGGCACTGTATCAAAGGCTTTCTGACAATCCAAAAATATGCAGTCTGCCCACCCTTCTCTTTCTTGCCTTATTTTTGTTGCCTGGTCGTAGAATTCAAGTAACCCTGTGAGGCAGGACCTGCCATCCCTGAACCCATGTTGATGCTGTGTTACAAAGTTCCTTCGCTCCAGATGCTCCACTAGTTTTTTTCGCACAATCTTCTCCATCTCCATCATTCTCCATCATGTGTGTGTGTGTGTGTGTGTGTGTGTGTGTGTGTGTGTGTGTGTGTGTGTGTGTGTGTGTGTGTGTGTGTGTGTGTGTGTGTATTTGTGTGTGTGTGTGTACTCACCTAGTTGTACTCACCTAGTTGTGCTTGCAGGGATTGTGCTTGCAGGGATTGTGCTTGCAGGGATTGTGCTTGCAGGGATTGTGCTTGCAGGGATTGTGCTTGCAGGGATTGAGCTCTGCCTCTTTGATCCCACCTCGCAACCATCAATCAAGTGATGTACATATTCCTCAGCCTTCAGGGCTCTATCACATCTACATATAAATATATTTACATGAGTACTCACCTAATTGTGCTTGTAGGGGTTGAGCTCTGACTCCTTGGTCCTGCCTCTCAACTGTAAATCAACCGATGTACAGATTCCTGAGCCTACTGGGCTCTATCATATCTACATTAGAAACTGTGAATGGAGTCAGCCTCCACCACATCACTGCCTAATGCATTCCCTCTGTTAACTACTCCAATTCTGAAAATGTTCTTTCTAACATCCATGTGGCTCATTTGTGTACTCAGTTTCCACCTGTGTCAGAAATTAAGGAACATAAAGTGATCTGATGTTCTCATCACTAAAATATAAGAAAAACAGTTAAATAATAAAATGAAAATATGAAAAATAAAATATACTTATACTCACGAAATGAACAGTATGGTAAACATCACAGCTCAATTCCAAAGCAATTCACTCAAAATAATTAAATCAAAATTAAAATCAATAAAAATCTATGAAAATTCAATTTAAATGCAATCGGAAACATTGAAATGGAATTGTAACATATTTTGCATAACATGTGTGTTGTTCTTACTTGCAACGAATGGCGCTGTTTTTCAAGAAAAACATAGTTTTACCTGTCACAGGTGTAGCTTCCATACTTATTCCTACAAAATGAATGGTATGGTAAACAACACAGCTCAATTTCAACACAATATCACACAAAATAATTCAATTAAAAATAAAATAAATCGAAATCTATGAAAATATAGTTTATCAATGCAATCGGAAACATTGAAATGGAATTTGTGACATATTTAGTATAGCGTGCATGTTGTTATTATGTGCAACAGATGGCGCTGTTTCTCAAAAAATGCACGTTTTTACCTGCAAAAGTTTACCTGTCATCTATATAGTAGATATATAAAAAGACGCACGTATTCGAGTGCAACGTTGTGTCAAAATTTCAAAGTAATCGGTGAGGAACTTTTAGAGATTACAGCGTGTGTTGCTCCTACCTCAAACAGATGGCACTGTTTAAAAAAAACATGTTTTTTCCTTTCACAGGTGAGGCATGTATATAGTAGATATATAAAAAGACGCGCCTATTCGAATGCAACGTGGTGTCAATATTTCAAAGCAATTGGTAATGAGATTTAGAAGATTTCCCTCACATGAAAAACATATGAAAAACACAGTATTTTCAGAAAAAGCATGGTTTTTACCGTCACAGACGTTACCTCTATATAGTATGTATATAAAAACCTGCTCGGATGCGAATGGAACGTTCTGAGAAAATTTCAAAGCAATCGGTGAAGAACTTTCGGAGATTAGCGATTCTTAACAAATGAACATTTCCATTTTCATTTATATAGATTAGTTAATTACATTTTAAATTATATGCACCGTACTGGTTTGCTAATTAAAACTTTAAGTCTTATGATGTCTCCGATGTTTAATAGTGCGTTTCTTAATGTTGGTAAAATGTAAGCAATTAATTTTACAGTATAATTAACTTGCTCTGGAAGGAAAATATTGAGGGCCTGTCCGGGATTTGAACCCGGGACCTCCTGCACCCAAAGCAGGAATCATACCACTAGACCAACAGGCCGTGGATATTTGAGTTTAGTTACGTTATTTAAATCTCCTTTTTACAATGAAATATGCCCATTGAAAATTATCAGAGCCTGTTCGGGATTCGAACCCGGGTCAGAAGAATTTAGAGCAAGCAATGTTTTTCACGAACAAAGTATAATTTTCAGCATGTGATCAACCAACTGGTAAACATCGCACACTTCCTCATCGTTTGTAGTGAATCTGCCAGACCGTATCCTCAATTTCATTACCAGTTCCTTAACTGTTTTCCTTCTTCTGATGTGGCTGTGCAGCAATTTAGGTTGAGTATTTTCCATACTTGCTATCTCATTTTCGTATTGTCCTTCTGCCTCTCTCCTCACCCTGACGTATTCATTTCTTGCACTCTGGTATCTTTCTCGGCTCTCAAGTGTCCTGTTATTTCTATTGTTTCTCCGCACCCTTGTATGTTGTTGCCTTACCAGCGTACATCTCTAATTAAACCATGGGATTCTCATCTGCATTTCGCTTTTTTCCTCTCAGACCGGGACAAACTTGTCTGCTGCCTCCTTAAACTTCTTCGTGATGTAGTCCATCATATCTTGGGCCGTCTTTCCACCTGAGCTTTCACAAGTTATATATGTTACGAATTTTCTTATCCCCTCGTAGTTTCCCTTTCGGAATACCAACCTTTTGTTTTCAGGTCCCTTCCTTGAGTATATTAACCATTCTTCGACCAAATACTCAAACGTGATTACACTGTGATTGCTTATTCCGACTGGGGCTTCGAAACCGATTTCCCTTAAGTCGGAGTCGTTCAGAGTGAAGACTAGGTCGAGTCTCGCACATTATCGTTTCCTCTCATCCAAGTGGGTCCTCTGAAATGCTGCCTTAAAAGGTTTTGTCGCCACCTCAAATAGTTTAGCTCACCATGTTTCTTCACCTCTGTGTGGTTCCTTGTTCTCCCAGTCTATCCATCCATGATTGATCTTCCCCATGATGAGCAGAAGGGATCGGTTTCTACAGACAGCAGTGACTGCCCTCTGAATTATAGTGTTAACTGCCATGATGTTTCTGTCATCCTCTTGCCTGGGTTTTCTGTCGTTTGGTGGAGGGTTATATATCACCGCTACTTCTACTCATAATGTTCCCATCGTCATGGTGCATGTAATGTACAGTACCCCTAGCAGCCTGGGATAACCATCTTCTTGAACCTCCATTCTTTTATCATCAAGGAGTGTGTGTGTGTGTGTGTGTAATTACCTAAGTGTAATTACCTAAGTGTAGTTACAGGATGGAGAGCTACGCTCGTGGTGTCCCGTCTTCCCAGCACTCTTTGTCATATAACGCTTTGAAACTACTGACGGTCTTGGCCTCCACCACCTTTTCCCCTAACTTGTTCCAACCGTCTACCACTCTGTTTGCGAAAGTGAATTTTCTTATATTTCTTCGGCATCTGTGTTTAGCTAGTTTATATCTATGACCTCTTGTTCTTAACGTTCCAGGTCTCAAGAAATCTTCCCTATCGATTTTATCAATTCCTGTTACTATTTTATATGTAGTGATCATATCACCTCTTTTTCTTCTGTCTTCTAGTTTTGGCATATTTAATGCCTCTAACCTCTCCTCGTAGCTCTTGCCCTTCAGTTCTGGGAGCCACTTAGTAGCATATCTATGCACCTTTTCCAGTTTGTTGATGTGCTTCTTAAGATATGGGCACCACACAACTGCTGCATATTCTAGCTTTGGCCTAACAAAAGTCGTGAACAATTTCTTTAGTATATCGCCATCCATGTATTTAAAAGCAATTCTGAAGTTAGAAAGCGTGGCATAGGTTCCTCGCACAATATTCTTTATGTGGTCCTCAGGTGATAGTTTTCTATCTAGAACCACCCCTAGATCGCTTTCTTTATCAGAATTCTTTAAAGATTTCTCACATAATATATAGGTTGTGTGGGGTCTATGTTCTCCTATTCCACATTCCATAACATGGCATTTATTAACATTAAATTCCATTTGCCAAGTGGCGCTCCATGTACTTATTTTGTCCAGGTCTTCTTGAAGGGCATGACAATCATCTAAGTTTCTTATCCTTCCTATTACCTTAGCATTATCAGCAAACATGTTCATATAATTCTGTATACCAACTGTTAGATCATTTATGTAGACAATAAACATCACTGGTGCAAGAACTGAACCCTGTGGTACTCCACTTGTGACATTTCTCCAGTCCGATACATTGCCTCTGATCACAGCCCTCATTTTTCTATCAGTCAGAAAATTTTTCATCCATGTTAGAAGCGTACCTGTCACTCCTCCAATATTTTCCAGTTTCCAGAACAGCCTCTTATGTGGAACTCTGTCGAAAGCCTTTTTTTGGTCCAGATAGATGCAGTCAACCCAACCATCTCTTTCCTGTAATATCTCTGTTGCTCGATCATAGAAACTGAGTAAATTCGATACACAGGATCTTCCAGATCGAAAACCATACTGTCTGTCTGATATATCATTTCTCTCCAGGTGTTCTACCCATTTAGTTTTAATTATTTTTTCCAATATTTTGACTATTACACTTGTCAATGATACCGGTCTATAATTAAGGGGGTCTTCCCTGCTTCCACTTTTGTAGATTGGAACTATGTTAGCCTTTTTCCACACATCAGCTACAACTCCTGTATACAGGGATGCCTGAAAAATCAGTTGAAGAGGAATGCTGAGCTCAAGTGCACATTCTCTCAGAACCCATGGTGAAACTTCATCTGGACCAACTGCTTTGTTCTTATTTAGCTCCTTGAGCATTTTTTCCACTTCGTCTCTAGACACCTCTATGTGCTCTATGTTGTTCTCTGGAATTCTTATTGTATCTGGTTCCCTGAAGATTTCATTTTGTACAAACACACTTTGGAACTTTTCGTTTAATGTTTCACACATTTCCTTTTCATTTTCCGTGAATCTATTTCCCATTTTCAACCTCTGAATATTATCCTTTACCTGCAATTTGTTGTTTATGAATTTATAGAACAGACCTGGTTCTGTTTTGCATTTGTCTGCAATCCCTTTTTCAAAATTTCTTTCTGCCTCTCTCCTCATTGCCTTGTAGTTGTTTCTCGCATCTTTGTATCGCTGGTATGTTTGGGGGTTCGGCCTCTTCCTGTATTGATTCCATTTTTGTGTCTTTTGGTCTCTGGCCCTCTCGCACTTTCTGTTGAACCAATCCTGTTTCCTAGTTCTGCTTCTCTGTTTTGGTATAAATTTGTTTGTGCCTTTATCATATATTTCACAAAACCTGACATACATCTCATTCACTTCCTTGCCTAGCAACAAGTCTGTCCAATTATACTCACTAAAAAATGTTCTAAGGTTGCCATAATGTCCTCTCCTAAAGTCAGGTTTTTCATTTGCATCGACCGTCATATTTTCTTCCAGATTATAACGCATTGCATACTTTATTCCCAAAAAGACATGGTCACTTTTACCCAAGGGAGGAAGGTACTGAATGTCAAATATTTCTTCCTCCTTCCTGGTAAATATCAAATCTAGCATGGAGGGGACGTCCCCTTCCCTCATCCTCGTAGCTTGTTTAACATGTTGATACAAGAATGTTTCCAGGATGAGGTCTACAAATTTACAGGTCCAGAAATCTTCTGTTTTAGCTTCACATGCTTCCCAGTCTATGGATTTCAAGTTGAAGTCTATGACTATCATCAGTTGTGAACTATCGTTATCCGCTCTCGCTATGATCTCTCTCATTATTGTTATAAGACCTTCTCGTTTACTATCTAGCTCCTCCTTTGACCATGTGCTGCTTAACGGTGGACTATATGCATTTATGATCATTAGTTTATCATCCTCATGGCAGATCTCTAGTGCTATTATGTCAACTTCTTGTGGATTGGCAGTCATTATTTCGTTCACCTTTAGGTGTTCCTTCACCAGCACAGCAACGCCACCGCCTTTCCTGATTTTTCTGTCGCGTCTCCAAATTGAGTAGCCCCTTGGGAATATGACCTCATTTAAAATAGCATCTTCAAGTTTTGTCTCCGTGAGTGCAACAATGTCTGGTGTCTGCAGCTGTATTATATCACTTAACTCCAGTATCTTTGATCTTACTCCATCTATGTTGGTGTATGCAATCTTGAGGAACTTGTTCCCCCTCTTCTTATTTTCACTCCCCCCTTTCTCTAATGATTTTGTTGGTTTGCCTTTATGTACCACTTTACTGGTCTGCCTACCCCTATCACTTTGTAGAAAAAAGAATTGATTTCTTCTTCATTCCTGCTCTCATTTAAACGTTTTGCCTCGGCGAGGTTCAGTTTCAGCTTCTCTCAATCTTCTTTTGAAAGATCTCGTCTTAACGACCACACTTTCCCATCCTCATCACTTTGTAATTTTCTAGCATTCCTTAATACTTCTTCCATTTGTTTGGTACCATTTAGGGTGATCCTCAAAGGTGGTGTGTGTGTGTGTGTGTGTGTGTGTGTGTGTGTATTTGTGTGTGTGTGTGTGTGTACTCACCTAGTTGAACTCACCTAGTTGTGCTTGCAGGGATTGTGCTTGCAGGGATTGTGCTTGCAGGGATTGAGCTCTGCCTCTTTGATCCCACCTCGCAACCATCAATCAACTGATGTACATATTCCTCAGCCTTCAGGGCTCTATTACATCTACATATAAATATATTTACATGAGTACTCACCTAATTGTGCTTGTGGGGGTTGAGCTCTGACTCCTTGGTCCTGCCTCTCAACTGTAAATCAACCGATGTACAGATTCCTGAGTCTACTGGGCTCTATCATATCTGCATTAGAAACTGTGAATGGAGTCAGCCTCCACCACATCACTGCCTAATGCATTCCCTCTGTTAACTACTCCGATTCTGAAAATTATCTTTCTAACATCCATGTGGCTCATTTGGGTACTCAGTTTCCACCTGTGTCAGAAATTAAGGAACATAAGGTGATCTGATGTTCTCATCACTAAAATATAAGAAAAACAGTGAAAAAATTAAATGAAAATATGAAAAATTATATATACTATACTCACGAAATGAACGGTATGGTAAACATCACAGCTCAATTCCAAAGCAATTCACTCAAAGTAATTAAATCAAAATGAAAATAAATAAAAATCTATGAAAATTCAATTTAAATGCAATCAGAAACATTGAAATGGAATTGTAACATATTTTGCATAACATGTGTGTTGTTCTTATATGCAACGCATGGCGCTGTTTTTCAAGAAAAACATAGTTTTACCTGTCACAGGTGTAGCTTCCATACTTATTCCTACAGAATGAATGGTATGGTAAACTACACAGCACAATTTCAACACACTGTCACACAAAATAATTCAATAAAAAATAAAATAAATCGAAATCTATGAAAATATAATTTATCAATGCTATCGGAAACATTTAAACGGAATTTGTGACATATTTAGTATAGCGTGCATGTTGTTATTATATGCAACAGATGGTGCTGTTTCTCAAAAAAATGCACGTTTTTACCTGTCAAAAGTTTACCTGGCATCTATATAGTAGATATATAAAAAGACGCACCTATTCGAGTGTAACGTTGTGTCAAAATTCCAAAGCAATCGGTGAAGCACTTTCGAAGATTACAGCGTGTGTTGCTCCTACCTCAAACAGATGGCACTGTTTAAAAAAAAAACATGTTTTTTCCTTTCACAGGTGAGGCATGTATATAGTAGATGTACAAAAAGACGCGCCTATTCGAATGCAACGTGGTGTCAAAATTTCAAAGCAATTAGTAAAGAGATTTTGAAGATTTCCTTCACATGAAAACACATGAAAAATACAGTTTTTTTCAGAAAAAGCATGGTTTTTACCGTCACAAACGTAACCTCTATATAGTATGTATATAAAAACCTACTCGGATGCGAATGGAACGTTGTGTGAAAATTTCAAAGCAATCGGTGAAGAACTTTCGGAGATTAGCGATTCTTAACAAACGAACATTTCCATTTTCATTAATATAGATTAGTTAATTACATTTTAAATTATATGCATCATACTGGTTTGCTAATTAAAAATTAAGCCTTATGATGTCTCCTATGTTTAATAGTGCGTTTCTTAATGTTGGCAAAATGTAAGCAATTAAATTTACAGTATAATTAACTTGCTCGGGAAGGAAAATATTGAGGGCCTGTCCGGGAGTTGAACCCGGGACCTCCTGCACCCAAAGCAGGAATCATACCACTAGACCAACAGGCCGTGGATATTTGAGTTTAGTTACGTTATTTAAATCTCCTTTTTACAATGAAATATGCCTATTGAAAATTATCAGAGCCTTTGTTCGGGATTCGAACCCGGGTCACAAGAATTTAGAGCAAGCAATGTTTTTCTTGAACATAGTATAATTTTCAGCATGTGATCAACCAACTGGTAAACATCGCACACTTCCTCATCGTTTGTAGTGAATCTGCCAGACCGTATCCTCAATTTCATTACCAGTTCCTTAACTGTTTTCCTTCTTCTGATGTGGCTGTGCAGCAATTTAGGTTGAGTATTTTCCATACTTGCTATCTCATTTTCGTATTGTCCTTCTGCCTCTCTCCTCACCCTGACGTATTCATTTCTTGCACTCTGGTATCTTTCTCGGCTCTCAAGTGTCCTGTTATTTCTATTGTTTCTCCGCACCCTTGTATTTTGTTGCCCTCCTAGCTTACTTCTCTAATTAAACCATGGGATTCTCATCTGAGTTTCATTTTTTTCCTTTCAGACCGGGTCAAACTTGTCTGCTGCCGCCTTAAACTTCTTCGTGATGTAGTCCATCATATCTTGGGCCGTCTTTCCCCTAAGCTTTCCCAAGTTATATATGTTACGAATTTTCTTATCTCCTCGTAGTTTCCCTTTCGGAATACCAGCCTTTTGTTTTCAGGTCCCTTCCTTGAGTATATTAACCATTCTTCGACCAAATACTCAAACGTGATTACACTGTGATTGCTTATTCCGACTGGGGCCTCGAAACCGATTTCCCTTAAGTCGGAGTCGTTCCGAGTGAAGACTAGGTCGAGTCTCGCACATCATCGTTTCCTCTCATCCTAGTGGGTCCCCTGACATGCTGCCTTAAAAGGTTTTGTCGCCACCTCAAATAGTTTAGCTCATCATGTTTCCTCACCTCCGTGTGGTTCCTTGTTCTCCCAGTCTATCCTTCCATGATTGATATTCCCCATGATGAGCATAAGGGATCGGTTTCTACAGGCAGCAGTGGCTGCCCTCTGAATTATAGTGTTAACTGCCATGATGTTTCTGTCATCCTCTTGCCTGGGTTTTCTGTCGTTTGGTGGAGGGTTTTATATCACCGCTACTTCTACTCATAATGTTCCCATCGTCATGGTGCATTTAATGTACAGTACCCCTAGCAGCCTGGGATAACCATCTCCTTGAACCTCCATTCCTTTATCATCAAGGAGTGTGTGTGTGTGTGTGTGTGTGTGTGTGTGTGTGTACTCACCTAGTTGTGCTTGCGGGGGTTGAGCTCTGGCTCTTTGGTCCCGCCTCTCAACTGTCAATCAACTGTTTACTAACTACACTAACTAATTTTTTTTTTCCACACCACACACACACACACACCCCAGGAAGCAGCCCGTGACAGCTGACTAACTCCCAGGTACCTATTTACTGCTAGGTAACAGGGGCATTCAGGGTGAAAGAAACTTTGCCCATTTGTTTCTGCCTCGTGCGGGAATCGAACCCGCGCCACAGAATTACGAATCCTGCGCGCTATCCACCAGGCTATGAGGCCCCTGTGTGTGTGTGTGTGTGTGTGTGTGTGTGTGTGTGTGTGTGTGTGTGTGTGTGTGTGTGTGTGTGTGTGTGTGTGTGTGTGTGTGTACTCACCTAGTTGTACTCACCTAGTTGTGTTTGCGGGGGTTGAGCTCTGGCTCTTTGGTCCCGCCTCTCAACCGTCAATCAACAGGTGTACAGATTCCTGAGCCTATCGGGCTCTGTCATATCTACACTTGAAACTGTGTATGGAGTCAGCCTCCACCACATCACTTCCTAATGCATTCCATTTGTCAACCACTCTGACACTAAAAAAGTTCTTTCTAATATCTCTGTGGCTCATTTGGGCACTCAGTTTCCACCTGTGTCCCCTTGTGCGTGTTCCCCTTGTGTTAAATAGACTGTCTTTATCTACCCTATCAATCCCCTTCAGAATCTTGAATGTGGTGATCATGTCCCCCCTAACTCTTCTGTCTTCCAGCGAAGTGAGGTTTAATTCCCGTAGTCTCTCCTCGTAGCTCATACCTCTCAGCTCGGGTACTAGTCTGGTGGCAAACCTTTGAACCTTTTCCAGTTTAGTCTTATCCTTGACTAGATATGGACTCCATGCTGGGGCTGCATACTCCAGGATTGGCCTGACATATGTGGTATACAAAGTTCTGAATGATTCTTTATACAAGTTTCTGAATGCCGTTCGTATGTTGGCCAGCCTGGCATATGCCGCTGATGTTATCCGCTTGATATGTGCTGCAGGAGACAGGTCTGGCGTGATATCAACCCCCAAGTCTTTTTCCTTCTCTGACTCCTGAAGAATTTCCTCTCCAAGATGATACCTTGTATCTGGCCTCCTGCTCCCTACACCTATCTTCATTACATTACATTTGGTTGGGTTAAACTCTAACAACCGTTTGTTCGACCATTCCTTCAGCTTGTCTAGGTCTTCTTGAAGCCTCAAACAGTCCTCTTCTGTTTTAATCCTTCTCATAATTTTAGCATCGTCCGCAAACATTGAGAGAAATGAATCGATACCCTCCGGGAGATCATTTACATATATCAGAAACAAGATAGGACCGAGTACAGAGCCCTGTGTGTGTGTGTGTGTGAGTGTGTGTGTACTCACCTAATTGTACTCACCTAATTGTGCTTGCGGGTGTTGAGCTTTGGCTCTTTGGTCCCGCCTCTCAACTGTAAATCAACTGGTGTACAGATTCCTGAGCCTACTGGGCTCTATCATATCTACATATGAAACTGTGTATGGAGTCAGCCTCCACCACATCACTTCCTAGTGCATTTCATTTATTAACTACTCTGACACTGAAAAAATTCTTTCTAACGTCTCTGTGGCTCATCTGGGTACTAAGTTTCCACCTGTGTCCCCCTTGTTTGTGTCCCACCCGTGCTGAAGAGTTTGTCTTTGTCCACCCTGTCAATTCCCCTGAGAATTTTGTAGGTGGTTATCATGTCTCCCCTTACTCTTTTGTTTTCCAGGGATGTGAGGTTCAGCTCCTTTAGCCTTTCCCCGTAGCTCAATCCTCTCAGTTCCGCGACGAGCCTGGTGGCATACCGCTGAATCTTCTCTAACTTTGTCTTGTGTTTAACTAGGTATGGACTCCAGGCTGGAGCTGCATACTCTAGGATTGGTCTTACATAAGTGGTATACAGGGTTCTGAAAGATTCCTTACACAAGTTTCTGAAGGCAGTTCTTTTGTTGGCCAGTCTAGCATATGCCGCTGATGATATTCTTTTGATGTGGGCCTCTGGGGACAGGTTCGGTGTGATATCAACCCCAGATCCTTCTCTCTATTTGACTCTTGCAGGATTTCCCCTCCCAGATGATACCTTGCGTTCAGCCTCCTGCTCCCTTCGCCTAATTTCATAACCTTACAATTTCGTGAGTTGAACTTTAGCAGCCATTTTCTAGACCATTCCTCCAGTTTATCCAGGTCATCCTGTAGTCTCTGTCTATCTTCATCCGTCTTGATTCTTCTCATAATTTTTGCATCATCAGCAAACATTGAGAGGAATGAGTCTATACCCTCTGGAAGATCGTTCACATATATTAGTAACAGGATGGGTCCAAGTACTGAGCCCTGTGGGACTCTGCTGGTGACATCTCGCCACTCTGATGTCTTCCCCCTCACCGTTACTCGCTGTTTCCTGTTGCTTAAGTACTCCCTTATCCACTGGAGCACCTTCCCTTTTACTCCTGCCTGTTGCTCCAACTTTTTTAACAGCCTTTTATGGGGTACTGTGTCAAAGGCTTTTTGGCAATCCAGGAAAATGCAGTCGGCCCACCCTTCTCTTTCCTGCCTAATTTTTGTTGCCTGGTCATAAAATTCTATTAAACCTGTGAGACACGATTTACCATCTCTGAACCCATGTTGGTGGAGCGTTACAAAGTTATTTCCCTCCAGATGCTCTACGAGGCTTTTCCTCACGATCTTCTCCATCACCTTGCATGGTATACAAGTTAAGGAAACTGGCCTTTAATCCAGTGCCTCTTGCCTGTCACCCTTTTTGTATATTGGGACCACGTTAGCTGTCTTCCAACTTTCTGGTAAGTCTCCTTTTTCCAGTGACCTGTTATACACCATACAGAGTGGCACACTTAGTGCTTCTGCACCTTCTTTTAGTATCCATGGTGAGATTTTATCAGGCCCAACAGCCTTTGTCACATCCAGTTCCAGCAGACACCTTTTGACCTCATCAATGGTGAGGTCAAATTCCTCTAAGGTTGCTTGGTTTGCCGCCTCCTCATTTAGCGCATGGGATTCTCCTTGTTCTATTGTGAAGACCTCCTGGAATCTCTTGTTGAGTTCTTCACACACCTCCTTGTCATTCTCTGTGTATCTGTTCTCCCCTTTCCACGGCTTCATCACTTGTTCCTTCACAGCTGTTTTTCTATTGATGTGGCTGTGGAGCAACTTTGGTTGGGTCTTGGCTTTACTCGCGATGTCATTTTCAAACTGTCTCTCTGCTTCCCTCCTCACTCTGATGTACTCATTTCTGACCCTCTGGTATCTCTCTCTGCTCTCTGGTGTTCTGTTATTTCTGTAGTTTCTCCATGTTCTTTTACTCAGTTGTTTCGCTACTTTACATTCCTGGTTGAACCATGGGTTTTTCTGTTGTTTTTCGTTTTTCTCCTTTTGGACGGGGATAAACCTGTCTGCAGCTTCCTGGCACTTTTGGGTGACAAAATCCATCATGACCTGCACATTCTTGTCTCTAAGTTCTGTTTCCCATGGAATTCCCCTGAGGAAGTTCCTCATCTCGTCATATTTTCCTCTTCGGTAATTCAGTCTTTTCCCCTCCGCTCCTATCCTTGGATAGGTTATCCCTACCTCCACCAAGTACTCAAAGGTCAGTACACTGTGGTCACTCATTCCTATGGCGGCTTCAACTTTGACTTCCCTTATTTCTGACTCATTCAGGGTGAATATCAAGTCGAGTCTAGCTGGTTCATCATTGCCTCTCATTCTTGTGGGTTCCTTGACATGCTGGCTCAGAAAATTCCTTGTTGCCACTTCCAAGAGTTTAGCTCGCCACGTATCTGCACCACCATGTGGGACCCCATTCTCCCAGTCTATCTTACCATGGTTGAAATCACGCATGATTAAGAGTCTTGAGAAATTCCTGCAGGCAACTGAAGCTGCTCTCTCTATTATATTAATGGTTGCCATGTTGTTCCTATCAAACTCCTGTCTAGGTCTTCTGTCATTTAGGGGAGGGTTGTAAATGACTGTCACTATTATCTTACGTCCACCTATTGTTATAGTTCCTGTTATGTAATCTCTGAATCCGTCACAGCCCGGAATTTCCATCTCATCAAAACTCCAATCATTCCTTATCAGCAGGGCCACTCCTCCACCTCCTCTCCCTTCCCTCTCTTTCCTTACTATATAGTAGTCCTTTGGAAACACAGCATCTGTTATGACTCCTGACAATTTTGTTTCCGTCAGTCCTATTACATCTGGGTTTTCTTCTTGCACCCTTTCTGCCAGTTCACTTGCTTTATTGGTAATCCCATCAATGTTTGAGTACATTACCTTGAAGCTCACTTTCTTATATCCAATTTCACCCTCACTCCCCACAAGTGTAGGAGGGTGTTCTATGGTCATTGCTACTTGGGTAGGCTCATCCTCCTGTGGGGTAGTTTCCAGGGGTTCAGGGGGAGGTGAAGTGGGGGGTGGAGGGCTTAGGTCTTCCTCAGGCCTGCTTGGGGCAGGAAGAAGTCCTGGGGGTGAGGGAGCAGGGATTGCTTGGGGAGAGGGCGCGCCCTCCTGCGGTGTAGTTGACAGGGGTTTGGAGGGAGGTGGAGTGGGGGATAGAGGGCTTTGGTCTTGTTCAGGCCTGCTTGGGGCAGGGAGAAGAGCAGGGGCCGGGAAAGTAGGGGATACTTGGGGTAAGGGGAGGGGGAGGATTTGGGTTTCATGATGGGCATTATGCAGGGTCAAGGAAGGGTTTGTGCTGGGGGGTAGAGAGGGCCCTATTGGGTGGTGGGCTGGGGTGTTGCATTCCCCCCTGGGGTTCCTGGGTTGCTGGATTGGGGTTCCCCACTCCCCTCTGGGATTGCTGGGTTGGAGGCTGAGGTTCCCTGGCTCTCTTCCCTCTCCTTGCGCCTTTTCCTTGCATCTGCTGCCCTTACTATCTCGTCTCTGGTCATGTCCCTCTGAACATATACCTCTTTGTAGTTCCTTGCATACCTCAGTTTGCTCTTCCTTACTAGGATGTCCTCTTTGATGTCCTCGCTCTTGAATGCTACCTTGATCAATCTCTTTTTGTCTCTGTTGTACTGGCCAATCCGGAAAAACTGTTCTATGTCTCGTTCAACCCCTTCCATTCCTATCTCCTTTAATATCCCTGCCACTGCAGCTTTGTCTTTTGTTCTCGTTTCCTCCCTTGTGGAGCCCTGTTGTTCCTTCACACCTACCACTACTACAGCTCTTTTCCTTTCCATTAGCTGACTTGTGCATCTAGCTGCCTCCTGTGAGGTTACTGCTTTCATTACAACTTCCTTGACTGTGGACATTGCTCCTGGGCTCTTGAGCATTTCAGCAAAGGTTGGGCCAATTGTAGGGGTCCCTGCTATTGCTACATCTCCTGGCACCTGGGGGTTGGTCCCCTGGTCAGAGTCTGATGAGGGCCTGTTTTTAGGCTTTTTATCTCCTCTTGTGCTGCACTTAGTTCTATCTGCAGCTTACATATAGTTCCCCCTCAGGTCCTTCAATTCCCCACTGACTTCCTTCCATGCCTTAGCAATCATCTCCATGAATGACTCGTCCAGTCCCTCTCCTCCAGCTTCATTCTGTTGTCTTACCATCCCGCTTGACCTGTGAGTGTGTGTGTGTGTGTGTGTGCGTGTGTTTGTGTGTGTGTGTGTGTTTGTGTGTGTGTGTGTATGTGTGTGATATGTGTGTTTGTGTGTGTGTGTGTGTGTGTGTGTGTGTGTGTGTGCGTGTGTGTGTAATTACCTAAGTGTAGTTACAGGATGAGAGCTATGCTCGTGGTGTCCCGTCTTCCCAGCACTCTTTGTCATATAACGCTTTGAAACTACTGAGTGTGTGTGTGTGTGTGTGTGTGTGTGTGTGTACTCACCTAGTTGTACTCACCTAGTTGTGTTTGCGGGGGTTGAGCTCTGGCTCTTTGGTCCCGCCTCTCAATCGTCAATCAACAGGTGTACAGATTCCTGAGCCTATTGGGCTCTATCATATCTACACTTGAAAC
This sequence comes from Procambarus clarkii, assembly GCF_040958095.1. Taxonomy (NCBI): domain Eukaryota; kingdom Metazoa; phylum Arthropoda; class Malacostraca; order Decapoda; family Cambaridae; genus Procambarus; species Procambarus clarkii. Next base: position 2,696,112 of record NC_091150.1, on the reverse strand, counting down.
TGTGTATGGAGTCAGCCTCCACCACATCACCCCCTAATGCATTCCATTTGTCAACCACTCTGACACTAAAAAAGTTCTTTCTAATATCTCTGTGGCTCATTTGGGCACTCAGTTTCCACCTGTGTCCCCTTGTGCGTGTTCCCCTTGTGTTAAATAGACTGTCTTTATCTACCCTATCAATTCCCTTCAGAATCTTGAATGTGGTGATCATGTCCCCCCTAACTCTTCTGTCTTCCAGCGAAGTGAGGTTTAATTCCCGTAGTCTCTCCTCGTAGCTCATACCTCTCAGCTCGGGTACTAGTCTGGTGGCAAACCTTTGAACCTTTTCCAGTTTAGTCTTATCCTTGACTAGATATGGACTTGATGCTGGGGCTGCATACTCCAGGATTGGCCTGACATATGTGGTATACAAGGTTCTGAATGATTCTTTACACAAGTTTCTGAATGCCGTTCGTATGTTGGCCAGCCTGGCATATGCCGCTGATGTTATCCGCTTGATATGTGCTGCAGGAGACAGGTCTGGCGTGATATCAACCCCCAAGTCTTTTTCCTTCTCTGACTCCTGAAGAATTTCCTCTCCCAGATGATACCTTGTATCTGGCCTCCTGCTCCCTACACCTATCTTCATTACATTTGAAGATAGGTGCACCTATCTCTACACCTATCTTCATTACATTTGGTTGGGTTAAACTCTAACAACCATTTGTTTGACCATTCCTTCAGCTTGTCTAGGTCTTCTTGAAGCCTCAAACAGTCCTCTTCTGTTTTAATCCTTCTCATAATTTTAGCATCGTCCGCAAACATTGAGAGAAATGAATCGATACCCTCCGGGAGATCATTTACATATATCAGAAACAAGATAGGACCGAGTACAGAGCCCTGTGGGACTCCACTGGTGACTTCACGCCAATCGGAGGTCTCACCTCTCACCGTAACTCTCTGCTTCCTATTGCTTAGATACTCCCTTATCCACTGGAGCACCTTACCAGCTACACATGCCTGTCTCTCCAGCTTATGTACCAGCCTCTTATGCGGTACTGTGTCAAAGGCTTTCCGACAATCTAAGAAAATGCAGTCCGCTCAGCCCTCTCTTTCTTGCTTAATCTTTGTCACCTGATCGTAGAATTCTATCAAGCCTGTTAGGCAAGATTTACCCTCCCTGAACCCATGTTGGCGATTTGTCACGAAGTCCCTTCTCTCCAGATGTGTTACCAAGTTTTTTCTCACGATCTTCTCCATCACCTTGCATGGTATACAAGTCAAGGACACTGGCCTGTAGTTCAGTGCCTCTTGTCTGTCGCCCTTTTTGTATATTGGGACCACATTCGCCGTCTTCCATATTTCTGGTAGGTCTCCCGTCTCCAGTGACTTACTATACACTATGGAGAGTGGCAAGCAAAGTGCCTCTGCACACTCTTTCAGTACCCATGGTGAGATCCCATCTGGACCAACAACCTTTCTAACATCCAGATCCAGCAGGTGTCTCTTGACCTCCTCTCTCGTAATTTCGAACTCTTCCAAGGCCGCCTGGTTTACCTCCCTTTCTCCTAGCACAGTGACCTCACCTTGTTCTATTGTGAAGACCTCCTGGAACCTCTTGTTGAGTTCTTCACACACCTCTCTGTCATTCTCTGTATACCTGTCCTCGCCTGTTCGAAGTTTCAATACCTGTTCTTTCACTGTTGTTTTCCTTCTGATGTGACTGTGGAGTAGCTTTGGTTCGGTCTTGGCTTTGTTTGCTATATCATTTTCAAAATTTTTCTCTGCTTCTCTGCTCACCCTGACGTACTCATTCCTGGTTCTCTGGTATCTCTCTCTGCTTTCTGGTGTTCTGTTATTCCGGAAGTTCCTCCACGCCCTTTTGTTCAGCTTCTTCGCTTCCACACATGCCCTATTATACCATGGATTCTTCTGTTGCTTCTCGGATTTTTCCCTTTGGGCCGGGATGAACCTGTTTACTGCCTCCTGACACTTTTGGGTAACATAGTCCATCATACCCTGTACAGACTTGTCTCTGAGGTCTGTGTCCCAAGGTATTTCACTTGGGAAACTTCTCATCTGTTCATAATTCCCCTTTCGGTATGCCAGCTTTTTTATTCCTAGTTCTTTTTGGGGGGAGATAAGTCCTAGCTCTACCAGGTACTCAAAGTTCAATACACTGTGGTCACTCATTCACAAGGGCGCTTCCATCTTAACTTCCCTTATATCCCACTCATTTAGGGTAAATATCAAATCAAGCATTGCTGGTTCATCTTCTCCTCTCATTCTTGATGGTTCTTTGATGTGCTGGCTTAGAAAGTTTCTTGTTGCCACGTCCAGCAGCTTAGCTCTCCATGTTTCTGGTCCTCCATGCGGGTCTCTGTTCTTCCAATCTATCTTCCCATGGTTTAAGTCTCCCATAATTAGTAGTCCAGATCCATTCCTGCTAGCAACAGAAGCTGCTCTTTCTATTATGTTAATGGTGGCCATGTTGTTTCTATCATATTCCTGTCTAGGTCTTCTGTCATTTGGTGGTAGATTATATATGACTACGACTATAATTTTTTTCCCTCCATTTGTTACAGTACCTGCTATGTAGTCACTGAAACCTTCACAGCCCTGTTTGTGTGTTTGTGTGTGTGTGTGTACTCACCTAGTTGTACTCACCTAGTTGTGCTTGCAGGGATTGTGCTTGCAGGGATTGAGCTCTGCCTCTTTGATCCCACCTCGCAACCATCAATCAACTGATGTACATATTCCTCAGCCTTCAGGGCTCTATCACATCTACATATAAATATATTTACATGAGTACTCACCTAATTGTGCTTGTGGGGGTTGAGCTCTGGCTCTTTGGTCCTGCCTCTCAACTGTCAATCAACCGATGTACAGATTCCTGAGTCTACTGGGCTCTATCATATCTACATTAGAAACTGTGAATGGAGTCAGCCTCCACCACCACCTACGCATTCAAGACATTAACCTTCAGTGGGTTACACAATATCGATATCTCGGAGTGTGGATTGATTTTAAAATGACATTCAATAAGCAAATTCAATATCTAAAGGAGAAAGCAAAGTCACGAATAAATATAATGAGAGCAATCACAGGGCCCCGTCTAGGAGCGGGACACAGAGTGTTGAGAATGTTTTACATACACGCCGTTCGTTCCCTGGTTGATTATGCAGCGCCTGCCTTACTCACTCTTTCTCCTGGTCAGTGGGCAAACGTTGAGGTTCTTCAAAATGATGCATTGCGAATCATAACAGGTGCTCCCAGATGGACTAAAATACTGAACCTAAGACTAGAAACAAAGCTAACGTCGATTGAAATAAGAGTAAAGGGGATTGCTGCGTGCATGCTGACCGAGATATTGACTAGACCTAGAATCAGTTCACTTAAAGATATAATCACTGGAGCACTAACTCTGGACAGACGAGCCTCCAATGGCAACAGATGGACCCATTGTGCGATAAACACCATCAATACGTTCGATATGACAAACACAGTCACTGAGAGGGGTGTCGACGACATACATGCAGACTTTGTTATACAAGCCCCTTGGGAATCTCTGCCAGCAGACTTTAAGATTATGGCTCTTGAAGGAAAGAAGAACCAGACACATCCTCATCTGCTACGTAACATTGCACAGATGCATATAGAAGCAAACATGGCATCCGACAGCTTCACTTACTTCACGGATGGGTCAGTAGAGCAGCAGGGACAAGAAACCGGAGCTGCAGTTACAGCAGGAAACTCTGTATATAGTTGGAGGCTCTCAAATGGGTGTTCGACTTTACAAACAGAGATGCTAGCCATTCAAAAGGCTTTGGAACATGCTCTTGCTGAACACCGACAACATGTTATCATCCATACAGATTCGAGAACCGCCATTGAAACCTTGCAACAAGAACACATATGTGTTAACATACATCTGATCACAAGTTACCCAAACGACAAGGCCGACGGGTACTTATCAACTGGGTGCCAAGTCATGTGGGACTAATAGGTAATGACATTGCAGACGAAGCTGCAAAACTTGCTACTAAGAGGAGAAATGTAGACATTTACATACCACAGAGTCTATCCCAGATGAAGAAAGTAATTCGAAACAGAGCAATGCGAAAGATGTACAGTGACCACACCACAGCAGTTGCAACATCAGGATCTGCGGGTTGGTACAAGAATTCAACCAACTACGAACCACTTACTTTGATGAAAGGGGGCAGTAGACCAACAGAAGTGCACTTACATCGCATCAGGCTTGGATACCCATGTGCATGGGAAATAGGCTTACAGGTTCCGGAAGGTGAGACGAAATGTCAACACTGTGGAGAAATGCCCGACAGACCACTGGAACATTATCTAACACAGTGCACAGTTACAAACCCATTAAGATTTCAACTTAGATTCAACAGAGCAGCGGAAGTTGTTAACCACATATGGCAAAATCTTACTGAAGCGACCATACGAGTCATAAATATTCATCCTCCGCCCAAGTAAAACAGACACAAGCATCACTTAGTAGGCCAGCCAGAGGCTTAGGGCACGCGCAGGATTATCCCTGCTAAAAAGAAAGAAAAAAAAAAAAAAAAGCCTCCACCACATGGAGGTGCACGCCAAATGCATTCCCTCTGTTAACTACTCCGATTCTGAAAATGTTCTTTCTAACATCCCTGTGGCTCATTTGGGTACTCAGTTTCCACCTGTGTCAAAAATTTGGGAACATAAAGTGATCTGATGTTCTCATCACTAAAATATAAGAAAAACAGTTAAAAAATAAAATGAAAATATGAAAAATAAAATATACTATACTCACGAAATGAACAGTATGGTAAACATCACAGCTCAATTTCAAAGCAATTCACTCAAAATAATTAAATCAAAATTAAAATAAATAAAAATCTATGAAAATTCAATTTAAATGCAATCAGAAACATTGAAATGGAATTGTAACATATTTTGCATAACATGTGTGTTCAGTGGGCTCCTGAGCTACTGTGCAGTGAGGACGTGTCGCCTGCTGCTCCGGTGGTTTGAGTCGGTTCTCACTACGTGAAGCGAGCCATGGGGAAGGCTCAGCGCAAGAGGGAATGGACGCAGCTTTCGGACGAGGAAGGATGAGGGACCGATGTGCAGCAGGCCCCAAAGAAAACTGCTATCGAGGCTTTACCACTTGCTTCTACCAGCAAGTCAGCGGACGTAATGGACCTAGAGAGGACAGCGTCAGTCACACACCAGCCAGTGTCAGTCAATGCTTCTCTGTCCGCAACGCTGCCGCGGGACGGCAGTATGAGTCAGGAGAGGACACCACCGGTTTCACGCCAGCCAATGTCGGCCATTGTTCCTCTCTCCACAGCCCAGCCGCAGGACAGCAGTATGGGACAGGGGAGGACACCACCAGTCTCACACCAGACTTCGCCAGCCTCTGCACTTCTTCCGAAATTCAAGATAATGCAGACCGACCACTTTCCTACAGCATATGGAGTAGTAACGGCGATGGAAAAAGAACAACCAGAGCTCAAACTTTCCATTACAGTCAACCTGAAGGGAGAAATAATACTGACACCTCAAGACCAACAGACTGCACATTACTTAGAGACGGTAAGAGTCCTGCAGGGGAAACCTGTGTGCTTGGTAAAGCTGGACCCTTCAGAACGACGCACACGAGTCGTGCTTTTGGGATACCCAATCGACTTTCCCCTGGATCCAGTGCTAGAACACAAGCAAGTCCTGAGTGCGGAACGTTGCCACACAAAAGTAGACAAGGCAGCGACGCGTCAGGTTCTGGTGACCGTCATGGGACATGTGCCGGAAACTTTCGGTCTTGGAAATTGGGGGACATACCGACAGAGGCCATACGTCCCGGAACCCCTACGCTGCTTCAGGTGTCAGAAATACGGCCACCATCAGTCACGCTGCACAGGACAGGAGAGGTGCGGAGTGTGCAGCCTGAGACATCCCACCAAAGACTGTATTGCCAAGCACAAGGCAAACCAGACCACTACAGCCAAATGTCCAAATTGTGGAGGCAAACATCATGCCTGGAGCACAACCTGCTCTGCACGGAAACAAAAAGTGCAGACAGCTCAGGCCAGGATCAACACACTGCCCAGCGATACGTACCCCAACACCAACGTCTGGAACACTCGTGCACAGCCACAACAGCCACCCGCTCTCACGGAGCAAAATTTCCCGAATCTGTCACTTCCGAATCAGACATTACACGAAAGTGTTGCAGAAGTCCAGCAAATGCAAAAGAGCAGAAAACACTTACTTTCGGAATCTACTCACCAGCTATACAGTTTTACCGAGGTCCAGCTGAAAACCATCGTGAAGATCATGGCAGAGACCATTATCAATTGCCTACAGATGACGCAGAACGCCTCACAACAACAGACTCAAGACATCACTTGTGTGATAATGGACAAGATCGTGCAGCAGACCACAGTTACACGAGAAATAGACAGTCTCCGACAGGATGGAGCACAAGAGGACAAACAACGCAACTTGGTTATACTGACTACCGACAACAGTCGGCTAGTCAAGACACCGGAACATCAACATTCACAAACGCAACTGCAAGACGCTGTGACCACCCACGGTCAACAGAATCTTCACACACAGGAGACAGACAACAACAGCCAATGCAGTCTGATCTGCAGCAACGCCAACAAAGACGTATTGAACAGCAGAGATGCGCAGGTTCCGCCAACACAAGAAACGGCCGCGAGCAATCAATGCAGTCCGACTTGCAGCAATACCACCAACAAAGTGATGGACCACAGTTCTGCACAGATTCCGACAATGCCGGGGTTGACCACGGACAATCAATGCAGTCCGACCTGCTGCACTTCCAACAACATAGCGATGGACCACAGTTATGCACAGATTCCAACAACGTCGGGGATGACCACGAACTATCAATGCAGTCCGATTTGCAGCGACACGACTTGCGAGGCGGAGAATATAGAAGTCGATTCCGAGGAGGAGTTCTAGTAGAACAAGCAACACCAACCGAACCCGTCGTCTGGCCATTACGAATTCTGCAGTGGAACATTCAAGGTCTTGGAAATAAAAAACACACACTTCAGGAGGCTGCAATCGGCACGAAAGCAGATATAATCGTTTTGGAAGAAACTCTTTTCCCGGCCACGAAATCCTTCAGATTAGCTGGATATCAGCACTATGTTCTACCGTATGAGCAGGGGAGACTACGAGGATTAATGACCCTAGTCAGAAACACCATACCCAGCAAGAAAATAGACTCAGTTTCATGTGGGGATGGAGTAGAGGTATTAGCAGTTACAGTGAATATGGCTAATTTTGAGCTCCGCATATACAACGTCTACAAGCCCCCTAGACGTAAACTGGAAGCAGAGGCAGTGCTTGCCTTGGCCACGCAGGAAAATTTTATTATTGCTGGAGATTTTAATGCTCATCATCCAGAGTTAGGTGCAACTGGACCAGCCAATGCAGATGGGCGCCATTTAGCTGCAGCTCTGCGAGAAGTACCTGAAATTACACTTCTCAACACTGGGGAACCCACTCACATTCTAGGAGGTTCCCTTGATCTTACATTCATCTCAACAGCACTCAAGCATCAGGCGAAGTGGGAAGTAGACCCGGTGATCACCAGTGACCACTATGCTACTGTCACGACACTCAACCTGGCACGACCTCCTACACCACCTGCGCAGCCTCGGTGGAATTTAGGAAAGGCCAATTGGAATGTATACCAGGAAGAACTTGAAAAATGGTATGCAACGTACACGCCACCTGAGGATTTGAACATTCACGAGACCAATCTGCAGGAAGCCGTTGCAGCTGCTGCGAACACAGCTATTCCAATCATTATCGCAGGTAACACAAAACGAAAGAACTATTGGTTCTATAGTAATGACGTTAAAGAACAGAACCACAGAGTCAATATCTTCAGAAAACATCTAAAGAGAAACCCCACACCAGAAGGTAGAACTCTGCTACGAGCGGTGATATCTGAAGCAAGGCGAGTTTCTAGAGAAGTAAAGGAGGCAAGATGGTTTGAGTGGTGTCAAACTCTAAATGAACATAGTAGTGTTGGCAAGATATGGGGTCAGATTAAAACTATATCAGGTCGACCAGCCCGGCCACAGGCATGTATTCAACCATTGCAGGAGGCTGAGAGACTTGCTCTCCAATTTGCAGAAAGAACAGCTTCATATCAGCTTCCTGCAATGGTCCGAAGGCAGCAAGAACACTTAAAACAAGAGAGGATGACAGTCATTCATGAGGGCATAGCTATTAATGACGAATGTGACTGTCCCTTCACCGAACAGGAACTAAGCAGAGCCAAAAAAGGTGGTAAGGACACTGCACCAGGTGCTGATAACATTACATACTCAATGATCGCACATGCAGGTCCTGCTGGAGACCGAGGGATATTGGACGTCATCAATGCGTCTTGGCAGCAAGGCAAACTACCGCCCTCTTGGAAGAAAGCAGACATCATCCCGATTCCTAAGCCGAATGAACCTGGCAATTACAGACCCATTTCATTAACATCATGCGTTAGTAAAACTGCTGAACGGATGGTCTTAAATAGGCTACTGAGGAAGACTGGAGACCTTCATAAACACATATTTGGCTTCACTAGACGAGTAGGTACTGCAAACTGCATAGCGACATTACTAGGAACAGTTAACTCAGGTCCAGCTATAGTGGTCTTCCTTGATCTGGAGAAAGCGTTTGAACTTGCAAGCCCGCCAGCAATACTACACACCTTAGTTAAAAAAGGTGTGAGGGGGAAAATGCTAGCATGGATTCAAGATTACCTAAGTCACAGGTATGCCAGAGTAAAGTTGCAAGGACAAGTGTCGGACTACCACTTGCACGAGAATGGGACTCCACAAGGAGGAGTCCTCAGTCCTAGTCTTTTTAACATCCTTATGGAAAACCTTGTTACCATGTCCTTTACAGAAGGTGTTACATTGCTAAGCTATGCTGATGATCTAGCATTAGTCGTTACGGGTCCTTCACTTCTACATAAAGCTCAAGGTGCTTTAGATCAAGTGGCATCTGAATGCAGTGTTTTAGGGCTAAAAATATCTGCACAGAAGTCTAAGGCGATGAGACTAGGTGGCAAGGCTCCAGACAGGCACCTACGCATTCAGGACATTAACCTTCAGTGGGTTACACAATATCGATATCTCGGAGTGTGGATTGATTTTAAAATGACATTCCATAAGCAAATTCATTATCTAAAGGAGAAAGCAAAGTCACGAATAAATATAATGAGAGCAATCACAGGGCCCCGTCTAGGAGCGGGACACAGAGTGTTGAGAATGTTTTACATACACGCCGTTCGTTCCCTGGTTGATTATGCAGCGCCTGCCTTACTCTTTCTCCTGGTCAGTGGGCGAACGTTGAGGTTCTTCAAAATGATGCATTGCGAGTCATAACAGGTGCTCCCAGATGGACTAAAATCCTGAACCTAAGACTAGAGACAAAGCTAACGTCGATTGAAATAAGGGTAAAGGGGATTGCTGCGTGCATGCTGACCAAGATATTGACTACACCTAGAATCAGTTCACTTAAAGATATGATCACTGGAGCACTAACTCTGGACAGAAGAGCCTCCACTGGCAACAGGTGGACCCATTGTGCGATAAACGCCATCGATACATTCGATATGGCAAACACAGTCACTGAGAGGGGTGTCGACGACGTACATGCAGATTTTGTTATACAAGCCCCTTGGGAATCTCTGCCAGCAGACTTTCAGATTATGGCTCTTGACGGGAAGAAGAACCAGACACATCCTCATCTGCTCCGTCACTTTGCACAGATGCATATAGCAGCAAACATGGCATCCGACAGCTTCACTTACTTCACGGATGGGTCAGTAGACCAGCAGGGACAAGAAACCGGAGCTGCAGTTAACGCAGGAAACTCTGTATATAGTTGGAGGCTCTCAAATGGGTGTTCGACTTTACAGACTGAGATGCTAGCCATTCAAAAGGCTTTGGAACATGCTCTTGCTGAACACCGACAGCATGTTATCATCCATGATTCGAGAACCGCCATTGAAACCTTGCAACAGGAACACCTATGTGATAACATCCATCTGATCACCAATGTCTTATCATTCATGCACACACTCAAACGACAAGGCCGACGGGTGCTAATCAACTGGGTGCCAAGTCATGTGGGACTATTAGGTAATGACATTGCAGACGACGCTGCAAAACTTGCTACTAAGAGGAGGAATGTAGACATTTACATACCACAGAGTCTCTCCCAGATGAAGAAAGTGATTCGAAACAGAGCAATGCGAAAGATGTACAGTGACCACAGCACAGCAGTTGCAACATCAGGATCTGCGGGTTGGTACAAGAATTCAACCAACTACGAACCACTTAGTTTGATGAACGGAGGCAGTCGAACAACAGAAGTGCACTTACATCGCATCAGGCTTGGATACCCATGTGCATGGGAAATAGGCTTACGGGTTCCGGAAGGTGAGAGGAAATGTCAACACTGTGGAGAAATGCCCGACAGACCACTGGAACATTATCTAACACAGTGCGCAGTTACAAACCCGTTAAGATTTCACCTTCGATTCAACAGAGCAGAGGAAGTTGTTAAACACATATGGCAACATCTTACTGAAGCGACCATACGAGTCATTCATACTCATCCTCCGCCCAGGTAAAACAGAACCAAGCATCACTTAGTGGGCCAGCCAGAGGCTTAGGGCCCGCGCAGGATTATCCCTGCTAAAAAGAAAAAAAAAAAAAAAAAAAAACATGTGTGTTGTTCTTACATGCAACGGATGGCGCTGTTTTTCAAGAAAAACATAATTTTACCTGTCACAGGTGTGGCTTCCATACCTATTCCTACAAAATGAATGGTATGGTAAACAACACAGCTCAATTTCAATGCAATGTCACACAAAATTATTCATTAAAAAATAATATAAATCGAAATCTATGAAAATATAATTTATCAATGCAATCGGAAACATTGAAATGGAATTTGTGACATATTTAGTATAGCGTGCATGTTGTTATTATGTGCAACAGATGCCGCTGTTTCTCAAAAAATGCACGTTTTTACCTGTCAAAAGTTTACCTGTCATCTATATAATAGATATATAAAAAGACGCACCTATTCGAGTGCAATGTTGTGTCAAAATTTCAAAGCAATCGGTGAAGAACTTTCGGAGATTAGCGATTCTTAACAAACGAACATTTCCATTTTCATTTATATAGATTAGTTAATTACATTTTAAATTATATGCATCATACTGGTTTGCTAATTAAAAATTAAGTCTTATGGTGTCTCCTATGTTTAATAGTGCATTTCTTAATGTTGGTAAAATGTAAGCAATTAATTTTACAGTATAATTAACTTGCTCTGGAAGGAAAATATTGAGGGCCTGTCCGGGAGTTGAACCCGGGACCTCCTGCACCCAAAGCAGGAATCATACCACTAGACCAACAGGCCGTGGATATTTGAGTTTAGTTACGTTATTTAAATCTCCTTTTTACAATGAAATATGCCTATTGAAAATTATCAGAGCCTTTGTTCGGGATTCGAACCCGGGTCACAAGAATTTAGAGCAAGCAATGTTTTTCTTGAACAAAGTATAATTTTCAGCATGTGATCAACCAACTGGTAAACATCGCACACTTCCTCATCGTTTGTAGTGAATCTGCCAGACCGTATCCTCAATTTCATTACCAGTTCCTTAACTGTTTTCCTTCTTCTGATGTGGCTGTGGAGCAATTTAGGTTGAGTATTTTCCATACTTGCTATCTCATTTTCGTATTGTCCTTCTGCCTCTCTCCTCACCCTGACGTATTCATTTCTTGCACTCTGGTATCTTTCTCGGCTCTCAAGTGTCCTGTTATTTCTATTGTTTCTCCGCACCCTTGTATGTTGTTGCCTTACCAGCGTACATCTCTAATTAAACCATGGGATTCTCATCTGCATTTCGTTTTTTTCCTTTAAGACCGGGACAAACTTGTCTGCTGCCGCCTTGAACTTCTTCGTGATGTAGTCCATCATATCTTGGGCCGTCTTTTCCCTGAGCTTTCCCAAGTTATATATGTTACGAATTTTCTTATCTCCTCGTAGTTTCCCTTTCGGAATACCAGCCTTTTGTTTTCAGGTCCCTTCCTTGAGTATATTAACCATTCTTCGACCAAATACTCAAACGTGATTACACTGTAATTGCTTATTCCGACTGGGGCCTCGAAACCGATTTCCCTTAAGTCGGAGTCGTTCAGAATGAAGACTAGGTTGAGTCTCGCACATTATCGTTTCCTCTCATCCTAGTGGGTCCCCTGACATGCTGCGTTAAAAGGTTTTGTCGCCACCTCAAATAGTTTAGCTCATCATGTTTCCTCACCTCCGTGTTGTTCATTGTTCTCCCAGTCTATCCTTCCATGATTGATATTCCCCATGATGAGCAGAAGGGATCGGTTTCTACAGGCAGCAGTGGCTGCCCTCTGAATTATAGTGTTAACTGCCATGATGTTTCTGTCATCCTCTTGCCTGGGTTTTCTGTCGTTTGGTGGAGGGTTATATATCACCGCTACTTCCACTCATAATGTTCCCATCGTCATGGTGCATGTAATGTACAGTACCCCTAGCAGCCTGGGATAACCATCTTTTTGAACCTCCATTCCTTTATCATCAAGGAGTGTGTGTGTGAGTATGTGTGTGTAATTACCTAAGTGTAATTACCTAACTGTAGTTACAGGATGAGAGCTACGCCCGTGGTGTCCCGTCTTCCCAGCACTCTTTGTCATATAACGCTTTGAAACTACTGAGTGTGTGTGTGTGTGTGTGTGTGTGTGTGTGTGTGTGTGTGTGTGTGTGTGTGTGTGTGTGTGTGTGTGTGTGTGTGTGTGTGTGTGTGTGTGTGTGTGTGTGTATGTGTGTGTGTGTGTGTGTGTGTGTGTGTGTGTGTGTGTGTGTGTGCGTACTCACCTAGTTGTACTCACCTAGTTGTGCTTGCGGGGGGTTGAGCTCTGGATCTTTGGTCCCGCCTCTCAACTGTCAATCAACAGGTGTACAGGTTCCTAAGTCTATTGGGCTCTATCATATCTACACTTGAAACTGTGTATGGAGTCAGCCTCCACCACATCACTTCCTAATGCATGCCATTTGTCAACCACTCTGACACTAAAAAAGTTCTTTCTAATATCTCTGTGGCTCATTTGGGCACTCAGTTTCTACCTGTGTCCCCTAGTGCGTGTGCCTCTTGTGTTAAACAGCCTGTCTTTATCAACCCAGTCGATTCCCTTGAGGATCTTGAATGTGGTGATCATGTCCCCCCTAACTCCTCTGTCTTCCAACGAAATGAGGTTTAATTCCCGTAGTCTCTCCTCGTAGCTCATACCTCTCAGCTCGGGTACTAGTCTGGTGGCAAATTTTTGAACCTTTTCGATTTTAGTCTTATGCTTGACTAGATATGGACTATATGCTGGTGCCGCATACTCCAGGATTGGTCTGACATATGTGGTATATAATGTTCTGAAAGATTCCTTACACAAGTTTCTAAAGGCCGTTCTTATGTTAGCCAATCTGGCATATGCTGCTGCTGTTATCCTCTTGATATGAGCTTCAGGGGACAGGTCTGGCGTGATATCAACCTCCAGGTGTTTCTCTCTCTCTGACTCTTGAAGTATTTCATCTCGCAAGTGATACTTTGTATCTGGTCTCCTGCTTCCTACCCCTATCTTCATTACATTACATTTGCTTGGATTAAACTCTAACAGCCATTTGTTCGACCATTCCTGCAGCTTATCCAGGTCTTCTTGAAGCCTCAAGCTGTCCTCCTCTGTCTTAATCCTTCTCATAATTTTGGCGTCGTCAGCAAACATTGAGAGGAATGAGTCTATATCCTCTGGGAGATCATTTACGTATATCAGAAACAGGATAGGTTCAAGTACAGAGCCCTGTGGGACTCTACTGGTGACTTCACGCCAGTCTGAGGTCTCACCCCTCACTGTAACTCTCTGCTTCCTATTGTTTAGGTACTCCTTTATCCACTGGAGCGCCCTACCAGTTACTCCTGCCTGTTTCTCCAGCTTATGCATCAACCTTTTATGGGGTACTGTGTCAAAGGCTTTCCGACAGTCCAAAAAAATGCAGTCCGCCCATCCTTCTCTTTCTTGCTTAATCTTTGTCACCAGATCATAGGATTCTATCAAGCCTGTAAGGCAAGATTTACCCTCCCTGAACCCATGTTGATGGGTTGTCACGAAGTCTCTTCTCTCCAGATGGGTTACTAGGTTTTTTCTCACAATCTTCTCCATCACCTTGCATGGTATACAAGTTAAGGACACTGGCCTGTAGTTCAGTGCCTCTTGTCTGTCACCCTTTTTAAATATTGGTACTACATTAGCAGTCTTCCATACTTCTGGTAGGTCTCCCGTTTCCAGTGACCTACTATACACTATGGAGAGTAGCAAGCAAAGTGCTCCTGCACACTCTTTCAATACCCATGGTGAGATTCCTTCCGGTCCAACAGCTTTTCTCACATCCAGCTTCAATAGGTGCTTCTTGACCTCATCTCTTGTAATTTCGAACCTTTCCAAGGTCACCTGGTTTGCTGCCACCTCTCCTAGCGCCGTGACTTCTTCCGTTCTATTGTAAAGACCTCCTGGAACCTTTTGTTGAGTTCTTCACACACCTCTTTGTCATTCTCTGTGTACCTGTCCTCGCCCACCCTAAGTTTCATCACCTGTTCCTTCACTGTTGTCTTCCTCCTGATGTGACTGTGTAGTAGCTTTGGTTCGGTCTTGGCTTTATTAGCTATATCATTTTCATACCTTTTCTCAGCTACTCTTCTCACACTAACATACTCGTTCCTGGTTCTCTGGTATCTCTCTCTATTATCTGGTGTTCTGTTATTACGGAAGTTCCTCCATGCCCTTTTGTTCAGCTCCTTTGCTTTCATACATTCCTTATTAAACTACGGATTCTTCCTTTGCTTCTCTGTTTTTTCCTGTTGGGCTGGGACAAACCTGCTTACAGCCTCCTGACACTTTTGGGTGACATAGTCCATCATGTCTTGTACGGACTTGTTTCCGAGTTCTGTGTCCCAATGTATATCCCATAGGAATTTATTCATCTCCTCATAGTTTCCCTTTCAGTACGCCAGCCCTTTGTTTCCCAGTTCTTTTTTGGGGATGATAATTCCTAGTTCAACCAGGTACTCAAAGCTCAATACACTATGATCACTCATTCCCAAGGGGGCTTCCAACTTAACTTCCCTTATATCCGACTCATTTAGGGTAAATATCAGGTCAAGCAAGGCTGGTTCATCCCCTCCTCTCGTTCTTGTCGGTCCCTTGACGTGTTGACTTAGAAAGTTTCTTGTTGCCACATCCAGCAGCTTAGCTCTCCATGTGTCTGGGCCACCATGTAGGTCTCTGTTCCCCCAATCTATCTTTCCATGGATGAAGTCTCCCATGATTAGTAGCCTGGATCCGTTCCTGCTAGCCACAGAAGCTGCTCTCTCTATTATATTGATGGTGGCCAAGTTGTTTCTATCATATTCCTGTCTGGGTCTTCTGACATTTGGTGGGGGGTTATATATGACTACTACTATAATTTTCTGTCCTCCAGTTGCTATGGTGCCTGATATGTAGTCACTGAAACCTTCACAGTTCTGAATTACCATCTCTTCGAAACTCCAACCTTCTCTTAGTAGCAAACCTACACCACCTCCTCCTCTCCCTTCTCTCTCTTTCCTCACTACATAGTAGCCCTTTGGAAACACTGCATTTGTTATGGTGTTTGTTGTGTGTGTGTGTGTGTGTGTGTGTGTGTGTGTGTGTGTGTGTGTGTGTGTGTGTGTGTGTGTGTGTGTGTGTGTGTGTGTGTGTGTGTGTGTGTGTGTGTGTGTGTACTCACCTATATGTGCTTGCAGGATCGAGCATTGACTCTTGGATCCCGCCTTTCTAGCTATCGGTTGTTTACAGCAATGACTCCTGTCCCATTTCCCTATCATACCTAGTTTTAAAAGTATGAATAGTATTTGCTTCCACAACCTGTTCCCCAAGTGCATTCCATTTTTCTACTACTCTCACGCTAAAAGAAAACTTCCTAACATCTCTGTGACTCATCTGAGTTTCCAGTTTCCACCCATGTCCCCTCGTTCTGTTATTATTACGTGTGAACATTTCATCTATTTCCACTTTGTCAATTCCCCTGAGTATTTTATGTCCCTATCATATCTCCTCTCTCCCTTCTTTTCTCTAGTGTCGTAAGGTTCAGTTCCTTCAGCCGCTCTTCATATCCCATCCCTCGTAGCTCTGGGACAAGCCTCGTCGCAAACCTCTGAACCTTCTCCAGTTTCTTTATGTGTTTCTTCAGGTGGGGGCTCCATGATGGCGCGGCATACTCTAAGACGGGTCTCACGTAGGCAGTGTAAAGCGCCCTAAAAGCTTCCTCATTTAGGTTTCTGAATGAAGTTCTAATTTTCGCCAGTGTAGAGTACGCTGCTGTCGTTATCCTATTTATATGTGCCTCAGGAGTTAGATTAGGTGTCACATCCACTCCCAGGTCTCTTTCTCGAATCGTTACAGGTAGGCTGTTCCCCTTCATTGTGTACTGTCCCTTTGGTCTCCTGTCACCTGATCCCATTTCCATAACTTTACATTTACTGGTGTTAAACTCCAGTAGCCATTTCCCTGACCATCTCTGCAGCCTGTTTAAGTCCTCTTGGAGGATCCTACAATCCTCGTCTGTCACAACTCTTCTCATTAATTTTGCGTCATCTGCAAACATTGACATGTATGATTCCACTCCTGTAAACATATCATTTACGTAAATTAGAAAGAGGATTGGTCCCAGCACCGATCCTTGAGGTACTCCACTTGTTACTGTTCGCCAGTCCGACTTTTCGCCCCTTACCATTACCCTCTGGCTCCTTCCTGTTAGGTAGTTCTTCACCCATACTAGGGCCTTTCCGCTTACTCCTGCCTGCCTCTCAAGTTTGTATAGCAGTCTCATGTGCGGTACCGTATCAAAGGCCTTTTGGCAGTCAAGAAATATGCAGTCTGCCCAGCCTTCTCTGTCCTGCCTTATCCTTGTTACTTTATCATAGAATTCTAAAAGGTTTGTTAGGCATGATTTCCCTGTCCAGAACCCATGTTGGTGCTTGTTTACAAACCCAATGCTCTCCAGGTGCTCAACAAGTCTTAGCCTAATTATTCTTTCAAGTATTTTGCAGGGGATGCTTGTCAGTGATACGGGTCTGTAGTTAAGTGCCTCCTCCCTATCACCCTTTTTGAAAATCGGTACGACATTTGCCTCCTTCCAGCAACTGGGCAAATCTCCCGACATAAGTGTGTGTGTGTGTGTGTGTGTGTGTGTGTGTGTGTGTGTGTGTGTGTGTGTGTGTGTGTGTGTGTGTGTGTGTGTATGTGTGTGTGTGTGTGTGTGTGTGTGTGTGTGTGTGTGTGTGTGTGTGTGTGTGTGTGTGTGTGTGTGTGTGTGTGTGTGTGTGTGTGTGTGTGAGTGTGTGTGTGTGTGTGTGTGTGTGTGTGTGTGTGTGTGTGTGTGTGTGTGTGAGTGTGTGTGTTTGTGTGCGTGTGTGTGCGTACTCACCTAGTTGTACTCACCTAGTTGTACTTGCGGGGGTTGAGCTCTGGCTCTTTGGTCCCGCCTCTCAACTGTCAATCAACAGGTGTACAGGTTCCTGAGCCTATTGGGCTCTATCATATCTACACTTGAAACTGTGTATGGAGTCAGCCTCCACCACATCGCTTCCTAATGCATTCCATTTGTCAACCACTCTGACGCTAAAAAAGTTCTTTCTAATATCTCTGTGGCTCATTTGGGCACTCAGTTTCCACCTGTGTCCCCTAGTGCGTGTGCCTCTTGGGTTAAACAGCCTGTCTTTATCAACCTTGTCGATTCCCTTGAGGATCTTGAATGTGGTGATCATGTCCCCCCTAACTCCTCTGTCTTCCAACGAAGTGAGGTTTAATTTCCGTAGTCTCTCCTCGTAGCTCATACCTCTCAGCACGGGTACTAGTCTGGTGGCAAACCTTTGAACCTTTTCCATTTTTGTCTTATGCTTGACTAGATATGGACTCCATGCTGGTGCCGCATACTCCAGGATTGGTCTGACATATGTGGTATATAATGTTCTGAAAGATTCCTTACACAAGTTTCTAAAGGCCTTTCTTATGTTAGCCAATCTGGCATATGCTGCTGCTGTTATCCTCTTGATATGAGCTTCAGGGGACAGGTCTGGCGTGATATCAACCTCCAGGTGTTTCTCTCTCTCTGACTCTTGAAGTATTTCATCTCCCAAGTGATACTTTGTATCTGGTCTCCTGCTTCCTACCCCTATCTTCATTACATTACATTTGCTTGGATTAAACTCTAACAGCCACTTGTTCAACCATTCTTGCAGCTTGTCCAGGTCTTCTTGAAGCCTCAAGCTGTCCTCCTCTGTCTTAATCCTTCTCATAATTTTGGCGTCGTCAGCAAACATTGAGAGGAATGAGTCTATACCCTCTGGGAGATCATTTACGTATATCAGAAACAGGATTGGTCCAAGTACAGAGCCCTGTGGGACTCCACTGGTGACTTCACGCCAGTCTGAGGTCTCACCCCTCACTGTATCTCTCTGCTTCCTATTGTTTAGGTACTCCCTTTTCCACTGGAGCGCCCTACCAGTTTCTCCTGCCTGTTTCTCCAGCTTATGCATCAACCTTTTATGGGGTACTGTGTCAAAGGCTTTCTGACAGTCCAAAAAAATGCAGTCCGCCCACCCTTCTCTTTCTTGTTTAATCTTTGTCACCTGATCGTAGGATTCTATCAAGCCTGTAAGGCAAGATTTACCCTCCCTGAACCCATGTTGATGGGTTGTCACGAAGTCTCTTCTCTCCAGATGGGTTACTAGGTTTCTTCTCACATCTTCTCCATCACCTTGCATGGTATACAAGTTAAGGACACTGACCTGTAGTTCAGTGCCTCTTGTCTGTCACCCTTTTTGTATATTGGTACTACATTAGCAGTCTTTCATATTTCTGGTAGGTCCCCCGTTTCCAGTGACCTGCTATACACTATGGAGAGTGGTAGGCAAAGTGCTCCTGCACACTCTTTCAATACCCATGGCGAGATTCCATCCGGCCCAACAGCTTTTCTCACATCCAGCTCCAATAGGTGCTTCTTGACCTCATCTCTTGTAATTTCGAACCTTTCCAAGGTCACCTGGTTTGCTGCCACCTCTTCTAGCGCCGCGACATCTCCCTGTTCTATTGTAAAGACCTCCTGGAACCTTTTGTTGAGTTCTTCACACACCTCTTTGTCATTCTCTGTGTACCTGTCCTCGCTCACCCTAAGTTTCATCACCTGTTCCTTCACTGTTGTCTTCCTCCTGATGTGACTGTGTAGTAGCTTTGGTTCGGTCTTGGCTTTATTAGCTATATCATTTTCATACCTTTTCTCAGCTGCTCTTCTCACACTGACATACTCGTTCCTGGTTCTCTGGTATCTCTCTCTTCTATCTGGTGTTCTGTTATTACGGAAGTTCCTCCATGCCCTTTTGTTCAGCTCCTTTGCTTTCATACATTCCTTATTAAACCACGGATTCTTCCTTTGCTTCTCTGTTTTTTCCTGTCGGGCTGGGACAAACCTGCTTACAGCCTCCTGACATTTTTGGGTGACATAGTCCATCATGTCTTTGGGTGACATAGTCCATCATGTCTACGGACTTGGTTCCGAGTTCTGTGTCCCAATGTATATCCCATAGGAATATGGGTGTGTGTGTGTGTGTGTGTGTGTGTGTGTGTGTGTGTGTGTGTTTGTGTGTGTACTCACCTAGTTGTACTCACCTAGTTGTGCTTGCAGGGATTGTGCTTCTAGTGATTGAGCTCTGGCTCTTTGATCCCGCCTCACAACCCTCAATCAATTGATGTACAGATTCCTAAGCCTACAGGGCTCTATCACATTTACATATGAATATATTTACATGAGTACTCACCTAATTGTACTCACCTAATTGTGCTTGTGGGGATTGAGCTCTGGCTCTTTGGTAATGCCTCTCAACTGTCATTCAACCGATGTACAAATTTCTGAGCCTATTGTGTCCTATCATATCTACAATTGAAACTGTGTATGGAGTCAGCCTCCATAAAATCACTGCCTAATGCAATCCATCTGTTAACTACTCTGACACTGAAAATGTTCTTTCTAACATCCCTGTGGCTCATTTGGGTACTCAGTTTCCACCTGTGTCAGAAATTTGGGAACATAAAGTGATCTGATGTTCTCATCACTAAAATATAAGAAAAACAGTTAAAAAATAAAATGAAAATATGAAAAATAAAATATACTATACTCACGAAATGAACAGTATGGTAAACATCACAGCTCAATTTCAAAGCAATTTACTCAAAATAATTAAATCAAAATGAAAATAAATAAAAAACTATGAAAATTCAATTTAAATACAATCAGAAACATTGAAATGGAATTGTAACATATTTTGCATAACATGTGTGTTGTTCTTACATGCAACGGATGGCGCTGTTTTTTAAGAAAAACATAGTTTTACCTGTCACAGGTGTGGCTTCCATACTTATTCCTACAAAATGAATGGTATGGTAAACAACACAGCACAATTTCAACACATTATCACACAAAATAATTCAATAAAAAATAAAATAAATCGAAACCTATGAAAATATAATTTATCAATGCAATCGGAAACATTGAAATGGAATTTGTGACATATTTAGTATAGCGTGCATGTTGTTATTATGTGCAACAGATGGCGCTGTTTCTCAAAAAATGCACGTTTTTACCTGTCAAAAGTTTACCTGTCATCTATATAGTAGATATATAAAAAGACGCACCTATTCGAGTGCAACGTTGTGTCAAAATTTCAAAGCAATCGGTGAAGAACTTTCGAAGATTACAGCGTGTGTTGCTCCTACCTCAAACAGATGGCACTGTTTAAAAAAAATGTTTTTTTCTTTCACAGGTGAGGCATGTATATAGTAGATATACAAAAAGACGCGCCTATTCGAATGCAACGTGGTGTCAAAATTTCAAAGCAATTAGTAAAGAGATTTTGAAGATTTTCTTCACATGAAAAACATATGAAAAACACAGTTTTTTCAGAAAAAGCATGGTTTTTACCGTCACAGACGTAACCTCTATATAGTATGTATATAAAAACCTATCCGGATGCGAATGGAACGTTGTGAGAAAATTTCAAAGCAATCGGTGAAGAACTTTCGGAGATTAGCGATTCTTAACAAACGAACATTTCCATTTTTATTTATATAGATTAGTTAATTACATTTTAAATTATATGCATCATACTGGTTTGCTAATTAAAAATTAAGTCTTATGGTGTCTCCTATGTTTAATAGTGCATTTCTTAATGTTGGTAAAATGTAAGCAATTAATTTTACAGTATAATTAACTTGCTCTTGAAGGAAAATATTGAGGGCCTGTCCGGGAGTTGAACCCGGGACCTCCTGCACCCAAAGCAGGAATCATACCACTAGACCAACAGGCCGTGGATATTTGAGTTTAGTTACGTTATTTAAATCTCCTTTTTACAATGAAATATGCCTATTGAAAATTATCAGAGCCTGTCCGGGATTCGAACCCGGGTCACATGAATTTAGAGCAAGCAATGTTTTTCTTGAACAAAGTATAATTTTCAGCATGTGATCAACCAACTGGTAAACATCGCACACTTCCTCATCGTTTGTAGTGAATCTGCCAGACCGTATCCTCAATTTCATTACCTGTTCCTTCACTGTTTTCCTTCTTCTGATGTGGCTGTGCAACAATTTAGGTTGAGTATTTTCCATACTTGCTATCTCATTTTCGTATTGTCCTTCTGCCTCTCTCCTCACCCTGACGTATTCATTTCTTGCACTCTGGTATCTTTCTCGGCTCTCAAGTGTCCTGTTATTTCTATTGTTTCTCCGCACCCTTGTATGTTGTTGCCTTACCAGCGTACATCTCTAATTAAACCATGGGATTCTCATCTGCATTTCGCTTTTTTCCTTTCAGACCGGGGCAAACTTGTCTGCTGCCTCCTTAAACTTCTTCGTGATGTAGTCCATCATATCTTGGGCCGTCTTTCCCCTGAGCTTTCACAAGTTATATATGTTACGAATTTTCTTATCTCCTCGTAGTTTCCCTTTCGGAATACCAACCTTTTGTTTTCAGGTCCCTTCCTTGAGTATATTAACCATTCTTCGACCAAATACTCAAACGTGATTACACTGTGATTGCTTATTCCGACTGGGGCCTCGAAACCGATTTCCCTTAAGTCGGAGTCGTTCAGAATGAAGACTAGGTCGAGTCTCGCACATTATCGTTTCCTCTCATCCAAGTGGGTCCCCTGACATGCTGCCTTAAAAGGTTTTGTCGCCACCTCAAATAGTTTAGCTCACCATGTTTCTTCACCTCCGTGTGGTTCCTTGTTCTCCCAGTCTTTCCTTCTGTGATTGATCTTCCCCATGATGAGCAGAAGGGATCGGTTTCTACAGGCAGCAGTGGCTGCACTCTGAATTATAGTGTTAACTGCCATGATGTTTCTGTCATCCTCTTGCCTGGGTTTTCTGTCGTTTGGTGGAGGGTTATATATCACCGCTACTTCTACTCATAATGTTCCCATCGTCATGGTGCATGTAATGTACAGTACCCCTAGCAGCCTGGGATAACCATCTTCTTGAACCTCCATTCCTTTATCATCAAGGAGTGTGTGTGTGAGTGTGTGTGTGTGTGTGTGTGTGTGTGTGTGTGTGTGTGTGTGTGTGTGTGTGTGTGTGTGTGTGTGTGTGTGTGTGTGTGTGTGTGTGTGTGTGTGTTTGTGTGTGTGTGTATGTGTGTGTGTGTGTGTGTGTTTTTGTGTGTGTGTGTGTGTACTCACCTAGTTGTACTCACCTAGTTGTGCTTGCAGGGATTGTGCTTGCAGGGATTGTGCTTGCAGGGATTGTGCTTGCAGGGATTGTGCTTGCAGGGATTGAGCTCTGCCTCTTTGATCCCACCTCGCAACCATCAATCAACTGATGTACATATTCCTCAGCCTTCAGGGCTCTATCACATCTACATATAAATATATTTACATGAGTACTCACCTAATTGTGCTTGTGGGGGTTGAGCTCTGGCTCTTTTGTCCTGCCTCTCAACTGTAAATCAACCGATGTACAGATTCCTGAGTCTACTGGGCTCTATCATATCTGCATTAGAAACTGTGTATGGAGTCAGCCTCCACCACATCACTGCCTAATGCATTCCCTCTGTTAACTACTCCGATTCTGAAAATGTTCTTTCTAACATCCATGTGGCTCATTTGGGTACTCAGTTTCCACCTGTGTCAGAAATTAAGGAACATAAAGTGATCTGATGTTCTCATCACTAAAATATAAGAAAAACAGTTAAAAAATTAAACGAAAATATGAAAAATTATATATACTATACTCACGAAAAGAACGGTATGGTAAACATCACAGCTCAATTCCAAAGCAATTTACTCAAAATAATTAAATCAAAATGAAAATAAATAAAAAACTATGAAAATTCAATTTAAATGCAATCAGAAACATTGAAATGGAATTGTAACATATTTTGCATAACATGTGTGTTGTTCTTACATGCAACAGATGGCGCTGTTTTTCAAGAAAAAACATAGTTTTACCTGTCACAGGTGTGGCTTCCATACTTATTCCTACAAAATGAATGGTATGGTAAACAACACAGCTCAATTTCAACACACTGTCACACAAAATAATTCAATAAAAAAATTAAATAAATCGAAATCTATGAAAATATAATATATCAATGCAATCGGAAACATTGAAATGGAATTTGTGACAAATGTATTATTGCGTGCATGTTGCTATTATGTGCAACAGATGGCACTGTTTTTAAAAAAATGCATGTTTTTACCTGTCAAAGGAATGGCATCTATATAGTAGATATGTAAGGAGATGTGCCTATTTGAATGTAACGTTGTGTCAAAATTTCATAGCAATCGGTGAGGAACTTTCGAAGATTACAGCGTGTGTTGCTCCTACGTCTAACAGAGAGAGCTGTTTAAAAAAAAAACATGTTTTTTCCTTTCACAGGTGAGGCATGTATATACTAGATATATAAAAAGACGCGCCTATTCGAATGCAACGTAGTGTCAAAATTTCAAAGCAATTGGTAAAGAGATTTAGAAGATTTCCCTCACATGAAAAATATATGAAAAACACAGTTTTTCAGAAAAAGCAGGTTTTTTACCGTCACAGACGTAACCTCTATATAGTATGTATATAAAAATTTGCTCGGATGCGAATGGAACGTTCTTTGAAAATTTCAAAGCAGTCGGTGAAGAACTTTCGGAGATTAGCGATTTTGAACAAACGAACATTTCCATTTATATTTATATAGACTAGCAGTACCCACCACGCATTGCTGTGGCTAAGTCTGGTTAAATGGAAAAGAAAGAAAAGAGAAAACGCACGTTTCTAATATGTATACTTTCACAATGTTTGTGGGTAAACAATATTTTTTGTTGTTCCATTGTCTGTGGAGATATAGAGATTGTCTGGTTTGCCGACTCTTGAACACACAACACGTAATTATCCATGTGAGAAGCAATCCGTGTCTCGGTATAAACTGCACAATTCTGAAGATTGGCTATGAGCTTTGTTGATGGTGATTGCAAACGCAAATCGAATTGGAAATTAACATTTCTTAAATTGAAATGGCATATCTGTTGGAATCATAGTAATGCGAGGAATGAGGACCTCTTCACATATGACAGGTCCTGCGAAGATTGTTACTTGCGCGACGCTGCTGATTACTTTTTTTACTGCAAACCGCTACAAAGGTGTTGGCTGATTGATATTTCACATCATGATACTTGGCACGCCGATTTTCAATTGTCGTACGTGTGATGGTATCCCTCGCAGATCGAGTGAATTAAAAAATTCTGTTGGATAATTAACCGATTCATCTGCTTCCACAACAGTGTCGATGGACTTGTATGTGACTGCCTCGCTATGAATGTTAGACTGAATAATATTGTTAAGTTCGTAGACATCTTTGTTCTTGGCTGCAAGAATAGCTCGTTCATTCAGCAAATCGTGATTCATATAGTTGGTTTGAATATTGGGAAATACTTTTCAACCAATTTTTCTTTTGACATCACTAAACTGCAGAAGTTATGAGACAATGAAATTCGTCCTGAGGTCAAATCAACCGACACGTTTTCGTTCCCAATTTCCAGAAATTGATGTTAGAATATCTCAGCTGATGGATCGTTTTCCAGTAGCAACATAACTACACGCATATTTGTGATTAATATAAAAGTCTTTACGTGGCGCCATAAAGTAGAGTACTTCAGGTGAGCATTTATTTCGTCCGCTGGTGTCAATCGTGGAATTACATATAATGTTTGCCTGAAATTTCTTGTAAGCA
Organism: Procambarus clarkii; assembly: GCF_040958095.1. Taxonomy (NCBI): domain Eukaryota; kingdom Metazoa; phylum Arthropoda; class Malacostraca; order Decapoda; family Cambaridae; genus Procambarus; species Procambarus clarkii. The sequence goes on along the minus strand of NC_091150.1, from coordinate 2,670,684 downwards.
ATATTAATGCATTCCCAAATGGTCTGCTGTTTCCACGCAAATCATGCAATGATCGATCAAAAGCCTCAAACGATTTTTCGTGGGATATTGAGCATTCATTCTAAACAATAAGTATACAATTCTGCAATACTTTTCCCATGCCGGATGCTTTGGAAATGTTGCACATGGGAGTTTCAATGAATCTCATGTTCATTGGCAATTTTAAAGCCGAAGTAGCAGTTCTTCCACCTGGTAGCAATGTCGCAACTATTCCAGACGATTCAAGAGCTAAGGTTATGCCATTTTGGGATCAAAATGCTGCCAGAATCAATCTAATTAGAAAGGTTTCACCAGTTTTTCCTGGCGCATCTAAGAAGATTTCTCAAAGCCCATTTTTGACAAGTTGAATTATTTGATTATAAATGCTTTTTCGCTCAAGCGTTAGCTTACGAATATTTGACTGCACATACAACAACAGATCACCCTTGTTGTAATTTTTTTCATGACGCTTTGTTCATTTTTTTCTACATCGAACGGTGCAGGAGCAGGTCGACTCGGTGATGGTATTTACAATTGATAGAGAACTTTGTTCACGATTTCTAAGCACAAATCTTGAATCATTATCAACGCTTCGTGGTAGATTTTTGCTGTGAAATCCATGTTCATATTTGAATTTTCCTTACGTATGCGACGGATAATATCTTTAGCTATGTGCGATTTATATGTCACCCATAACTCTGTTGGAGATTTTTTTTTTCTTCTTCTTCTTTGCAGGGATAATCCTGCGCGTGCCCTAAGCCTCTGGCTGGCCCACTAAGTGTTGCTTGTTTCTGTTTTACTTGGGCGGAGTATGAGTATTTATGACTCGTATGGTCGCTTCAGTAAGATTTTGCCATGTGTTTAGCAACTTCTTCTGCTCTGTTGAACCTAAGTTGAAATCGTAATGGGTTTGTAACTGTGCACTGTGTTAGATAATGTTCCAGTGGTCTGTCGGGCATTTCTCCACAGTGTTGACATTTCCTCTCATCTTCCGGAACCTGTAAGCCTATTTCCCATGCACATGGGTATCCAAGCCTGATGCGATGTAAGTGCACTTCTGTTGTTCTACTGCCCCCTTTCATCAAACTAAGTGGTTCGTAGTTGGTTGAATTCTTGTACCAACCCGCAGATCCTGATGTCGCAACTGCTGTGGTGTGGTCACTGTACATCTTTTGCATTGCTCTGTTTCGAATTACCTTCTTCATCTGGGATAGACTCTGTGGTATGTAAATGTCTACATTTCTCCTCTTAGTAGCAAGTTTTGCAGCTTCGTCTGCAATGTCATTTCCTATTATTCCCACATGACTTGGCACCCAGTTGATAAGTACCCGTCGGCCTTGTCGTCTGAGTGTGTGCAGGAATGATAAGACATTTGTGATCAGAAGGATGTTATCACATATGTGTTCTTGTTGCAAGGTTTCAATGGCGGTTCTCGAATCTGTATGTATGATAACATGTTGTCGGTGTTCAGCAAGAGCATGTTCCAAAGCCTTTTGAATGGCTAGCATCTCTGTTTGTAAAGTCGAACACCAATTTGAGAGCCTCCAACTATTTACAGAGTTTCCTGCTTTAACTGCAGCTCCGGTTTCTTGTCCCTGCTGGTCTACTGATCCATCTGTGAAGTAAGTGAAGCTGTCGGATGCCATGTTTGCTTCTATATGCATCTGTGCAATGTTACGTAGCAGGTGAGGATTTGTCTGGTTCTTTTTTCCTTCAAGAGCCATAATCTTAAAGTCTGCTGGCAGAGATTCCCAAGGGGCTTGTATAACAAAGTCTGCATGTATGTCGTCGACACCCCTCTCAGTGATTGTGTTTGTCATATCGAACGCATTGATGGTGTTTATCGCACAATGGGTCCACCTGTTGTTATTGGAGGCTCTTCTGTCCAGAGTTAGTGCTCCAGGGATTATATCTTTAAGTGAACTGATTCTAGGTCTAGTCAATATCTTGGTCAGCATGCACGCAGCAATCCCTTTTACCCTTATTTCAATCGACGTTAGCTTTGTTTCTAGTCTTAGGTTCAGTATTTTAGTCCATCTGGGAGCTCCTGTTATGATTCGCAATGCATCATTTTGAAGAACCTCAACGTTTGCCCACTGACCAGGAGAAAGAGTGAGTAAGGCAGGTGCTGCATAATCAACCAGGGAACGAACGGCGTGTATGTAAAACATTCTCAACACTCTGTGTCCCGCTCCTAGACGGGGCCCTGTGATTGCTCTCATTATATTTAGTCGTGATTTTGCTTTCTACTTTAGATATTGAATTTGCTTATTGAATGTCATTTTAAAATCAATCCACACTCCGAGATATCGATATTGTGTAACCCACTGAAGGTTAATGTCTTGAATGCGTAGGTGCCTGTCTGGAGTGTTGCCGCCTAGTCTCATCGCCTTAGACTTCTGTGCAGATATTTTGAGCCCTAAAACACTGCAATCAGATGTTACTTTATCTAAAGCACCTTGTGCTTTATTTAGAAGTGAAGGACCCGTAATGACTAATGCTTTATCATCAGCATAGCTGAGCAATGTAACCCCTTCTGTAAATGTCATGGTAACAAGGTTTTCCATAAGGATGTTAAAAAGACTAGGACTGAGGACTCCTTGTGGAGTCCCATTCTCGTGCAAGTGGTAGTCCGACACTTGTCCTTGCAACTTTACTCTGGCATACCTGTGACTTAGGTAATCTTGAATCCATGCTAGCATGGATTCCCTTTACACCTTTTTTAACTAAGGTGTGTAATATTGCTTGCGGGCTTGCAAGTTCAAATGCTTTTTCTAGATCAAGAAAGATCACTATAGCTGGACCTGAGTAAACTGTTCCTAGTAATGTTGCTATGCAGTTTGCAGTACCTACTCCTCTAGTGAAGCCAAATATGTGTTTATGAAGGTCTCCAGTCTTCCACAGTAGCCTATTTAAGACCATCCGTTCTGCAGTTTTACTAATGCATAATGTTAATGAAATGGGTCTGTAATTGCCAGGTTCTTTCGGCTTAGGAATCGGTATGATGTCAGCTTTCTTCCAACAGGTTGGTAGTTCGCCTTGCTGCCAAGATGCATTGATGACGTCCAATATTCCTTGTTCTCCAGCAGGACCTGCATGAGTGATCATTGAGTATGTAATGTTATCAGCACCTGGTGCAGTGTCCTTACCACCTTTTTTGGCTCTGCTTAGTTCCTGTTTGGTGAAGGGACAGTCACATTCGTCATTTATAGCTATGCCCTCATGAATGACTGTCATCCTCTCGTGTTTTAATTGTTCTTGCTGCCTTCGGACCATTGCAGGAAGCTGATATGAAGTTGTTCTTTCTGCAAATTGGAGAGCAAGACTCTCAGCCTCCTGCTCTGTTGGAGATGAAGAAGAACCAATGGTCAATATGATGGCAAACAATGCACGAATTTGATTTGGATGTTACGTGTTGGACGCGTCATTAATGTATACATCCAAGCTTGGAGGGCTTTAAAAATTGCAGAACGAAGCCTTAAGGATAATCCTTGGGTGCCCTCGTACCACAAAGACACTTAATATGAGAACGGAACTTAATATTCCGAGCGTTGTTGATCGTGTTACTGAAATTAACTGTCAAATTGGTATAAAAATGCCTAGGCTAACTCATCCCAACCCTTACACAGAAACCCTCCAAAATTTCTTTATTGAAGATCAGCATTGTTCCAAATGGATAACTAAAACTAGAACTTAACTCAGAATGTATCAGGTTCATAATTTGTACCAAGAGGAACAGCAACGGCACTTTCCTGCACCGTGGGAGATTACGCCCTTTCCAGTTTTAATCCCTCCCTTTCCACCCAAGAAGCAAATTAGAGATCAGCCCAAGCTTCGTCTTGAGGCAAAGCTCAACGCCTTAAGCCATATTGATGCTCTGACACAGAACATTCTCTCTCTCAAATCATATACACTGATGATTCCCTACACCGCTCCACGGGTGCAGCTGGAAGTGCAGTTGTCCTGACAATGGGCGATGGCCTATACTTTGAGTGGGGAGTCCGTATAAACAACTGGGCCTCTACCCTTCAGACCGAACTATTTGCCTTGATCCTTGCACTGAAATGTGTACAAGTCTCCAAACTTGGTACATTAATTGTAAGTGACTCCTTATCATCCTTAAATGCTCTCAACTCTTTAAGACATAACTGTAACATGCTCGTGTCCGAAGCTAGACACAAATACAATAAAATTATTAAGGATGATAACAGAGTCCATTTCATGTGGTCTCCATCTCATGTTGGCCTCCAAATGTATGATAGAGCTGATAAGTTTGCCAAAGAATCTGCCTTTAAAGGAGCCGTTGAGTGTAACCTTGGATTGTCAATGAGCAATCTGAGAGCAGCAGTACACCAAGAACTTCAACAAGATGTTGTAGATCTGAGGCAAAGTGAAATTGACACTAGTAATTCCATCTATCATCATAATATCATGCAAGAGGAGCCACACATCTATGGATCATCCAATAAAATCAGTAGACTTCTTGATGTTACTACTGCTCGGCTAAGAATCGGTTACAAGTATCTCTGGGAATTTTCATTATCTGCCGATGTAGACCTGACCAAATGTAAACTGTGTCAACAAAATTATTCGCACACCCTCCGTCACTATGTGATGGAGTGCGAAAAGATACGTGAATTTAGAGACAATTCTATAACCAATGTTCCAACGATGTGTAATTATTTCATTCAAAATGATCTGCTACCAGAAATTTTAGCCAAATATCCCTAGTTTGCTAACTGTAGGTAGTAACTAAGTAATTGTAACCTATCCAGTGCTGCCCACTGGATGGGGGGCGGTGTGCAGGACAAACATATCAATTGTGACACTAGCTCTCCACATTTGTCAGTTGCTTAATTTAGAAACTGTACTTGTGGTCGATCCCGAACCCATTGTTGATGTGACGACTTATATTGAATTTTGTAACTAGCTCAACAACATTGTAACTTGCTTAGCTAAATGAATTGTGGGGTTCAGTCCCTGAGCCCATTATGCGCCTCTGTAACCCTTCCCACTACCACCCACAAGATGGGTATGGGGTGCATAATAAATGAACTAAACTAAAACCAGTGTCGGTTGTTCTCCATGATATTCAGAGCTTCACATGCACTACGGAAAGTAGCATGTGTAACACGGTGGACAAATCTCAATTGCTGGAAAGACATTGGACCGGGAACATTTACCAACAGCATGTGAAGAAAGAAGCATTCATCCTGATTGCGATGTACGCTGTACAGTCTGCCTATCGTAGTTTACTTGAATATGCCAGGTTGTCCGTCGACTCGCTCTCCTCGCTTGCGTCGTTCAAATGATTTTCTACTGGCATTCCATGTGTAATACGTAGGCACTTCCGAATACAGCAGTGTTTTCACAAACGCGTCATTTTGACATAAATTGAAGAAAGCAGTTAACGTTGTAGCCGGGGGATTCATAGCTGTTGAACATTTGCAGCTGTGAAATAAACGTGTTGTTCATTTTCATGTTTTCTAAACAAAAACAAAAAATACTAACTAAATATTTCAATTCAAACGCAAATCAATCGACGCAGCTCAATTTCTACACCAATTGCACTGAAATATAACAAGAACAGTTAGAAATGAAATGAAAAACAATGAAAAAAGAAACAAATAAACTATACCCATGAAATAATTGGTATGGTAAACAACACACATATTTGGAATTAGCTCAATTACAGTGCAATGTCACACAAAAAAATTAAATCGAAATGAAAATAAATCCAAACTATGAAAATTTAATTTATCAATAAAATCGGGAACATTGAAATGGAATCGAAACATTTTTGTGTAGTGTGTGTTGCTCTTACGTGCGACAGATGACGCTGTTTTTTTTAAATCATGTTTTTACCTGCCTCAGTTTTGGAATCTAAATAGTAGGTATATAAAAACACGCACGTATTCAAATGGAACGTTGTGTCCAAATTTCAAAGCGATCAGTACTAATTTTCGGAGATTATAGCTTGTGTTGCTCATACGTCCTACAGATGGAGCTGTTTTTCTAAAAAAGCATGTTTTTTTTCCTGTCACAGGTGAGGCATGTATATAGTAGGTCTATAAAAACACTCGCCTATTCCAATGCAACGTTGTGTCAAAATTTTAAAGTAATTGGTAAAGAGGTTTCGAAGATTTTCGTCACATGAAAAACAGTTTTTCAAAAAAAGCCTGTTTTTTTCCCGTTACAGACGTGATATCTATATAGTATGTATATAAAAACTCGCTCGGATGCAAATGGAACGTGGTGTAAAAATTTCAAAGCAATTGGTAAAGAGATTTCGAAGATTTTCTTCAAATGAAAAACACATGAAAAATTAAGTTTTTCAGAAAAAGCATGTTTTTTACCGTCACAGACGTAGCATCTATATAGTATGTATATAAAAACCTGCTCGGATGCAAATGGAACGTTGTGTGAAAATTTCAAAGTAATCGCAGGAGAACTTTCGGAGATTAGCGATTTTTAACAAACGAACATTTCCATCTTCAACTATATAGGTTAGTTAATTACATTTTAAATTATATGCATCATACTGATTTGCTGCTTAAAATTAAGTCTTATGATGTCTCCGATGTTTAATAGTGCGTTTCTTAATGCTGGCAAAATGTAAGCAATTAAATTTACAGTATAATTAACTTGCTCGGGAAGGAAAATAATGAGGGCCTGTCCGGGAGTTGAACCCGGGACCTCCTGCACCCAAAGCAGGAATCATTCCACTAGACCAACAGGCCGTGGATATTTGAGTTTAGTTACGTTATTTAAATCTCATTTTTTACAATGAAATATGCCTATTGAAAATTACCTTAGCCTGTATGGAATTTGAACCTGGGACACTAGTATTTAAAGCAAGCAATGTTTTTCTTGAGCAAAGCATAATTTTCAACATGTGATCAATCAACTGGTAAACATCGCACACTTCCTTATCGTTTGTAGTGAATCTGCCAGCCCGTATGCTCAATTCCATTACCTGTTCTTTCACTGTTTTTTTTTTCTTCTGATGAGGCTGTACAGCAATTTAGGTTGAGTCTTTTCCTTGCTTGCTATGTCATTTTCGTATTCCCCTTCTGAATCTCTCATCACCCTTATGTATTCATTTCTTGGACTCTGGTATCTTTCTCTGCTCTCAAATTTCCTGATATTTCTATTGTTTCTCCGCACGCTTGTATTTTGTTGCTTTGCTACCTTACATCTCTAATTAAACCATGGGATTCTCATCTGCATTTTGTTTTTTTCCATTCAGACCGGGGCAAACTTGTCTGCTGCCTCAATAAACTTCTTCGTGATGTAGTCCATCATATCTTGCGCCGTCTTTTCCCCTCCCCCCTGAGCTCTCCCACGATATATAGCTCGTAGTTTGTCTTTCAGAATGCAAGCCTTTTGTTTTCAGGACAATTCCTTGAGTACATTAACTCTTCTTCGACCAAATACTCAAACGTGATTACACTGTGATCGCTTATTCCTACTGGGGCCTCGAAACCGATTTCCCTTAAGTCGGAGTCGTTCAGAGTGAAGACTAGGTCGAGTCTCGCACATTATCGTTTCCTCTCATCCAAGTGGGTCCCCTAACATGCTGGCTTAAAAGGTTTTGTCGCCACCTCCAATAATTTAGCTCACCATGTTTCTTCACCTCCGTGTGATTCCTTGTTCTCCCAGTCTATCCTTCCATGATTGATCTTCCCCATGATGAGCAGAAGGGATCGGTTTCTACAGGCAGCAGTGGCTGCCCTCTGAATTATAGTGTTAACTGCCATGATGTTTCTGTCATCCTCTTGCCTGGGTTTTCTGTCGTTTGGTGGAGGGTTATATATCACCGCTACTTCTACTCATAATGTTCCCATCGTCATGGTGCATGTAATGTACAGTACCCCTAGCAGCCTGGGATAACCATCTCCTTGAACTTCCATTCCTTTATCATCAAGGATTGTGTGTGTGAGTGTGTGTGTGTGTGTGTGTGTGTGTGTGTGTGTGTGTGTGTGTGTGTGTGTGTGTGTGTGTGTGTGTGTGTGTGTGTGTGTGTGTGTGTGTGTGTGTGTGTGTGTGTGTGTGTGTGTGTGTGTGTGTGTGTGTGTGTGTGTGTACTCACCTAATTGTACTCACCTAATTGTACTCACCTAATTGTGCTTGCGGGGGTTGAGCTTTGTCTCTTTGGTCCCGCCTCTCAACTGTCGATCAACTGGTGTACAGATTCCTGAGCCTACTGGGCTCTATCATATCTACATTTGAAACTGTGTATGGAGTCAGCCTCCACCACATCACTTCCTAGTGCATTCCATTTATTAACTACTCTGACACTGAAAAAATTCTTTCTAACGTCTCTGGCTCATCTGGGTACTAAGTTTCTACCTGTTTCCCCTTGTTAGTGTCCCACCCGTGCTGAACAGTTTGTCTTTGTCCACCCTGTCAATTCCCCTGTGAATTTTGTAGGTGGTTATCATGTCTCCCCTTACTATTCTGTTTTCCAGGGATGTGAGGTTCAGCTCCTTTAGCCTTTCCTCGTAGCTAATTCTATCAGTTCCGGGACGAGCCTGGTGGCATACCGCTGAATCTTTCTAACTTTGTCTTGTGTTTAACTAGGTATGGACTCCAAGCTGGAGCTGCATACTCCAGCATTGGTCTTACATAAGTGGTATACAGGGTTCTGAAAGATTCCTTACACAAGTTTCTGATGGCAGTTCTTATGTTGGCCAGTCTAGCATATGCCGCTGATGATATTCTTTTGATGTGGGCCTCTGGGGACAGGTTCGGTGTGATATCAACCCCCAGATCCTTCTCTCTATTTGACTCTTGCAGGATTTTCCCTTCCAGATGATACCTTGTGTTCAGCCTCCTGCTCCCTTCGCCTAATTTCATCACCTTACACTTTCCTGAGTTTAACTCTAGCAGCCATTTTCTAGACCATTCCTCCAGTTTATCAAGGTCATCCTGTAGTCTCTGTCTATATTCATTCGTCTTGATTCTTCTCATAATTTTTGCATCATCAGCAAACATTGAGAGGAATGAGTCTATACCCTCTGGAAGATCGTTCGCATATATTAGAAACAGGATGGGTCCAAGTACTGAGCCCTGTGGGACTCCGCTGGTGACATCTCGCCAATCTGATGTCTCCCCCCTCACCGTTACTCGCTGTTTCCTGTTGCTTAAGTACTCCCTTTTTCACTGGAGCACCTTCCCTTTTACTCCTGCCTGTTGCTCCAACTTTTTTAACAGCCTTTTATGGGGTACTGTGTCAAAGGCTTTTTGGCAATCCAGGAATATGCAGTCGGCCCACCCTTCTCTTTCCTGCCTAATTTTCGTTGCCTGGTCATAAAATTCTATTAAACCTGTGAGGCACGATTTACTATCTCTGAACCCATGTTGGTAGTGCGTTACAAAGTTATTTCCCCTCCAGATGCTCTACGAGCCTTTTCCTCACGATCTTCTCCATCACCTTGCATGGTATACAAATTAAGGAAACTGGCCTGTAATTCAGTGCCTCTTGCCTGTCACCCTTTTTGTATATTGGGACCACGTTAGCTGTCTTCCAACTTTCTGGTAAGTCTCCTGTTTCCAGTGACCTGTTATACACCATAGAGAGTGGCACACTTAGTGCTTCTGCACCTTCCTTTAGTATCCATGGTGAGATTCTGTCAGGCCCAACAGCCTTTGTCATATCCAGCTCCAGCAGACACCTTTTGACCTCATCACTGGTGAGGTCAAATTCCTCCAAGGTTGATTGGTTTGCCGCCTCCTCATTTAGTGCAGGGGCTTCTCCTTGTTCTATTGTGAAGACCTCCTGGAATCTCTTGTTGAGTTCTTCACACACCTCCTTGTCATTCTCTGTGTATCTGTTCTCCCCTTTTCGCAGCTTCATCACTTGTTCCTTCACTGCTGTTGTGGCTGTGGAGCAGCTTTGGTTGGGCCTTGGCTTTACTCGCGATGTCATTTTCAAACTGTCTCTCTGCTTCCCTCTTCACTCTGAGGTACTCATTTCTGGCCCTCTGGTATCTCTCCCTGCTCTCTGGTGTTCTGTTATTTCTGTAGTTTCTCTATGTTCTTTTACTCAGTTGCTTCGCTACCTTGCATTCCTGGTTGAACCATGGGTTTTTCTGTTGTTTTTCGTTTTTCTCCTTTTGGACGGGGATAAACCTGTCTGCAGCTTCCTGGCACTTCTGGGTGGCAAAATCCATCATGACCTGCACATTCTTGGCTCTAAGTTCTGTTTCCCATGGTATTCCCCTGAGGAAGTTCCTCATCTCGTCATATTTTCCTCTTCGGTAATTCAGTCTTTTTCCCTCCGTTCCCATCCTTGGATAGGTTATCCCTACCTCGACCAAGTACTCAAAGGTCAGTACACTATGGTCACTAATTCCTATGGCGGCTTCAACTTTGACTTCCCTTATTTCTGACTCATTCAGGGTGAATATCAAGTCGAGTCTTGCTGGTTCATCATTGCCTCTCACTCTTGTGGGTTCCTTGACATGCTGGCTCAGAAAATTCCTTGTTGCCACTTCCAAGAGTTTAGCTCGCCACGTATCTGCACCATCATGTGGGTCCCCATTCTCCCAATCTTTCCATGGTTGAAATCGCCCATGATTAAGAGTCTTGAGCCATTCCTGCAGGCAACAGAAGCTGCTCTCTCTATTATATTAATGATTGCCATGTTGTTCCTATCAAACTCCTGTCTAGGTCTTCTGTCATTTAGGGGAGGGTTGTAAATGACTGCCACTATTATCTTAGGTCCACCCATTGTTATAGTTCCTGTTATGTAATCTCTGAATCCGTCACAGCCCGGAATTTCCATCTCATCAAAACTCCAGTCCTTCCTTATCAGCAGGGCCACTCCTCCACCTCCTTTCCCTTCCTTCTCTTTCCTTACTATATAATAGTCCTTTGGAAACACAGCATCTGTTATGACTCCTGACAATTTTGTTTCCGTTAGTCCTATTACATCTGGGTTTTCTTCTTGCACCCTTTCTGCCAGTTCACTTGCTTTATTGGTAATCCCATCAATGTTTGAGTACATTACCTTGAAGTTCACTTTCTTATATCCAATTTCACCCTCACTCCCCACAAGTGTAGGAGGTTGTTCTATGGTCATTGCTACTTGGGTACGCTCATCCTCCTGTGAGGTAGTTTCCAGTGGTTCAGGGGGAGGTGGAGTGGGGGATGGAGGGCTTAGGTCTTCCTCAGGCCTGCTTGGGGCAGGAGGAAGTCCTGGGAGTGAGGGAGCAGGGATTGCTTGGGGAGAGGGCACGCCCTCCTGCGGTGTAGTTGACAGGGGTTTGGAGGGAGGTGGAGTGGGGGATAGAGGGCTTGTGTGTGTGTATGTGTGTGTGTGTGTGTGTGTGTGTGTACTCACGTATTTGTACTCACCTATTTGTGCTTGCGGGGGTTGAGCTTTGGCTCTTTGGTCCCGCCTCTCAACTGTCAATCAACTGGTGTACAGATTCTTGAGCCTATTGGGCTCTATCATATCTACATTTAAAACTGTGTATGGAGTCAGCCTCCACCACATCACTGTCTAATGCATTCCATCCGTTAACTACTCTGACACTGAAAAAGTTCCTTCTAACGTCTCTGTGGCTCATGTGGGTACTCAGTTTCCACCTGTGTCCCCTTGTTCGCGTCCCTCCAGTGTTGAATAGTTCATCCTTATTTACCCGTTCGATTCCCCTGAGAATTTTGTAGGTTGTGATCATGTCCCCCCTTACTCCTCTGTCTTCCAGTGTCGTAAGGTGCATTTCCCGCAGCCTTTCCTCATAACTCATGCCTCTTAGTTCTGGGACTAGTCTAGTAGCATACCTTTGGACTTTTTCCAGCTTCGTCTTGTGCTTGACAAGGTACGGGCTCCATGCTGGGGCCGCATACTCCAGGATTGGTCTTACATATGTGGTGTACAAGATTCTGAATGATTCCTTACACAGGTTCCTCAACGCCGTTCTAATGTTAGCCAGCCTCGCATATGCTGCAGACGTTATTCTCTTTATGTGGGCTTCAGGAGACAGGTTTGGTGTGATATCAACTCCTAGATCTTTCTCTCTGTCTGTTTCATTAAGTACTTCATCTCCTATTCTGTATCCTGTGTCTGGCCTCCTGTTTCCACTGCCTAGTTTCATTACTTTGCATTTACTCGGGTTGAACTTCAACAGCCATTTGTTGGACCATTCACTCAGTCTATCTAGGTCATCTTGTAGCCTCCTACTATCATCCTCTGTTTCAATCCTCCTCATAATTTTCGCATCGTCGGCAAACATTGAGAGGAACGAATCTCTCCCCTCTGGGAGATCATTTACATATTCCAGAAACAGTATAGGTCCAAGGACTGACCCCTGCGGGACTCCACTTGTAACGTCTCGCCAATCTGAGACCTCACCCCTCACACAGACTCGTTGTCTCCTGTTGCTTAGGTACTCCTCTATCCACCGGAGTACCTTCCCTTTCACTCCAGCCTGCATCTCCAACTTTCGCACTAGCCTCTTGTGTGGTACTGTATCAAAGGCTTTCTGACAATCCAAAAATATGCATTCTGCCCACCCTTCTCTTTCTTGCCTTATTTTTGTTGCCCGGTCGTAGAATTCAAGTAACCCTGTGAGGCAGGACCTGCCATCCCTGAACCCATGTTGATGCTGTGTTACAAAGTTCCTTCGCCCCAGATGCTCCACTAGTTTTTTTCGCACAATCTTCTCCATCAGCTTGCATGGTATGCAGGTTAGGGACACTGGCCTGTAGTTCAGTGCCTCCTGTCTATCCCCTTTCTTGTATATCGGGACTACGTTAGCTGCTTTCCAAATATCTGGCAGTTCCCCTGTTGCCAGTGATTTGTTATACACTATGGAGAGTGGTAGGCACAGTTCTCTTGCTCCTTCCTTTAGAACCCAAGGGGAGATTCCATCTTGGCCTATAGCCTTTGTCCCATCCAACTCTAGTAAACACTTCCTTACTTCCCCGCTGGAAATCTCAAACTCTTCCAGTGGTTCCTGGTTAGCTATTCCCTCACTTACCTCTGGAATTTCTCCTTGCTCTAAGGTGAAGACCTCCTGGAATTTCTTATTCAATTCCTCACACACTTCCTTGTCATTTGTTGTCAATCCTTCCGCCCCTATCCTTAATTTCATAACCTGTTCCTTTACTGTTGTTTTTCTCCTGATGTGGCTATGCAACAATTTAGGCTGAGTCTTTGCCTTGCTTGCGATGTCATTTTCGTATTGTCTTTCTGCCTCTCTTCTCATCCTGACATATTCATTCCTGGCGTTCTGGTATCTTTCTCTGCTCTCCAGAGTCCTGTTATTCCTATAGTTTCTCCATGCCCTTTTACTTTGCTGCTTAGCTAGCCTACATCTCTGATTAAACCATGGGTTTCTCATTTTCATTTCTCTGTTTTCCTTTTGGACTGGGACAAACTTGTTTGCTGCGTCCTTGCACTTCTGCGTGATGTAATCCATCATATCTTGGGCCGTCTTTCCCCTGAGCTCTGTTTCCCATGCTATATCTGCTAGGAATTTTCTTATCCCCTCATAGTTTCCCTTTCGGTATGCTAACCTTTTGGTTTCGGTATCCCTCCTCGAGTTCAATAACCCTTCTTCAATCAAGTACTCAAACACCAGTACACTGTGGTCGCTCATTCCTACTGGGTCCTCAAAACCGATTTCTCTTATGTAGGAGTCGTTCAGAGTGAAGACTAGGTCGAGTCTCGCTGGTTCGTCATTTCCTCTCATCCTTGCGGGTTCTCCGACATGCTGAGTTAAAAAGTTTCTTGTCACCACCTCCAATAGTTTGGCTCTCCACGTATCCTCTCCTCCGTGCGGTTCCTTGTTCTCCCAGTCAATCCTTCCGTGATTGAAGTCGCTCATGATGAGCAGGTGGGATCTATTTCTACAGGCAGCAGAGGCTGCCCTCTCAATTATTGTGTTAACTGCCATGTTGTTTTCATACTCTTGACTGGGTCTTCTATCATTTGGTTGAGGGTTGTATATTACTGCTACTGTCCCGCCTGTGTGTGTGTGTGTGTGTGTGTGTGTGTGTGTGTGTGTGTGTGTGTGTGTGTGTGTGTGTGTGTGTGTGTGTGTGTGTGTGTGTGTGTGTGTATGTGTGTGTGTCTGTGTCTGTGTGTGTGTACTCACCTAGTTGTACTCACCTAGTTTTCCTTGCAGAGATTGTGCTCTGGCTCTTTGATCCCAGCTCACAATCATCAATCAACTGATGTACAAATTCCTGAGCCTACAGGGTTCTATCATATCTACATATGAATTTATTTACATGTGTACTCACCTAATTGTGCTGGTGGGGGTTGAGCTCTGGCTCTTTGGTCCCGCCTCTCAACTGTCAATCAACCGATGCACAAATTCCTGAGCCTACTGGGCTCTATCATATCTACATTAGAAACTCTGTATGAGACAGCCTACACCACATCACTGCGTAATGCATTCCATCTGTATACTACTCTGACACTGAAAAAGTTCTTTCTAACATCATTGTGGCTCATTTGGGTACTCAGTTTCTACCTGTGTCAGAAAATTGGGAACATAAAGTGATTTGATGTTCTCATCACTAAAATATAAGAAAAACAGGTAAGAAATGAAATGAAAATATGAAAAATAAAATATATACTATACACACAAAATGAACAGTATGGTAAACAACACAGCTATATTCCAAAGCAATTCACACAAAATTGTTAAATAAAAATAAAAATAAATCAAAATCTATGAGAATTCAATTTAGCAATGCAATCAGAAACTTTGAAATGGAATTATAACATATTTAGTATAGCATGTGTGTTCTTCATATATGCAACAGATGGCGCTGTTTTTCAAGAAAAGCATAGTTTTACCTGTCACAGGTGTGGCTTCCATACTTATTCCTACAAAATGAATGGTATGGTAAACAACTCAGCTCAATTCCAACACAATGTCACACAAAATAATTCAATAAAAAATCAAATAAATCGAAATCTATGAAAATAAAATTTATCAATGCAATCGGAAAAATTTAAATGGAATTCATGACATATTTAGTATTGCGTGCATGTTGCTATTATGTGCAACAGATGGCGTTTTAAACAAAAAAACCGCATGTTTTTACCTTTCAAAGGGATGGCATCTATATAGTAGATATATAAAATGACGCGCCTATTCGAATGTGACGTTGTGTCAAAATTTCCTAGCAATCGATGAAGAACTTTCGAAGATTACAGCGTGTGTTGCTCCTACGTCTAACAGAGAGTGCTGCTTTTTAAAATAAACATGTTTTTTCCTTTAACATGTGAGGCATGTATATAGTTGATACATAAAAAAGACGCGCCTATTCGAATGCAACGTTGTGTCAAAATTTCAAAGCAATTGGTAAAGAGATTTCGAAGCTTTCCCCTCACATGTAAAAACAGTTTTTCAGAAAAAGCAGGTTTTTTACCGTCACAGATGTAACATGTATATAGTATGTATATAAAAATCTGCTCGGATGCAAATGGAACGTTGAAAATTTCAAAGCAATCGGTAAAGAACTTTCAGAGATTAGCGATTTTGAACAACCGAACATTTCCATTTTTATTTATATAGACTAGCAGTACCCGCCATGCGTTGCTGTGGCTAAGTCTGGTTAAATGGAAAAGAAAGAAAAGAGAAAACGCACGTTTCTAATATATATACTTTCACAATGCTTGTGGGTAAACAATATTTTTTGTTGTTCCATTGTCTGTGGAGATATAGAGATTGTCTGGTTTGCCGACTCTTGAACACACAACACGTAATTGTCCATGTGAGAAGCAATCCGTGTCTCGGTATAAACTGCACAATTCTGATGATTGGCTATGAGCTTTGTTGATGGTGATTGCCAATCGAATTGAAAATTAAAATCTCTTAAATTGAAATGGCATATCCGTTGGAATCATAGTAATGCAAGGAATGAGGACATCTTGACCTTTGACAGGTTCTGTCAAGATTGTTGCTTCTGCGACGCTGCTGATTATTTTTTTTACTGCAAGCCGCGTGCTGCTACAAAGCTTTTGGCCGATTGATATTTCTCAACATGATTCTTGGCACGCCGATTTTCAGTTGCAATATGTGCGGTGGTATCCCTGGCAGACCAAGTGAATTCAAAAATTCTGTTGGATAATTAACCGCTTCATTTGCTTCCACAACAGTGTCGATGGAATTTATGTGACTGCATCACTTTGAATGTTAGACTGAATAATATTGTTAAGTTCGTAGATATCTTTGTTCTTGGCTGCAAGAATAGCTCGTTCACTCAGCCAATCGGGATTCTTATAATTGGTTTGAGTATTAGAAATACGTTTTCAACTAATTCTTCTTTTGACGTCACTAAATTGTAGAAGTTATGAGGCAATGAAATTCGTCCAGAGGTCAGATCAACCGGCACGTTTCCGTTCCAAATTTCCAGAAACTGATGTGAGAATATTTCAGCTGATGGATCGTTTTGCAGTAGCTACAAAACTACACGCATTTTTGTAGTTTATTTAAATGTCTTCACGTGGCGCCACAAATTAGATTATTTCAGATGAGCATTTATTTCGTCTGCTGGTGTCGATCGTGGAATTACAGGTAATGTTTATCTGAAATTTCCTGCAAACAACACTAAAGCGTTCCCAAATGGTCTGATGTTTCCACGCAAATCATGCAATGATCGATCAAGAGCCTCAAACGATTTTTCGTGGGATATTGAGCATTCATTCCAAACAATAAGTATACAATTCTGCAATACTTTTCCCATGCCGGATGCTTTGGAAATGTTGCACATGGGAGTTTCAATGAATCTCATGTTCATTGGCAATTTCAAAGCCGAAGTAGCAGTTCTTCCACCTGGTAGCAATGTCGCAACTATTCCAGACGATTCAAGAGCTAAGGTTATGCCATTTTGGGATCGAAATGCTGCCAGAATCAATCTAATTAAGAAGGTTTTTCCAGTGCCTCCTGGCGCATCTAAGAAGATTTCTCAAAGCCCGTTTTTGACAAGTTGAATTATTTGATTGTAAATGCTTTTTCGCTCAAGCGTTAGCTTAGGAATATTTGACTGCACATACGACAACAGATCACCCTTGTTGTAGTTTTGTTGACGACATGTTCATTTATTTTCTACATCGAACGGTGCAGGAGCAGGTCGACTCGGTGATGGTATTTACAATTGATTGAGAACTTTGTTCGCGATTTCTAAGCACAAATCATGAATCATTATTAACACTTCGTGGTAGATTTTTGCTGTGAAATCCATGTTTATATTTGAATTTTTCTTACGTATTCGACGGGTAATATCTTCAGGTACGTGCGATTTATATTTCTCCCATAACTCTGTTGGAGATGAAGAAGAGCCGATGGTCAATATGATTGCAAACAATGCACGAATTTGCTTTGGATGTTAAGTGTTGGATGCGTCATTAATGCATACATTCCAGTGTCGGTCGTTCTCCAAGATATTCAGAGCTTCACATGCACTACAGAAAGTGGCATGTGTAACGCGGTGGACAAATCTCAATTGCTGGAAAAACATTGGACCGGGAACATTTACCAACAGCATGTGAAGAAAGAAGCATTCATCCTGATTGGGATACACGCTGTACAGTCTGCCTATCGTAGTTTACTTGAATATGCCAAGTTGTCTGTCGACTCACTCTCCTCGCTTGCGTTGTGCAAATGATTTTCTACTTGCATTCCATGTGTAATACGTAGGCTCTTCGGAATACAGCATTGTTTTCACAAACGTGTCATTTTGACATAACGTGAAGAAAGCAGTTAACGTTGAAGACAGTGGATTCATAGCTTTTGCATATTTGCAGCTGTGAAAAAACCGTGTTGTCCATTTTCATGTGTTCAAAACAAAAACAAAAAATACTAACTAAATATTTCAATTCAAAAGCAAATCAATCGACGCAGCTCAATTTCTACACCAATTGCACTGAAAAATAAGAAGAACAGTTAAAAAATGAAATGAAAAACAATGAAAAACAAAAACAAATAAACTATACCCACGAAATAAATGGTATGGTAAACAACACACATATTTGGAATTAGCTCAATTACAGTGCAATGTCACACAAAAAACTAAAACCAAATTAAAATAAATCAAAACCTATGAAAATTTAATTTATTAATGCAATCGGGAACATTGAAATGGAATCGCAACATTTTTGTGTATCGTGTGTTGCTCTTACGTGCAACGCGCTCTTATTTTTTCAGATCATGTTTTTACCTGTCACAGGTGAGGCATGTATATAGTAGGTATATAAAAACACTCACCTATTCCAATGCAACATTATGTCAAAATTTCAAGGTAATCGATAGAGCGGTTTCGAAGATTTCCGACACATGAAAACAGATTTTAAAAAAAGCATGTTTTTCCCATCACAGACATGACATCTATATATTATGTATATAAAAACCCGCTCGAATGCAAATGGAACGTTGTGTGAAAATTTTAAAACAATCAGTGAAGAACTTTCGGAGATTAGCGATTTTGAACAAACTAACATTTCCATTTTTATTTATATAGACTAGCAGTACCCGGCTACGAGTTTCTTTGGCTCAGCAACCTTCCCTGTCTCCCAGTCCTCCCCCCACAATTCCCTCCCTCACCCATCTCCTTGGCCTCCCAACCATCCCCCACTTCACCTTCCTCTCGTCCTCCCCACCTTTCCCCACTCACCCATCTCATCTTCTTTCCCACCATGCCCCACTCCCCTGTCCCTTTGTCCTCCCCACCATTCTCCATTCCACCATCCCCTCGTCCCCACCATCCCAAACTCCCCCGTCCCTTTGTCCTTCCCCACCATTACACCCCTCCCTTGTCCCCTTGGCTCCCCACCATCTCTCACTTCCGTCTCCTCGTCATCCCCACCATTCCCCACTCCCTCGTCCGATGCCAATCGTCTGATGATCCCATCAGAAAATTGGGAACATCAAGTGATCTGATGTTCCCATCACTGAAATATAAGAAAAACAGGTAAAAAATTCAATGAAAATATGAAAAAGTAAAAAATAAACCATACTGACAAAATGAACGGTATGGTAAACAACACAGCTCAATTCCAATGCAGTTCACACAAAATAGTTAAATCAAAATGAAAATAAATCAAAATCTATGAAAATTCAATTTATCAATGCAATCAGAAACATTGTATTGGAATTATAACATATTTAGTATAGCATGTGTGTTCCTCATACATGCAACAGATGGTGCTGTTTTTCAAGAAATGCATACTTTTACCTGTAACAAGTGTGGCATGAGTTGCTCCTATGCTACCGTGCAGTGAGGACGTGTCGCCTGCTGCTCCGGTGGTTTGAGTCGGTTCTCACTACATGAAGAGAGCCATGGGGAAGGCTCAGCGCAAGAGGGAATGGAAGCAGCTTTCGGACGAGGAAGGACGGGGGACCGATGTGCAGCAGGCCCCAAAGAAAACTGCTATCGAGGCTTTACCACTTGCTTCTACCAGCAAGTCAGCAGACGTAATGGACCTAGAGAGGACAGCGTCAGTAACACACCAGCCAGTGTCAGTCAATGCTTCTCTGTCCGCAACGCTGCCTCGGGACGGCAGAATGAGTCAGGAGAGGACACCACCGGTTTCACGCCAGCCAATGTCGGCCATTGTTCCTCTCTCCACAGCCCAGCCGCAGGACAGCAGTATGGGACAGGGGAGGACACCACCAGACATCGCCAGCCTCTGCACTTCTTCCGAAATTCAAGATCATGCAGACCGACCACTTTCCTACAGCATATGGAGTAGTAACGGCGATGGAAAAAGAACAACCAGAGCTCAAACTTTCCATTACAGTCAACTTGAAGGGAGAAATAATACTGACACCTCAAGACCAACAGACTGCACATTACTTAGAGAAGGTAAGAGTCCTGCAGGGGAAACCTGTGTGCTTGGTAAAGCTGGACCCTTCAGAACGACGCACACGAGTCGTGCTTTTGGGATACCCAATCGACTTTCCCCTGGATCCAGTGCTAGAACACAAGCAAGTCCTGAATGCGGAACGTTGCCACACAAAAGTAGACAAGGCAGCGATGCGTCAGGTTCTGGTGACCGTCATGGGACATGTGCCAGAAACTTTCGGTCTTGGAAATTGGGGGACATACCGACAGAGGCCATACGTCCCGGAACCCCTACGCTGCTTCAGGTGTCAGAAATACGGCCACCATCAGTCACGCTGCACAGGACAGGAGAGGTGCGGAGTGTGCAGCCTGAGACATCCCACCAAAGACTGTATTGCCAAGCACAAGGCAAACCAGACCACAACAGCCAAATGTCCAAATTGTGGAGGCAAACATCATGCCTGGAGCACAACCTGCTCTGCACGGAAACAAAAAGTACAGACAGCTCAGGCCAGGATCACCACGCTGCCCAGCAATACATACCCCAACACCAACGTCTGGAACACTCGTGCACAGCCACAACGGCCACCCGCTCTCACAGAGCAAAATTTCCCGAATCTGTCAATTCCGAATCAGACATTACACGAAAGTGTTGCAGAAGTCCAGCAAATGCAAAAGAGCAGAAAACACTTACTTTCGGAATCTACTCACCAGCTATACAGTTTTACCGAGGTCCAGCTGAAAACCATCGTGAAGATCATGGCAGAGACCATTATCAATTGCCTACAGATGACGCGGAACGCCTCACAGCAACAGACTCAAGACATCACTTGTGTGATAATGGACAAGATCGTGCAGCAGACCACAGTTACACGAGAAATAGACAGTCTCCGACAGGATGGAGCACGAGAGGACAAACGCCGCAACTTGGACATACTGACTACCGACAACAGTCGGATAGTCAAGACTCCGGAACATCAACATTCACAAACGCAACTGCAAGAAGCAGTGACCACCCACGATCAACAGAATCTTCCAACACAGGAGACAGACAACAACAGCCAATGCAGTCTGATATGCAGCAACGCCAACAAAGACGTATTGAACAGCAGAGATGCACAGGTTCCACCAACACAAGAAACGGCCACGAGCAATCAATGCAGTCCGACTTGCAGCAATACCAACAACAAAGTGATGGACCACAGTTCTGCACAGATTCCGACAATGCCGGGGTTGACCACGGACAATCAATGCAGTCCGACCTGCAGCACTTCCAACAACATAGCGATGGACCACAGTTATGCACAAATTCCAACAACGTCGGGGATGACCACGAACTATCCATGCAGTCCGATTTGCAGCGACACGACTTGCGAGGCGGAGAATATAGAGGGCGATTCCGAGGAGGAGTTCTAGTAGAACAAGCAACACCAACCGAACCCGTCGTTTGGCCATTACGAATTCTGCAATGGAACATACAAGGCCTTGGAAATAAAAAACACACACTTCAGGAGGCTGCAATCAGCACGAAAGCAGATATAATCGCTTTGGAAGAAACTATTTTCCCAGCCACGAAATCCTTCAGATTAGCTGGATTTCAGCACTATGTTCTCCCGTATGAGCAGGGGAGACTAAGAGGATTAATGACCCTAGTCAGAAACACCATACCCAGCAAGAAAATAGACTCAGTTTCATGTGGGGATGGAGTAGAGGTATTAGCAGTTACAGTGAATATGGCTAATTTTGAGCTCCTCATATACAACTTCTGCAAGCCCCCTAGACGTAAACTAGAAGCAGAGGCAGTGCTTGCCTTGGCCACGCAGGAAAATTTAATTATTGCTTGAGATTTTAATGCTCATCATCCAGAGTTAGGTGCAACTGGGCCAGCCAATGCAGATGGGCGCCATTTAGCTGCGGCTCTGCGAGAAGTACCTGAAATTACACTTCTCAACACTGGGGAACCCACTCACATTCTAGGAGGTTCCCTTGATCTTACATTCATCTCAACAGCACTCCAGCAACAGGCGAAGTGGGAAGTAGACCCGGTGATCACCAGTGACCACTATGCTACTGTCACGACACTAAACCTGGCACGACCTCCTACACCTCCTGCGCAGCCTCCGTGGAATTTAGGAAAGGCCAATTGGAATGTATACCAGGAAGAACTTGAAAAATGGTATGCAACGTACACGCCACCTGAGGATTTGAACATACACGAGACCAATCTGCGGGAAGCCGTTGCAGCTGCTGCGAATACAGCTATTCCAATCATTATCACAGGTAACACGAAACGAAAGAACTATTGGTTCTATAGTAATGACGTTAAAGAACAGAACCACAGAGTCAACATCTTCAGAAAACATCTAAAGAGAAACCCCACACCAGAAGGAAGAACTCTGCTACGAGCGGTGATATCTGAAGCAAGGCGAGTTTCTAGAGAAGTAAAGGAGGCACGATGGTTTGAGTGGTGTCAAACTCTAAATGAACATAGTAGTCTTGGCAAGATATGGGGTCAGATTAAAACTATATCAGGTCGACCAGCCCGGCCACAGGCATGTATTCAACCATTGCAGGAGGCTGAGAGACTTGCTCTCCAATTTGCAGAAAGAACAGCTTCATATGAGCTTCCTGCAATGGTCCGAAGGCAGCAAGAACACTTAAAACAAGAGAGGATGACAGTCATTCATGAGGGCATAGCTATAAATGACGAATGTGACTGTCCCTTCACCGAACAGGAACTAAGCAAAGCCAAAAAAGGTGGTAAGGACACTGCACCAGGTGCTGATAACATTACATAGTCAATGATCGCACAAGCAGGTCCTGCTGGAGACCGCGGGATATTGGACGTCATCAATGCGTCTTGGCAGCAAGGCAAACTACCGCCCTCTTGGAAGAAAGCAGACATCATACCGATTCCTAAGCCTAATGAACCTGGCAATTACAGACCCATTTCATTAACATCATGCGTTAGTAAAACTGCAGAACGGATGGTCTTAAATAGGCTACTGTGGAAGACTGGGGACCTTCATAAACACATATTTGGCTTCACTAGAGGAGTAGGTACTGCAAACTGCATAGCAACATTACTAGGAACAGTTAACTCGGGTCCAGCTATAGTGGTCTTCCTTGATCTGGAAAAAGCGTTTGAACTTGCAAGCCCGCCAGCAATACTACACACCTTAGTTAAAAAAGGTGTGAGGGGGAAAATGCTAGCATGGATTCAAGATTACCTAAGTCACAGGTATGCCAGAGTAAAGTTGCAAGGACAAGTGTCGGACTACCACTTGCACGAGAATGGGACTCCACAAGGAGGAGTCCTCAGTCCTAGTCTTTTTAACATCCTTATGGAAAACCTTGTTACCATGTCCTTTACAGAAGGGGTTACATTGCTAAGCTATGCTGATGATCTAGCATTAGTCGTTACGGGTCCTTCGCTTCTAAATAAAGCTCAAGGTGCTTTAGATCAAGTGACATCTGAATGCAGTGTTTTAGGGCTAAAAATATCTGCACAGAAGTCTCAGGCGATGAGACTAGGTGGCAAGGATCCAGACAGGCACCTACGCATTCAGGACATTAACCTTCAGTGGGTTACACAATATCGATATCTCGGAGTGTGGATTGATTTTAAAATGACATTCAATAAGCAAATTCAATATCTAAAGGAGAAAGCAAAGTCACGAATAAATATAATGAGAGCAATCACAGGGCCCCGTCTAGGAGCGGGACACAGAGTGTTGAGAATGTTTTACATACACGCCGTTCGTTCCCTGGTTGATTATGCAGCACCTGCCTTACTCACTCTTTCTCCTGGTCAGTGGGCAAACGTTGAGGTTCTTCAAAATGATGCATTGCGAGTCATAACAGGTGCTCCCAGATGGACTAAAATCCTGAACCTAAGACTAGAGACGAAGCTAACGTCGATTGAAATAAGGGTAAAGGGGATTGCTGCGTGCATGCTGACCAAGTTATTGACTAGACCTCGAATCAGTTCACTTAAAGACATGATACCTGGAGCACTAACTCTGGACAGAAGAGCCTCCAATGGCAACAGGTGGACCCATTGTGCGATAAACGCCATCGATACATTCGATATGGCAAACACAGTCACTGAGAGGGGTGTCGACGACATACATGCAGACTTTGTTATTCAGGCCCCTTGGGAGTCTCTGCCAGCAGACTTTCAGATTATGGCTCTTGACGGGAAGAAGAACCGGACACATCCTCATCTGCTACGTCACATTGCACAGATGCATATAGAAGCAAACATGGCATCCGACAGCTTCACTTACTTCACGGATGGGTCAGTAGACCAGCAGGGACAGGAAACCGGAGCTGCAGTTAAAGCAGGAAACTCTGTATATAGTTGGAGGCTCTCAAATGGGTGTTCGACTTTACAGACTGAGATGCTAGCCATTCAAAAGGCTTTGGAACATGCTCTTGCTGGACACCGACAGCATGTTATCATCCATACAGATTCGAGAACCGCCATTGAAACCTTGCAACAAGGACACATGTGATAACATCCATCTGATCACCAATGTCTTATCATTCATGCACACACTCCAACTACAAGGCCGACGGGTACTTATCAACTGGGTGCCAAGTCATGTGGGACTATTAGGTAATGACATTGCAGACGAAGCTGCAAAACTTGCTACTAAGAGGAGGAATGTAGACATTTACATACCACAGAGTCTCTCCCAGATGAAGAAAGTGATTCGAAACAGAGCAATGCGAAAGATGTACAGTGACCACAACACAGCAGTTGCAACATCAGGATCTGCGGGTTGGTACAAGGATTCAACCAACTACGAACCACTTAGTTTGATGAACGGGGGCAGTAGAACAACAGAAGTGCACTTACATCGCATCAGGCTTGGATACCCATGTGCATGGGAAATAGGCTTACAGGTTCCGGAAGATGAGAGGAAATGTCAACACTGTGGAGAACTGCCCGTCAGACCACTGGAACATTATCTAACACAGTGCACAGTTACAAACCCGTTAAGATTTCACCTTCGATTCAACAGAGCAGAGGAAGTTGTTAAACACATATGGCAAAATCTTACTGAAGCGACCATACGGGTCATACATACTCATCCTCCGCCCAAGTAAAACAGAAACGAGCATCACTTAGTGGGCCAGCCAGAGGCTTAGGGCCCACGCAGGATTATCCCTGCTAAAAAAAAAAAAAAAAAAAAAAAAAAAAAAAATGTGGCATCTATACTTATGGAATGAACGGTATGGTAAACAACACAGCTCAATTCCAACACAATGTTACAGAAAATAATTAAATAAAAATAAAATTAATTCAAAATCTATGAAAATAAAATTTGTCAATGCAATCGGAAAGATTCAAATGGAATTCGTGATATATTTAATATAGCGTGCATATTAACTGTTCTATTATGTGCAACAGATGGCGCTGTTTTTCAAAAACGCATGTTTTTACCTGTCACAGAGGTGGCATCTATATAGTAGGTATATAAAAAGACGCACATATTCTAATGGAACGTTGTGTCGGAATTTCAAAGCAATTGGTGAAAAACTTTGGGAGATTACAGCGTGTGTTTCTCTTACATCCAACAGATGGCGTTGTTTTTCAAAAAAATCATATTTTCTCTGGTCACAGGTAAGGTATGTATATAGTAGGCATATAGAAACACGCGCCTATTCGAATGCAACGTCGTGTCAAAATTTCAAAGCAATCGGTAAAGAGGTTTCGAAACTTTCTCTCACATGAAAAAACTCAATTTTTCAAAAAAAGCTTGTTTTTTCCGTCACAGACGTGACATCAATAAAATACGTATATAAAAACCTGCTCGGTTGCAAATGGAACATTGTGTGAAAATTTCAAAGCAATCGGTGAAGAACTTTCGGAGATTACCGATTTTGAACAAACGAACATTTCCATTTTTAATTATATAGACTAGCAGTATACGGCCACGCGTCGCTGTGGCTCAGCAACGCGTGTGCATTGCTGAGCCACAGCAACCTTCCTTGTACCCCAGTTCTCCTGACCATTCCCCCCTCACCCGTCTCCTCGGCCTCCCAACCATTCCTCACTCCACCGTCCCCTCTTCCTTCCCCTCCATGCCCCACTCCCCTGTCCCTTTATCCTTTCCACTATTCTCCATTCCCCATCCCCTCGTCCCCACCATCCCAAATACCACCGTGCCCTTTTCCTTCCCCCACCATTACCCCCTCCCTTTTCCCCTCGTCCTCCCCACCATCTCTCACTTGCGTCCACTCATCATCCCCACCATTCCCTCGTCCGATGACTTCCCAAATGGTCTGATGTTCCCATCAGAAAATCGGAAAAAACAAGTGATCTGATGTTCTCATCACTAAAATATAAGAAAAACAGTTAAAAAATTAAATAAAAAATAAAAAAAAAATATACTATACTCACGAAATGAACGGTATGGTAAACAACACAGCTCAATTCCAAAGTAATTCATACAAAATAATTAAAAAAAATAAAAATATATAAAATATATGAAAATTCAATTTATCAATGCAATCAGAAACATTGAAATGGAATTGTAACATATTTAGTATATCATAGGTGTTGTTCTTACATGCAACAGATGGCACCGTTTTCCAAGAAAAGCATAGTTTCCCCGTATCATGCATGGCTTCTATACTTATTCCTACAAAATGAATGGTATGGTAAACAATACAGCTCAATTTCAACACAATGTCACACAAAATAATTAAATAAAAAAATAAAATAAATAGAAATCTATGAAAAAAAATTTATCAATGTAATAGGAAACATTGAAATGGAACTCGTGACATATTTAGTATAGCGTGCATAGTGCTATTATGTGCAACAGATGGCGCTGTTTTTCAAAAACGCATGTTTTTACATGTCAAAGGGATAGCATCTATATAGTAGATATATAGAAAGACGCGCCTATTCGAATGTAACGTTGTGTCAAAATTTCAAAGCAATTGGTGAAGAACTTTCGGAGATTACAGCGTGTCTTGAGTTGATAGTGGGAGTTGCTCCTGAGCTATCGTGCAGTGAGGACGTGTCGCCTGCTGCTCCGGTGGTTTGAGTCGGTTCTCACTACGAGAAGAGAGCCATGGGGAAGGCTCAGCGCAAGAGGGAATGGAAGCAGCTTTCGGACGAGGAAGGACGGTGGACCGATGTGCAGCAGGCCCCAAAGAAAACTGCTATCGAGGCTTTACCACTTGCTTCTACCAGCAAGACAGCGGACGTAATGGACCTAGAGAGGACAGCATCAGTCACACACCAGCAATGTCAGTCAATGCTTCTCTGTCCGCAACGCTGCCGCGGGACGGCAGTATGAGTCAGGAGAGGACACCACCGGTTTTACGCCAGCCAGTGTCAGCCATTGTTCCTCTCTCCCCAGCCCAGCCGCAGGACAGCAGTATGGGACAGGGGAGGACACCACCAGTCTCACACCAGACATCGCCAGCCTCTGCACTTCTTCCAAAATTCAAGATCATGCAGACCGACCACTTTCCTACAGCATATGGAGTAGTAACGGCGATGGAAAAAGAACAACCAGAACTCAAACTTTCCATTACAGTCAACCTGAGGGGAGAAATAATACTGACACCTCAAGACCAACAGACTGCACATTACTTAGAGAAGGTAAGAGTCCTGCAGGGGAAACCTGTGTGCTTGGTAAAGCTGGACCCTTCAGAACGACGCACACGAGTCGTGCTTTTGGGATACCCAATCGACTTTCCCCTGGATCCAGTGCTAGAACACAAGCAAGTCCTGAGTGCGGAACGTTGCCACACAAAAGTAGACAAGGCAGCGACGCGTCAGGTTCTGGTGACCGTCATGGGACATGTGCCAGAAACTTTCGGTCTTGGAAATTGGGGAACATACCGACAGAGGCCATACGTCCCGGAACCCCTACGCTGCTTCAGGTGTCAGAAATACGGCCACCATCAGTCACGCTGCACAGGACAGGAGAGGTGCGGAGTGTGCAGCCTGAGACATCCCACCAAAGACTGTATTGCCAAGCACAAGGCAAACCAGACCACAACAGCCAAATGTCCAAATTGTGGAGGCAAACATCATGCCTGGAGCACAACCTGCTCTGCACGGAAACAAAAAGTACAGACAGCTCAGGCCAGGGTCAACACACTGACCAGCGGTACATTCACCAACACCAACGTCTGGACCACTCGTGCACAGCCACAACAGCCACCCACTCTCACAGAGCAAAATTTCCCGAATCTGTCAATTCCGAATCAGACTTTACACGAAAGTGTTGCAGAAGTCCAGCAAGTGCAAAAGAACAGAAAACACTTACTTTCGGAATCTACTCACCAGCTATACAGTTTTACCTAGGTCCAGCTGAAAACCATCGTGAAGATCATGGCAGAGGCCATTATCAATTGCCTACAGATGACGCAGAACGCCTCACAACAACAGACTCAAGACATCACTTGTGTGATAATGGACAAGATCGTGCAGCAGACCACAGTTACACGAGAAATAGACAGTCTCCGACAGGATGGAGCACAAGAGGACAAACAACGCAACTTGGACATACTGACTACCAACAACAGTCGGCTAGTCAAGACTCTGGAACATCAACATTCACAAACGCAACTGCAAGACGCAGTGACCACCCACGATCAACAGAATCTTCCAACACAGGTGACAGACAACAACAGCCAATGCAGTCTGGTCTGCAGCAACGCCAACAAAGACGTATTGAACAGCAGAGATGCGCAGGTTCCGCCAACACAAGAAACGGCCGCGAGCAATCAATGCAGTCCGACTTGCAGCAATACCACCAACAAAGTGATGGACCACAGTTCTGCACAGATTCCGACAATGCCGGGGTTGACCACGGACAATCAATGCAGTCCGACCTGCAGCACTTCCAACAACATAGCGATGGACCACAGTTATGCACAGATTCCAACAACGTCGGGGATGACCACGAACTATCAATGCAGTCCGATTTGCAGCGACACGACTTGCGAGGCGGAGAATATAGAGGTAGATTCCGAGGAGGAGTTCTAGTAGAACAAGCAACACCAACCGAACCCGTCGTCTGGCCATTACGAATTCTGCAGTGGAACATACAAGGTCTTGGAAATAAAAAACACACACTTCAGGAGGCTGCAATCAGCACGAAAGCAGATATAATCGCTTTGGAAGAAACTATTTTCCCAGCCACGAAATCCTTCAGATTAGCTGGATATCAGCACTATGTTCTCCCGTATGAGCAGGGGAGACTAAGAGGATTAATGACCCTAGTCAGAAACACCATACCCAGCAAGAAAATAGACTCAGTTTCATGTGGGGATGGAGTAGAGGTATTAGCAGTTACCGTGAATATGGCTAATTTTGAGCTCCTCATATACAACGTCTACAAGCCCCCTAGACGTAAACTAGAAGCAGAGGCAGTGCTTGCCTTGGCCACGCAGGAAAATTTAATGATTGCTGGAGATTTTAATGCTCATCATCCAGAGTTAGGTGCAACTGGGCCAGCCAATGCAGATGGGTGCCATTTAGCTGCAGCTCTGCGAGAAGTACCTGAAATTACACTTCTCAACACTGGGGAACCCACTCACATTCTAGGAGGTTCCCTTGATCTTACGTTCATCTCCACAGCACTCCAGCAACAGGCGAAGTGGGAAGTAGACCCGGTGATCACCAGTGACCACTATGCTACTGTCACGACACTAAACCTGGCGCGACCTCCTACACCTCCTGCGCAGCCTCGGTGGAATTTAGGAAAGGCCAATTGGAATGTATACCAGGAAGAACTTGAAAAATGGTATGCAACGTACACGCCACCTGAGGATTTGAACATACACGAGACCAATCTGCAGGAAGCCATTGCAGCTGCTGCGAACAAAGCTATTCCAATCATTATCACAGGTAACACGAAACGAAAGAACTATTGGTTCTATAGTAATGACGTTAAAGAACAGAACCACAGAGTCAATATCTTCAGAAAACATCTGAAGAGAAACCCCACACCAGAAGGAAGAACTCTGCTACGAGCGGTGATATCTGAAGCAAGGCGAGTTTCTCGAGAAGTAAAGGAGGCAAGATGGTTTGAGTAGTGTCAAACTCTAAATGAACATAGTAGTCTTGGCAAGATATTGGGTCAGATTAAAACTATATCAGGTCGACCAGCCCGGCCACAGGCATGTATTCAACCATTGCAGGAGGCTGAGAGACTTGCTCTCCAATTTGCAGAAAGAACAGCTTCATATGAGCTTCCTGCAATGGTCCGAAGGCAGCAAGAACACTTAAAACAAGAGAGGATGACAGTCATTCATGAGGGCATAGCTATAAATGACGAATGTGACTGTCCCTTCACCGAACAGGAACTAGGCAAAGCCAAAAAATGTGGTAAGGACACTGCACCAGGTGCTGATAACATTACATAGTCAATGATCGCACAAGCAGGTCCTGCTGGAGACCGCGGGATATTGGACGTCATCAATGCGTCTTGGCAGCAAGGCAAACTACCGCCCTCTTGGAAGAAAGCAGACATCATACCGATTCCTAAGCCGAATGAACCTGGCAATTACAGACCCATTTCATTAACATCATGCGTTAGTAAAACTGCAGAACGGATGGTCTTAAATAGGCTACTGTGGAAGACTGGGGACCTTCATAAACACATATTTGGCTTCACTAGAGGAGTAGGTACTGCAAACTGCATAGCAACATTACTAGGAACAGTTAACTCGGGTCCAGCTATAGTGGTCTTCCTTGATCTGGAAAAAGCGTTTGAACTTGCAAGCCCGCCAGCAATACTACACACCTTAGTTAAAAAAGGTGTGAGGGGGAAAATGCTAGCATGGATTCAAGATTACCTAAGTCACAGGTATGCCAGAGTAAAGTTGCAAGGACAAGTGTCGGACTACCACTTGCACGAGAATGGGACTCCACAAGGAGGAGTCCTCAGTCCTAGTCTTTTTAACATCCTTATGGAAAACCTTGTTACCATGTCCTACACAGAAGGGGTTACATTGCTAAGCTATGCTGATGATCTAGCATTAGTCGTTACGGGTCCTTCGCTTCTAAATAAAGCTCAAGGTGCTTTAGATCAAGTGACATCTGAATGCAGTGTTTTAGGGCTAAAAATATCTGCACAGAAGTCTCAGGCGATGAGACTAGGTGGCAAGGCTCCAGACAGGCACCTACGCATTCAGGACATTAACCTTCAGTGGGTTACACAATATCGATATCTCGGAGTGTGGATTGATTTTAAAATGACATTCAATAAGCAAATTCATTATCTAGGAGCGGGACACAGAGTGTTGAGAATGTTTTACATACACGCCGTTCGTTCCCTGGTTGATTATGCAGCACCTGCCTTACTCACTCTTTCTCCTGGTCAGTGGGCAAACGTTGAGGTTCTTCAAAATGATGCATTGCGAGTCATAACAGGTGCTCCCAGATGGACTAAAATCCTGAACCTAAGACTAGAGACGAAGCTAACGTCGATTGAAATAAGGGTAAAGGGGATTGCTGCGTGCATGCTGACCAAGTTATTGACTAGACCTCGAATCAGTTCACTTAAAGACATGATCACTGGAGCACTAACTCTGGACAGAAGAGCCTCCAAGGGCAACAGGTGGACCCATTGTGCGATAAACGCCATCGATACATTCGATATGGCAAACACAGTCACTGAGAGGGGTGTCGACGACATACATGCAGACTTTGTTATTCAGGCCCCTTGGGAGTCTCTGCCAGCAGACTTTCAGATTATGGCTCTTGACGGGAAGAAGAACCGGACACATCCTCATCTGCTACGTCACATTGCACAGATGCATATAGAAGCAAACATGGCATCCGACAGCTTCACTTACTTCACGGATGGGTCAGTAGACCAGCAGGGACAGGAAACCGGAGCTGCAGTTAAAGCAGGAAACTCTGTATATAGTTGGAGGCTCTCAAATGGGTGTTCGACTTTACAGACTGAGATGCTAGCCATTCAAAAGGCTTTGGAACATGCTCTTGCTGGACACCGACAGCATGTTATCATCCATACAGATTCGAGAACCGCCATTGAAACCTTGCAACAGGAACACATATGTGATAACATCCATCTGATCACCAATGTCTTATCATTCATGCACACTCTCCACCGACAAGGCCGACGGGTGCTTATCAACTGGGTGCCAAGTCATGTGGGACTATTAGGTAATGACATTGCAGACGAAGCTGCAAAACTTGCTACTAAGAGGAGGAATGTAGACATTTACATACCACAGAGTCTCTCCCAGATGATGAAAGTGATTCGAAACAGAGCAATGCGAAAGATGTACAGTGACCACAACACAGCAGTTGCAACATCAGGATCTGCGGGTTGGTACAAGAATTCAACCAACTACGAACCACTTAGTTTGATGAACGGGGGCAGTAGAACAACAGAAGTGCACTTACATCGCATCAGGCTTGGGTACCCATGTGCATGGGAAATAGGCTTACAGGTTCCGGAAGGTGAGAGGAAATGTCAACACTGTGGAGAAATGCCCGACAGACCACTGGAACATTATCTAACACAGTGCACAGTTACAAACCCGTTAAGATTTCACCTTCGATTCACCAGAGCAGAGGAAGTTGTTAAACACATATGGCAAAATCTTACTGAAGCGACCATACGGGTCATACATTCTCATCCTCCGCCCAGGTAAAACAGAAACGAGCATCACTTAGTGGGCCAGCCAGAGGCTTAGGGCCCGCGCAGGATTATCCCTGCTAAAACGAAAAAAAAAAAAAAACAGCGTGTCTTGCTCTTACGTCCAACAGATGGCGCTCTTTA
The DNA here is from genome assembly GCF_040958095.1 of Procambarus clarkii. Classification (NCBI taxonomy): domain Eukaryota; kingdom Metazoa; phylum Arthropoda; class Malacostraca; order Decapoda; family Cambaridae; genus Procambarus; species Procambarus clarkii. The sequence goes on along the minus strand of NC_091150.1, from coordinate 2,638,063 downwards.
CAAAAAAAACATGTTTTTTCCTTTCACAGATGAAGCATGGATATAGTAGATATATAAAAAGACACGCCTATTCAAATGCAACGTTGTGTCAAAATTTCAAAGCAATTGGTAAAGAGATTTCAAAGATTTCCCTCACATGGAAAAACACATGAAAAATACAGTTTTTCAGAAAAAGCATGTTTTTTACTGTCACAGACGTAACCTCTATATAAAAACGTATGTATATAAAAACCGGATGCGAATGGAACGTTGTGTGAAAATTTTAAAGCAATCGGTGAAGAACTTTTGGAGATTAGCGATTTTGAACAAACAAACATTTGTATTTTTTTATATAGATTACATGTTTCTTATGTTTCTTTTTTCTGTCGATGGTAATTGAAAAATCAATTCTCCAAAATTCATTTTTATTTCTAGTTTGACGCGACGCTTGAACGCATTTCATAATAACTTATTACATTTTCAAAGACTTTAGTTTACAGAGTTTTACTTCTGCTAACACTAAACAGCTTGTCTTATATACTCGCATTTGGGTGAGGTGATATGTTGCAACAGTTGTGGCTGAGGTGAACATACTTTTGACCAACACAAGACTGAACATGGAACAATGGGTATTAATTGGATAAATGAGAGGTAAGAATGGAAGTAAATACAAAGGGCCTATTGGCCCATACTTCCTATTGATGCTTCTATATTGGTACGGAGTCTTGAAGTGGGTAGAATATATCTGGTTTTCAGGTTTTAGTTGTGTGTGTGTGTAAACTAAAGTCTTTGAAAGTGTAATAAGTTATTACGAAATGCGTTTAAGCGTTCGTAACGTTCAAACGTTCAAACATATGATTACAAGAAAGTCTGCTACCAAAATCTACTAATATTAAAACGCACGACCCAGCAGCAAGAAATTAAGCCTTCACGATAAAATAACGCCAAGATCTGATTCGCAATCAGATGCAAAAGGAAGAAAATGAGATCAAAGACAATAAAACGCAACTACTTTACGCTACACACCAATGGAGAAACAGCAACATCGACGAAAACCTCCGTACTCGTATCGAGCAACACCTCGACATCCTCACAGATCAACATCACAGTACCGAAACCAGGATAATCAAGAAACTAACAACATTATATGGAGGACCTATGGCGATTCCACGACCAAGAGATGGAGTCCTGAACCTTGCTGGGATCAACCTCACTGAGGACCAAGTCACTCTCCTAAATCTGGGTATAAACTGTCACGTTATGTCCAGACCAATTGAGATGGCCCGGAAAGTGGAGTTGGAGATCCTGCTGGACGACATATTCGACCTCGAGACACAAAAGAAGGTCACCACCAAAGATATCTTACAAGCAGAACTTATTGCAGAAGGAGGAAAAATTCGAGGCAACTACAGAAGCACCATAATGTCCCCCGAGCTCAAAGCGGCAGCTAAAAGCCTTCGTCAGAACAAGGAGATACGTCATCATACGCCAATATACGTCATTCTTAAAAAAGACGAATACCTGGCGAAAATGAACCTCATACTCTCTGACCAAACTAAATTCCATAGGGTAACGAAGGACACTACAGCCGAATTGAAAACAAAAGTAAACAGATTGATCGAAACTGTGAACGCCAAGAAATCCGGACTCCACCTGCCAAAAATTATTGGGGAATACAAACCTGGGTATGCGTAAGGATATGTCAAGACACACAAGCCTGGAAACCCGCTTCGGCCAATCATCAGCCAGATACCCACACCCACGTACAGACTGCCGAAGCGACTCAATGGCTTGCTGACTCCTTATGTACCTTGTGCTTTCAGCCTGAAGTCTCCAAAGGAATTTGTTGACTTATTGCAGGGAACACGGGCCACAGGGATAAGAGCCTCGTTGGACGCAGAATCACTATTTACCAACGAATCTGTAGATGAAACAATCGGGATGATAGCGGACAGAGTGTATCGTGATCCAGCTTGTACTCCTCTTGACATACCAGAAAACATTCTAAGGAAACTACTCCAAGCTTGTATTAAAGAGGCACCCTTCTTGAGCCTTGATGGGTACATGTATAAGCAAGTAGATGGGTTCACCGTGGGTTCTCCCCTAGGTGTCCTGTTTGCGAACTTCTACATGGGTACCATCGAACAGAAGGTCTTAGTTGACCTGAACTTGAAACCTGCCATATAATCTAGGTATGTTGACGACATTTTTACACAGGTACTTGATGTCAGACGTCTGCAGGAGCTGAAGGAGGCATTCGAGTGGAATTCTGTGTTGAGTTTCACTTACAAGATGGAGAAGGATGGGAAGCTGCCCTTTCTAGATGTAACAGTCATGGAACGGAGCAGAGGTTTCCACACTGCAGTCTACACTAAGGAAACAAACATAGGAATGTGCCTCAATGCCAACAGTGACTGCCCAGACAGGTACAAGAGGAGTGTTGTCAACGCTTACATCGACTGTGCTCTCAGCCACAGCTCAGGGTGGAAGCAAGTCGATGAAGAACTCTGTAGGGTAAGGCAGGTCCTAGTCAACAACGGCTTCTCCAATGGTTTCGTTGAAGACATCATAAAAAGAAAGGTGAAATGCCATGCAACCTCTGAAGAGTCAACTAACACAACACCTGTACCCCCTATTAGACTATTTTACAGGAACTTCTTTTCCACGGCTCATAAAACGAAGGAAAGGGTCTTGAAAAATATTGTTAATAGGAACGTTATCCCTACAGACAAAAATCAGAAGATACAATTGACGATTTTCTATAAAACCAAAAAAACGGGCACTCTACTCATGAAAAGCTCTCCAGACTCAAACCAGAACGCCTTAAAGAAGCATCAATAGGAAGTATGGTCCAATAGGCTCTTTGCAGTTACTTCCATTCTTCAGTCTCACTTATCCAATTTATACTCATTGCACCGTGTTCTGTCTTGTGTTGGTCAAAAGTATGTTCACCTCATCGAAAACTGTTGCAACATATCACCTCACCCAAATGCGACTATATAAGACAAGTTGTTTAGTGTTAGCATAAGTAAAACTCTGTTTAGTGTTTTCAGGTTATAGTTGTGTGTGTGTAAACTAAAGTCTTTGAAAATGTAATAAGTTATTACAAAAGGCGTTCAAGCGTCGTGTCAGACTAGAAATAAAAATGAATTTTGGAGAATTGATTTTTCAATTACCATCGATAGTAAAAAGAAACATAAGAAATATGTAATCTATATAAAAAAAATACAAATGTTTGTTTGTTCAAAATCGCTAGTCCCTCCCTGGAAACACAAACCGAAACTGTCTCTATTTTCCGCTTGTTACAACTTGTAATAAAGTTGTTACATCTTGGTTTAACGTGTTTATGACGTATTAGAACGTTGTTACACTTGCTATATTGGTTGTTATAACTGGTTAGGAAGTGTTAAAACTTGTTCGAACGTTGTACCAACGTCGTAGTTTCGGTGTGTGTTTGGCGGGCTGAAAGTTCTTCACCGATTGCTTTTAAATTTTCACACAACGTTCCATTCGCATCCGAGCAGGTTTTAAGAAACATTGAAACATAAGAAACATTGAGAAAATTCGTGTTAGAATTAATAATCTTACTTTTTCGGTCATATTTAACAACATATGTTTACAAGGAAGACTGCTACCAAAATATACTTATAGATTACATGTACATATTCCTGATTCTATGTATTACTGTATATCACATACTTTATGCAGTGCCATGTATCGTGTATACATTTACATGCCTGATGTATTATGCCTTTAATGCGTATGTACTATGATATATCCTTAGCCATAAGTGAAATAGCCTTATGTTACCTTTGCACTGATTGTTCTTATTACTTGATATACAAGTATTGTGAGAACTTATACACCTAGGAAGTCAATGATACCAAGTCTCGTAGATATGAAATCTTCGTTTGATTCTCTATACATATATATATTCACTCTTGTGTGTGATCTAATGAGTTGATACTTTCATGGGAAATGCATTGTGCAATTTTATATTTGTTATATGTATGTTTAAGGATGTATTGCTTGTAAATGTCATGTTCTGAGTTTGTAAGATTTGGAGAAGTGACGGTTTTTTTGGAGAGTGGGATAAAGTGTGACTCGACGGTGTCTCGCCCGCTGCCCGTCACTACTGACTGATGATTTGAAACGAGCGGTCGCGCTGCATTCCGCCCTCATTTGTGGCATTTGTATAGTCAAATGACTTTGTAACATATAGTATGTACCTCTATTGATGTGTATTGAATTAGTCTACCAGTGTGCACCATTTTTGACAGGTGGTAGGTGATATTTCTTGTATGATTTATGTGGTGGGTTTCTGAGGACATTCAGTGACTGGATGATATTGCTTCCTCACCCCACTAATTGATATTTTGTGACACCAAAATTCTGTATTTCTTGATTTGAAGCATACTAGAGCTACTGTACCACTGCATTAGGAGGAGCCTAGGGACAGCTGCTAGTTCAGAGGGTGTGCCGTATAGTGCATCATGATGATTCCGAAGAGCTTTGAGTAAAGCTAGTTAATATGAAATAGTATCAGTAGTAGAGAACTTAGTTGTCTTATTACCTTTCCGGTATCTTGTTTGATATGGCCCCAGTAAACTCGTTTATTTTAGTGCGTCTGTTCATTTACCCCCAGACAAGTATTGATGGCCAGGTGGTCTTATTGAGTTTTGACCACATTATTATTACCAGTGATGCTGTCTAACATTGAGGTACGACAGAATAGTGGACAGACTGATGGTAGAGAGTTCCCAGGACGCTAAGTGGTGACCATGGTGGACAGACTGTATTGGGGGGAGAGTTCCCAGTATGCTATGTGGTGACCATGGTGGACAAACTGTGATGCTGGAGAGTTCTACATGACGGTTGTCAGCGGTTAAACCTCTGGCTAGCTTTCACATGATTGATAGAAGAAGCTAATCCCAATTTTGCTTTCAGATATTTTCAAAGAGTGCACAGGAGTGCACGAAATTCTAACGTCTTTAATATAGGAGCTAGAAGGTCAGAATTGGGTGTCTTTGAAATACAGACACCCTCAGCTATCCAGAAGACTTACTGTGGCCGCCGTAGCATTACTGAGAAAATAGTTAAAGCATTAGCATAATTTTAAGCTTCTGGCTGCTCAGAGATAGAGCAAGGAGGCTAGGTGGCAGTGGGAATCATGTGAGTCTTATTGGTCGAGGCACTTCTGGGCTTCCAAGATGCTACCACCTGATTGGACGTCTCGCCGCCCTGCTGTACTTCGCGTGAAAACTCGAGCATTCTGAGGAGAGTTCCTGAGCCAGGTACACGCATTGTCCTGACTGCGGCCAAAGTCACGGTAATTTTTCGTCTAAATGCAAAGTTCAGCAAGCTCGAGTATATCTATTCTCGTCTACGCATTATCGTCACAGAATCCAATATTCGATCAGCGCAATTAGAATTATTTACGAAGATAAGTGATTTAGAAGAGTACGCCACACTTGTTCGTCTACAGGTGAATCTGGACTGTAATATTTGACCCATGTTCAGCTGCTATATTAAGAGTGATCCGCCATCACATCGCTAAGTAAACTATGTGAAAGAAATCTAGGATATGATTCTCATTGTTGTGAGTTCAACATTCTGAGTGAGTTAAAGTAAAATTGTGGACTCTGCTTTATTTCCATCCACTATGCTGATCCACCCCGTGTGCTTAACATGTGGTGTCCATCTTGTGTACGCCACCACTCTACCAGTGGTGTACACCTCCACGCGCTATACCATAGCCGTGCGGCTAAGCACTGAAGCCTCTCACACCATCTTAGGGGCAAGTGACTCAGGTCCTTACAACGCCGAGGCCGCCTCACCCGCTCGTCACCTCAGAGTCTTGTGAAGCTGCTCCACCAACACGTGTGTCCTGCGCCAAAGTATCTACCACGTGCGGTCGGTGGCTGCTTGATCTTCAATCAATAGCAGAATCATAGTGAGCATGAAAGAGTGATGAATGTAGACCGGTATTTTCAAGGTGAGTACTCAATTAATTATTTTCTGTATTATATAATGCACATCTGAAGTGCATTATTCCTTTGTGCTGAGTCTAAGTCAGCCTTATGGTCTGCTAGTTTATCACAATCCCGCACCGGGAAGAACCTCAATCGAGGAAGCACGATAGGTAAAGGCATTTACAGCCAATCTGTGTTATAACTGTAAACTGACCTGAGTGTGTTTGTAATCTTACGCTTTGTTACACATTTAGTATTTGTGTGTTTATATTATTTGTGTGTATTGTTTTGTGAGGTTAAATAATACCGTCACTGTTATTAACCATTTCCGTGTATGTCTTCTTTTCTTCTGTTCCAGGAGACAAACAGTAATAAAAAGTAAGAGGGTGTGTTTACCCATTTATTTCTGTTATTGTTTGTCAGTTATTAAGTGTCAGTGTCGTGTTGTGTTATTCAGTGCTGTGGTTAAGCATTGTATTTACAACTGCATTGTCTTGGTCTATGTGACCGGGTGTTGTGTTGATTTGTGATTATTAAGTGAAGTCAGTGATATTATAGTGTTATTAATTACCGTCAGTAGTAGTTGTGAGGTAATTAGCAACGTATTCACCTATTTGTGCTTGCGAGGGTTGAGCTCTGGCTCTTTGGTCCCGCCTCCCATCTGTCAACAGATTCCTGAGCCTACTGGGCTCTATCATATCTACATTTGAAATTGTGTATGGAGTCAGCCTCCACCACATCTCTGCCTAATGCATTCCATTTACTAACTACACTGATAATGAAAAAAAACAATTCTAATGCCTCTGTGGCTCATTTGGGTACTCAGCTTCCCCCTGTGTCCCCTTGTGCATGTTCCACCTGTGCTAAAGTATTTGTCTTTGTCCACCCTGTCAATTCCCCTGAGAATTTTGTTGGCAGTTATCATGTCTCCCCTTACTCTTCTGTCTTCCAGGGACTTTCAGCTCCTTTAGCCTTTCCTCGTAGCTCATACCTCTCAGTTCCGAGAAGAGTCTGGTGGCATACCGCTGAATCTTCTCTGACTTTGTCTTCTGTTTAACTAAGCATGGACTCCAAGCTGGAGCTGCATATTCCTGGATTGGCTTGACATAAGTGGTATACAGTGTCCTGAACGATTCCTTACATAAGTTTCTAAAGGCCGTTCTTATGTTGGCCAGTCTAGCATATGCCGCTGATGATATCCTTTTGATATGGGTCTCTGGGGACACGTGCGGTGTGATATCAACCCCCAGATCGTTTTCTTTATTTGACTCTTGTTGGATTTCACCTCCCCGATGGTACCTTGTGTTCAGTCTTCTGCTCCCTTCGCCTAATTTCATTACTTTGCACTTTCCTGGGTTGAACTTTAGTAGCCATTTTCTAGACCATTCATGCATCCTGTCCAGGTCGTCCTGTAGTCTCTGTCTATCATCATCTGTCTTGATTCGTCTCATAATTTTCGCATCATCAGCAAACATTGAGAGGAATGAGTCTATACCCTCTGGAAGATCGTTTACATATATTAGAAACAGGATGGGTCCAAGTACAGAGCCTTGTGGGACTCCGCTGGTGACATCTCGCCACTCTGATATCTCCCCCTCACAGTTACTCGCTGTTTCCTGTTGCTTAGATACTCCCTTATCCACTGGAGCACCTTGGCTTTTACTCCTGAATGTTGCTCCAACTTTCATAACAACCTTTTATGGGGTACTGTGTCAAAAGCATTCTAACACTCCAAAAAATGCAGTTTGCCCACCCTTCTCTTTCTTGCCTAATTTTTGTTTCTTGGTCATAGAACTCTATTAACCCTGTGAGGAACGATTTACCATCTCTGAACCCATGCTGTTGGTGGATTGCAGAGCTATTTCCCTCCAGGTGCTCTGTGAGCCTTTTTCTCACGATCTTCTACATCACCTTGCATGGTATGCAAATTAGGGAAACTGGCTTGTAGTTCAGTGCCTCTTGCCTGTCACCCTTTTTGTATATTGGGACCACATTAGCTGTCTTCCAGCTTTCTGGTAAGTCTCCTGTTTCCAGTGACCTGTTATACACCATAGAGAGTGGCATACTTAGTGCTTCTGCACCCTCTTTCAGTATGCACGGTGATATTCCGTCAGGCCCAACAGCCTTTGTCACATTTAGCTCCATCAGATTCTTTTTGACCTCATTCCTGGTGAGGTCAAACTCCTCCAAGGTTGCTTGGTTTGCCACCTCCTCATTTAGCGCAGGGGATTCTCCTTGTTCTTTTGTGAAGACCTCCTGGAATCTCTTGTTGAGTTCTTCACATACCTCCTTGTCTTTCTCTGTGTATCTATTCTCTCCTTTTCTCAGTTTCATCACTTGTTCCTTCACCGCTGTTTTCCTCCTAATATGGCTGTGGAGCAGCTTTGGTTGGGTCTTAGCTTAACTTGCGATATCATTTTCATACTGTCTCTCTGGTTCTCTCCTCACTCTGAGGTACTCATTTCTTGCCCTCTGGTATCTCTCCCTGCTCTCTGGCGTTCTGTTATTCCTGTAGTTTCTCCATGTTCTTTTACTGAATGGCTTTGCTACCTTACATTCCTGGTTGAACCATGGATTCTTCATGTTGCTTTTTGCTTTTCTCCTTTTGAACCGGGAGAAATCTATCTGCAGCTCCCTGGCATTTCTGGGTGACATAGTTCATCATACTCTGTACATTCTTCTCTCTAAGTTCTGTTTCCCATGGTATTCCCCTTAGGAAGTTCCCCATCTCATTATATTTTCCTCTTCAGTAATTTAGTCTTTTCCCTTGGATAGGTTATCCCCACCTTGGATAGGTTATCCCCACCTTGGATAGGTTATCCCCACCTCCACCAGACACACTGGTCACTCATTCCTATGGGAGCTTCAAATTTGACTTTCCTTATGTCTGACTCATTCAAGGTAAATATCAGGTCGACTCTAGCTGGTTCGTCATTGCCTTTCATTCTTGTGGGTTCCCTGACATGTTGGCTCAGAAAGTTCCTTGTTGCCACTTCCAAGAGTTTAGCTCTCCATATATCTGCACCTCCATGTGGGTCCCCATTCTCCCAGTCTATCTTTCCATGATTGAAATCGCTCTTGATTAAGAGTCTGGAGTCATTCCTGCAGGTATTGATGGTCATTAGAGCCCTTATGCCATTTGTTGTCAACAACTACCTCCCAGGAGTAGCTGGGAATATGTGTGTGTGTATTTAGGGGGAGGGGAAAGGGTAGAAGGGTCAGTCACACCTAGGTGTCAACTTCCTACTTCTCTGAGCCACAGAGAATCTAGTTTGATATGAACCTCTTTACTCTGCTTTTACAAAAATCAAAATCAAAATCAAAATGTTTATTTAGGTAAGGTACATACATAAAAGAGATTTTACAAAGAGTGATGGATTTATAGTTAGGGCTAGTACATACAATGCCTAAAGCCACTATTACGCAAAGCTTTTCGGGCATAAAAAACTTAAATGACTAAAGCTTAATACTAATTGAGCATAAAGAGTAAAATGAAAACATGGAATGAAAACAGCTGAAAAAGCAGCACAAATACCATTCTGTCGACAAACAGCACTCTTTAAAAAAAAAAACAGACATTGGATGACATTAGATGGGTAAGGTAGGTTACAGGGAATTTATTAGGTATAGCTTCATTTTTATCTTAAACTGGTTGTGACTGACTGTGGTACAGACTATGTTATAATCTAAATTATTGAAAATCTAAATTAATATTTAAAATCAAGCTGTACACCTTATTGATGACCTAAGAGAGGGTACTCACCGCCACCACCCCAACCAAGCACATCTTAGGTGAGGATATATCGGGTTCGGTTGACTGCTCACAGCGTTGTTCCTTCTCATTTGATTCTGTTGGGAAGAAAGCTTCCTCTCTATTAATTAATTGATATTTAATTAATAGATTAATTTACATTAATCGAAGGACCACCCTATTTTGACTGAAAAGGGAAACAGAAAAAATTAAATGATAAGGACTGAAACACCAGTGCCTATGGATAAGAAACTATTAAAGATTATTCTTTAAACTTCAATGGGCTGTATAATATATTAATGTTCGAGAATAAACTTTCCGTCCTTCACAAAATGGGGGGTTAGTACCAGAAGTAATCTACTCCCAGTACGCTTCATCGAGGCTGGTTCTTCCTCGAATAAAATTAGTAATTTCTACTAAATACTATATTAAGAAACATTGGATAAATTGATTAATGGTAAGATTATATTTTGATTAACCAAGAAATTATTCTCATTTGACTTTTATGAGGCTATCATATTATGTTAGATATCTCAAATCGAATAAAGTAAATATCTTCGACTGATAATCGATTCTAGATTTTTCTCAATCAAAGAAATAATACAAAAGGGTTCAGCTGCTTAGCTGTAATAGTGAACGGAGAGGTAGAGGTGCAATGGCGTCGTCTGCTACTTGCTGCAACACGTGAGCTCGCAACCCGTTCTCGCAAATTCGTATAGTCAATATTGACTTATTAACTACGTGCATAGGTGATATACTAAACATAATACATACCCTTAAAAAGCTTCATAGAAAACACCGAACTTACCTAACCTTGTTAGTATCTTAAGATAAGCATTTTATTGCTTCGTAATTACAATTATTACTTAACCTATACCTATAATAGGTTAAGTAACAATTGTAATTACGAAGCTATAAGATGCTTATCTTAAGATACTAACAAGGTTAGGTAAGGTCGGTGTTTTCTATGAAGCTTTTTAAGGGTATCTATTATGTTTAGTATGTCACCTATGCACTTATTTAATAAGTCAATATTGACTATACGAATTTGCGAGAACGGGTTGGAGCTCGAGCATGGCGTGGGAACATGAGGACCACGACCACTTACAACACAAGCTGAAATTTAAACTAAATATACTAATTGTTTACACCTACTATCTAGTATCCTCACTATGCCATAGAAGGAATAAAATTAATTCCTTATGAATGTACTTATTGTTTGGGGAGGTTGCGTAGCGTAACGATAGACAGTGCACAGTAAAAAGATATATGCAGAGATCTCATGATATAACTAATACTAGGGCACTTAACCTGCTGGTCGTCCACTGAAGCAATCCTAGATTGCTACTGGAGCAATTGCATGCTCCTAGGACGATTAACTGCAAGGGCCTAACGTAGAATTGATGGAAACTCGACTCTCCCGGGACGCACGATGTGATTGTTGGCGTCGCTTGATAAGCCAGATGGCGAATGGCCTCTCTCTGCCTTCCTCCCTCAACTCGTCTCACGCATTCACAACAGAATCTAATAATCACTGATAATTCTTTTCCGTGTAATTACTGATGTAATGCGTTAATGAGAACCGGGTTGCAATTATAGGGAATTAAATAATATCATATTCTTGTTAAATGGTGTTAATCGAGAAATGGAGAGAAATTTTATTTCCTCCATAGCATTTGTATGTAACAGATAAAACTGTTACTTGATAATAATCTCAGTTAATAACTCTCGGTTTTGGATTATTGGGAGCTATATTATCCATAGTTAATTATTGTACGGAATACTGATAAACTTAGAGAACCACATTCAAATCTTTAACATATTGGGAATAAATATGTTTAGATGGACATTATCTGATGCAATCCTGCCTCTTGATGTCGTGAGAATATTAGCAATATGCTCAGATAAAGAAATATTAATTTATGTTAACACTACCGTTAGTGGAATTAATAACTACTGTAATTAGTATATAATAATGATGAATTATAATACAATGGTAGTGTGTCAGTGTTGGAAATTTCCAACATAACTCCGGGGGGGAGGGAAGATTCGAGTCGCAGTTCAATGTTGAGTACTGACGTACCTATCCCGAAGTTAATATTAATGTTAGTATGTTAGTACGTTAGTACACACATAACGGATGTCCCGTAATTGTCAAGGACAGATAAGACTTTACGTCTTGTGAAGGAACTCCTGTTAAATGCAAAACATGGAATTGTGAATCATCTAAAGTTAATAACTACTAAAGCCTACAATGTACTCAATGACTGGTGTCACGATGACGTGTAACGGTTATGTTACTAAGTCTTAAAGTTTTGTAAACTCATAGATGCTCTAGATGGAATAATGTTATAGTTGATAGCCTACACAAACAAATTAATGATTAAATCATACAATTTAAGGTAACTGAGAATCCACCGTGAGGTGAATGTCTTGGGTCATTGTGACTTGTAACTGATTTGTTACTTGACATCACAACACAGCATCATCATGATTACTCAAATTGGATGGTAAATTATTTGCTCTTAGTCAGAGCTATAATAGGCTTGTAGTTTCCGATTACATTGTTAAGCAGCTGCTCTAGGTGGGCGGGTGCTCGGTGGATCAGAATTGTTGTCCTCGGAAACTGTAGGTGAAGATGGTTCTGCTAAATACTCGCGTTCTGCTAATTCGAGAGGTACCAACTTCTCTAATGTTTTTAGGGTAGTAGTGCCTCGGCACAAAACCCGTACTACTCTCAGGATGCCTTGGTGGTCTGGGTGGAGAAACAATTTTGCCTATAGGCCATTCTGACCTGAGTCCATCACTGTCAATCAACACTAGGTCTCCTGGTTTGAGTTGAACTTAATTATAGGGGCTCGAAGCTCCATAGTGGTACTCTCGTAGAGCTGTGAGGTACTCTCGAGTCCACACCTCATTCCACCTTTCAATTACTCTCGAGAGATGTTGGTAACTTTCCACAAAATTACTCCTAGTCACATAGGAAGGGTCAACGGGATCCTCTTCTGCCAAAGGTATCAGAGAGCTCATCAGGCCTCCATGAATTAAATGTGAGGGACTCAGGGGTTCTCTCTGTGAGAAGTCATCCAATAGGTAAGTTAATGGGCGATTGTTGACTCGCGCCTCAATTTCCACGACGAGTGTTTGGAGTTCAGAGAAACTAATTTTCTGTCGATGTAAGGTCTTCTTTAAACATTTCTTGACAGTCCCTATCATACGTTCGTAGAACCCACCTTGTCAGGGGGCTCTGGGAGCTATAAATTTCCAGTGGCATTGTCGTCTCTGCATGACAGACTGCACTTCTGGATGATTCCATATCTCTCGTAGGCAGGCTTCTCCTGCCACAAAATTTGAACCATTATCAGATATCATTAGTTTGGGACAGGATCTGCAAATCTACGAAAAGCTTGGATGAAGGCTTCAGCACTCATGTCAGAAGTCACTTCTAGATGTACGCCTCGTGTGGTTGCACACGTGAAAAGGCAAATATAAGCTTTCACTGGTATCTTATCTGGAGTGCCAGTGAGAAGCAAGGCTCCTGTGTAATCGACACCAGTGGTCTCAAAGGGACGAAGATGGACTACTCTCTCCTTAGGGAGTGGTGGAGGTCCTGGGTAAGGACACACTCGAGCGTCGTATCTTTTGCAGATTACACAGAACTTAATGAGTGATTTGACAGTTTGACGACCTTGGGGAAGCCAATATTTCTGTCTCAAGTCGGTGAGAGTGTCCAACACTCCACCATGCAAAGTACCATATTGATAATAATGTAAAACTAGAAGTTTTGTAATAATGTGGTGACGTGGTAGAAGGATCGGATTCTTTGTATCCAAATCAATTTCTGCATGAAGCAGACGTCCTCCACACCTTAATATATTATGAGTGTTGGTATCATACCAGATTCCAAGAGACTTGGTTAATTTATCTGGAAGATTTTCATATTCACCTCCATACGTCTCTTGTTGTGCACGTTTGATCCAGTAGAAGATAGGATTGGGAAACTTATGCCTGATTCCTATCTTAGCAAGAAAGTCAAACACATGTGCTGTCACTCTTAATAACTTACTCAAGTTGGAATAATTTTGAGGATTAATAGCTGAGATTCGATGAGGTTCTGGGTCTTTCATGGGAGTAGTGATACTGGTCACTATGACTTGTGGTTTCTGTTTGGGCCACTGACCACTAACAAGCCATGAAGGTCCATTAAACCACATAGTAGACTTAATTAGCTGTTTTAAGGTTAACCCTCTTGATAAGTAATCTGCAGGATTGTCCTTAGTGGGGACATGTCTGAATTTATATCCAGCAGATAATTCATGAATTTCCCTAGCACAATTACTAACGTAGGGAGTTTTATTGTTGTTATTTCTTACCCATTGTAAGACTGCCTCATTGTCCCACCACACTACGATTTCACCAAAGTGGATATTATTGAGTGTCTTGGTCAGGCAATGAGCCAATCGTACTCCCACCAGCAATGCAGTTAACTCCATTTGAGGTAAAGATTTTTTCTTGATTGGAGCAACTCTTGCTTTAGATGTGAGTAAAAATGATTGTGCATTATTGACTAAGTAGGCTGCAGCGCCATACGCTTTGCCAGAGGCATCGCAAAAAACGTGCAAATTTGTTGGCAAGTTTTGTCCTGAAGCATTACGAGGAAATTTCAAAACACTTAATTGATTGAAATCCATTGCGAGTATTGCTATTTATCTTGCAACTCAATTGGCAACGGATCATCCCATCCCATATGTTTCTGCCAGCATTCCTGCATGAGGAGTTTGCCCCTTATTAATATAGGACTAAGTAAGCCTAAAGGGTCAAATGGTTGACTGACATACGAGAGTAATTTTCTCATGGAAAGGGTTGAATTATTGGTTTGTACTGACTTGACACTCATCTCGTCAGTACCTGTGTTCCATTCCACTCCCAGAACTTTTAACTGATTAGACACCTGATAACCCGGAAATTCTTTCTTGATTATCTGCTTTAATGATTTATTGTTTGAGGCCCATGATTGTAGTGGCACATTGGCTCTTAACAATTCACGGTTAGCCTCATGGTAGATTTCTACCAATTTGGATTTGTCATTAGTAGTTCCATGGAAATTATCGATTTACAAGTTGTCACTGATCTCCGTTTTATAAGGGCTATTAGACTTCTTCAAATGTGTATCTATTGTGGCTTGAAGTAGAAACGGTGAAGAAGTCGCATCAAATAGCTCAGAGGCAAACCGGTAGGTTATGACATCACTATCAGGATTCAGTGGGTCCTTAATCCAGAGAAATTTGGTGTAATTACGATCCTCCTCTTGTAAGCCTACTCTAAGGAAAGCTTTACTGATATCAGCAGTATAAGCGAAAATACCAGTGCGGAATCGTAATAATATATCAGGTAGCCTTTGTGTTAGGCTAGGTCCCGTTTGGAGACATTCATTCAAAGACACGCTGTTTGTCTTCACTTTGGCACTACAGTTGAAGAAGATACGTATTGGCGTGGTCAATGAATCTTTCACCACAGCGTGATGGGGTAAATAGTGACCTGTTTTCGGTCATCATTATCAACAACTTCGATAAATTTACTACTGAGTTGATGTTGAATTAATTGATGATACATGTTAAATTTATCTGGCTGTTTCTTCAGCCGTATTAATTGAGACTTTAATTGAGAGGCTGCCATGAAATAATTAACTGGAAGTTGGGGATGATTCAACTTCCATGTATTATAGTACTGTGGGTTGGTTGGTGTTGTCGTCGTTGATCCTTCTCTACGGACAACCCAACCCACAACTCGGTAGAGTGCTTACACTTCACTAGGAGATCACCCTTGGCACTTCTGGCTCTTGGAGAGGGGCTCAACGTCACACGTTTAGGGGATGCGGCTCCAACACTTAGCCTCGTTGTCACGTGCACACACCCACTCGAGCCGATATGACTCCCCACTCTCTCCTTATGAGATATAATCTCCTCAATCCCCTTTTGACTTATCAGTATTACCTTCTACCCTGTCCACAGCAGTGGTTCTTGGTTCTTTCTCTCTTTCTCTCTCCTTCTTTACTACCTCCCGGGAAGCCTCACTAGGACAAGGGCAACCACCAGCAAATTGGGATACATTTACTGGACAAAGCACATACACGATACATACACACATATAATAATAATGAATCCTATACTCTATAATATCACAATCAGGTTGCACTCCAACACCATCAGAACTCTATTATCAGCTTATCAAGTGGTATCCTATCTCCTGGTTCACCACCTGATACTATCAACCTCCTCAAGTTGATCAAGTCTACATACACTGTTGCACCACCAGAAAGATAATACATATATAGAAAATCAGCATTTGAATGCAATAACATATATCAGTACAAATGTTCATTGATACACAACAATGATCAATCGATCACTGTCAGTCCTGGAACGCATACATCTGTAGGTAATCCAGCCTACGACTGTAACTCTAAACTTCAGTGTAAAAAAACTCCTTGACATAAGAATACCAACAATCACTCACCTCTCACTGCGTCTTGCACGCTACTGACAACCAAACACTATCAACTCCCTACAAGTAATCCACCAGAACTTCCCTTCCACCTCTGGAAGTTCACTACCCTAATATCCTTAGGTTCTTCCGAGCTTCACTACCAGGATCCTCTGCAGCTCCTCCAGGCTGCTATCATGAAGTTTCCTTGAGTAACTACGGTGCTTCACCCTTCTGCTAGGTTCCTCCACAGCTCTCTTGGCTGCTACACCACCTCTACAGAAGCACATGACACTCCTCTTCACTGCTTCTCCTCACAGCTCGAGGTCCTCTGCTTCACTACCTTGGAGTCTCATCAATTACTTCATCTAGGCTGGCTTCGAAGTTCTCAGCAACTTCTTCCCCAAAGAACAAACCACAGATTAACTGATCGAGGGCGCTTTCCCTCTGACGGCGTCTGGTCAGGGCACTCCACACAGCCCACGAAAATGCCTCTGAGGAGCTTATTAAACTCTGCTCGTCGACCAGGACTTGATACCACAACGTTCCCAGCTCGGTTCCACAGCTGGCACGTCTACACACTTCTCTTCTCTTCGAGATATATCACTAGGGGTTCCCTTCTGGCGGGAGCTCACGGAGCGCAGCTTCCCCCTGCGATGTCTGGCACTCAAGTGAGGTCAAGGTCCTCCGGAAGCGAGCCTCACGCCTCCAGCAAAATGTCCACATCTCCTAGCCAGTCATTTATCTGTTTTCTTCTTCATTGCCCATAATCTCAAACTGTTACACATATCCAAGCAACTATTTTACATATGCGTTATCACCTCAACATTCGCTAGACCTTCTAATCAGGTCAGGCTTGATGAATAACTCTCAAGGAGGGAGACTCGTTTCTCCTGTAGGCTGAGATCATAACACTCCCCTCCCCTTATTTTTGAGAGTTATTCTAGTGGCTAGGCTCGAGATAACGCATCAGCCACTACATTGTCTCGCCCTCTTATGTGCGTTATCACCAGGTCATACTCTTGGAGCGATAAAAACCATCTGGTTAATCTCTGGTTTGCATGCTTCATTTTATTCAAGAAAACTAGGGGATTATGGTCTGTATACACCGTTACTGGGTGTCCTCCCCCACTCACATACACTTCAAAATGTTTCAATGCCATCACCAGGGCCAAAGTCTCTTTCTCGACTGTACTGTACGACCTCTGGTGCTTAACGAACTTCTTCGAGAAGAAGGACACGGGGCGGTAAATTCCATCATTCTGCTGCGTCAGTACAGCTCCGGCCCCTATATCACTGGCATCTACAAATAGAGTAAACGGCGCTTCAAAATCTGGCGACACTAGTACAGGTGCCTCAGTCAACAGTCTTTTGGTCTTCTCAAACGCTTCTTGTGCTGTTCCATTCCACTCCCACTTCTTGCTCTTTGATAGCAAACTCGTCATAGGAGCAGCTATGGTGGAGAAATTTTCACAGAACTTCCGGTAATACCCAATCATACCGAGGTATCTCAACAATTCTTTCTTACTCCTGGGCACCGGGAAGTTGTCAATGGCCTCCACCTTTGTTCTTACCGGAGCAACCTCGCCTTGCCCTACTATATATCCAAGGTACTCCAGGCGGGCTCTCCCGAACTCGCTTTTTGCCAAGTTGATCGTCATGTTGGCCTTCTCCAACCGATCGAACAAATCTAAAAGTCGATCCACGTGATCCTTCCAGGAATCAGCGAACACCACAATATCATCGATGTACACTGCACATCCAGTCGCGCCTTGTAATACCTGATTCATTACTCGTTGAAAACAACTACCACTATTCTTCATTCCGAACGGCACCACTTTATATTGGTACAAGCCGTCGGGTGTCACGAACGCTGAGATCCTCTTGGCCTCCTCGGACAGGGAAATCTGGTAGTATCCCTTCAGCAGGTCTATCTTCGAGACATACCGTGCACTCCCAATCCGATCTATGCAATCGTCAATGCGCGGTATCGGAAACGAGTCAGCAACCGTGACTGCATTCACCTTCCTATAATCGGTGCAGAACCGGTACGTGCCGTCACTCTTCTTCACGAGGAGGCACGGCGAACTCCAGTCACTGTCGCTAACCTCTGCCAAGTCGTTATCTAGCAGATACTTCACTTCTGCTCTCATTGCCGCCGCTTTCTCCGGGTTAACTCTATAAGGGTGCTGCTTGATGGGCTCAGCACTCCCTACATTCACTTCATGCACCGTTCCGCGGTGTCTTCTAGGCACGTCCGTGTATAACGACTTATTCCTCCGTAGGATCTCCACTAGCTCCTGGCGTTGGTCATCCTCCAAATGACCCAAACGCTCACCTATCTTGGCCAGTCTTTCTGTATTTGATATCTTCGCGCCATCGGCCCTCTCTAACTTACAGTTCTCCTCTTCTATCCCTTTGCCGTCTCCTACACAAAGCACAGTCGCCTGCAATGGGGTTTCCATCGGTTCTTCATCGCCTAGAGGCTTATCTCTGTCATAGTACCTCTTCATCATGTTCACGTGGCAAACCTGTGACTTCCTCGGACGATCTGGCATGTGGATTACATAATTCACCTCCCCTAATGCCTTCTGGATGGTATATGGTCAACAAAATCTCGACTCGTATATACTTTCTTTTACCGGTAGCAGGACTAACACCTGATCTCCTTCTTGAAATTTCCTGCCCTTCGCCTTCCTGTCGTGGTACCTTACCATCTCTGCCTGGGATGTCCTCAAATTTTCCTTGGCCAAATCTCTGGCCCTAGAGAGTCGCTCTCTAAAAGTTTTCACATATTGTCCCACGTCCACCTTAGGCCTATCCACGGTGAGCTGCTCCTTCAGCGCGCCCACTGGGCTCCTCACGGAGTGTCCGTACACCAGTTGAAATGGGGTGAATCCGAGTGATTCTACTACCGCATCCCTGATGGCGAACAACACGGATGGTAATGCCTCGTCCCAACTACTCCCTTCCTCAGCGCAGTATATCCTCAACAAGCTCTTCAGTGTTCCATGGAAACGCTCCAACGCTCCCTGCGACTGAGGGTGATACGGTGACGAACGCACTTGCTCTACCCTCCATCCTCTCAGTTTCCCTAAACAACTTCGACTGGAAGACACTCCCCTGGTCCGTCTGGATAACCTTGGGCATTCCTACCCACGCAATGTAGTTCTGTAGTCTATCCAGAACGGCTCTCGACGTCACTCTTCTCAGGGGGATTGCTTCGGGGAAACGGGTGGCCGTGCACATTATGGTCAGTAAGTACTCATGGCCTTTTCTGGTCCTTGGCAACGGACCTACACAGTCTATCAAGACTCTCTCAAAAGGCTCGCCAAATGCCGGAATGGGCTTTAAGGGTGCCTTTGGTATTGCCGGAGCCGGCTTACCTGCACGTTGGCACGCCAAACATGTCCTACAATATTTCTTTACCTCCTTCCACACGTTCGGCCAGTAGAAGTGCTCCTGCACCTTATTTAAGGTCTTCTTCACCCCTAAGTGCCCTGCCATATCTACGGAGTGGGCTAGTTCTAACACAGCCGCCCTAAACTCCTTCGGCACTAACACTTGGTGCTTCTCCAACCATACCTTATCTGCGCCGGCTTTGTCCGGTCGCCATTTCCTCATTAGTACATCATCGTCCAAGTAGTAATACACGGGGGACTCCGGACATGAATTTCCCCCTTTTGCCTCCCTGATTAGATCTATAAACTCCTCTTTCTGAGCCCTAATCAGGTCCGCTCGGTTCACGCTGAACTTTTCAGGTAGGGTCATTTTCACTTCCTGTCTCCTCGACTCCTCATTCTTCTGAGCTCGATCTTCGTCGAACAGCTCAGACATGTCCATGTTGACCTCCTCCCTTGGTGGAGTCGACACTGCCATATCATCTCCAATGTCTTCCTCGGCGGCTACGTCCGACTCTGTCACTACACAGGCCGGGTATACGATGACTTGACTGTCCTCTGCCTCATCTTCAAGGATGCTGGCTAGATCTATCTTGTCCGGCGTTCCACTTGTACCGCGGTCCTTCTGGTTCACCTCCGGCACAGCTTTTACTATCAGCTCTGGCAGCACCTTGGACCCACACAAGTCGTTCCCCAGGATCACTTGGACTCCTGGAACAGGTATGTTGGGGCACACTCCCAACATCACCTCCGCCGACAAATAATCTGACTTCAACTGGACAGCACACACGGGCATGTCACTCTTAGACAACAACCCATGAACCTTTGTCCTCCTACTGCCAGCTAACAGTCGATCATTTCTTATTAGGCCTCTCAGAATCAAGCTCTGATTGGCTCCAGTATCCCTGAGGATACTTACCTCCACCTCGGGTTGACCTTCTATGCCGACCCAACCTTTACTAATGAACGGCCTATACCGCTCGTTCATCAAATCTACCTTCTGTGGTTTGTCTTGTTGTACATCAACGTACTTCCTCCGGGGATCACATGTCGTAAGGGTCACAACTCTCTTGCCCTGCCGACAATCTCGCATCATGTGACCTGATCTGTTGCACTTGTAGCATCTCATTTGGGAGAAATCTCTCCTATACGCCCCCGAGTAGCTCTGACTCTGCCCACTCGTATTGGAGTTCCTCGGGCCAGATGTACTACTCATACTCTGTGGAGCTTCATTGGACTCTTGTCTCCTCTGCACACTTTTATTTTCCTGCTTACCTCCAGCAGGCGGACTCGGCAACTTTCCTTCCTGGGGCTTAAAACTAGCTGGTCTGCTTGTCTGCCCCCCAAAACTTCTTCCTCCCCAGACTCCATTGGATCTGCCATTGCTGTGTCTCACCTCGCTTCTCACTCTGTTCTCCCTCAAGCTCTTGTACGCTTCAGTAATCATATCTGCCCTATCTGCGGCATCTTTCACCTCCTTTATCCCTGCTTCTTGGATCTTGAACTTTGTTTCGGGATGCATCATCTCCAAGAACTTCTCCATGACCATCAGTTGCTTCAGGTCAGCATAAGATCCAACTCCAGCAGCCTCAATCCACTTCTGGAATCGTCTTTCCAGATCTCTTGCTGTCTCAGCAAAAGTACACGCTCCAACTTTGATCATCTCTCTGAAGCGCTTCCTATAAGCTTCTGGGGTTAACTGAAACGAGCGCAATATGCTGCTCTTTACTGTGGCATAATCCTGGCACTCTTCCAGTGACAATTGGGTGTATGCCTCCCTGGCTGCACCGGTCAATCTTAACTGGACCAGCTGGGCCCATTCCTCCTGTGGCCACTCCTTGATACTGGCTACTTTCTCAAAATGCTCGAAGAAGCTCTCTGCCTCTTCGGGCACAAACAAGGGAATGTCCTTCTCCCTAACCCTAACCTCTGGTGGGTGTGATACCTGGGTGGTGCTCTCTGGCAACCCATGTTCAATCCTTTGCTCAGCCAAGGTTCTATTCGCTTCTATCTGCATTTGTTTTGTTCTCTCTTTTTCTTTTTCGACCTGGGCTTTTTCTTTTTCGACCTCTAGTCTTGCTTTCTCTTTTTCTTTCTCCTGTTCCAACTCCAGTTCTCTTACTCTGGTTTTCTCTTTTTCTACTTCCAGTCTGGTTTTCTCTTTTTCTACTTCCAGCCTGGTTTTCACTTTTTCCTTCTCGGCTTCATTTTTCATCTGGAGTTCTAATTTCATCTTTTCCAGCTGGAACTGTCTCTCCTCACGCTGTTGTTGGATCTGGAGCTCTAACTGGAATCTCTCCAAGCTCCTATTTCGGCTACTCCTACTACTGCGGCTACTCTTGCTGCTCCTACTCGATCCCTGGGATCTCACGTCATCCTGCCCATCATCCTCCTTTCCACTTTCAGCACCTTTCTGGGCTCCTTGTTCTGCCGCTTCACTTTTGGCTCTTAACTGCCTCAGGATCTCATCCTTCATCCCAGCTACTCTAGATGCTTTCAACCTAATGCCACATTTTTCTGCTATTTGTTTCAATTGATCCCTCGTGCAACCTTCTAAATCCTCAGGCTTGCCTGACTCCACAAACGCTTGCACCTTATCCATCTTTGTCCTGTGAGTCTTCCCAAGAGAGAGAGTATACACCTGCAGCCACACAGTTTATCTCAGCAAGGGTGTACAAATCCACTCTTGGACAGGGTGTGGGTGTGTCAGTTCACTATCCCGGACAGAGGCCCCAATTTATTATAGTCTGTGGGTTGGTTGGTGTTGTCGTCGTTGATCCTTCTCTACGGACAACCCAACCCACAACTCGGTAGAGTGCTTACACTTCACTAGGAGATCACCCTTGGCACTTCTGGCTCTTGGAGAGGGGCTCAACGTCACACGTTTAGGGGATGCGGCTCCAACACTTAGCCTCGTTGTCACGTGCACACACCCACTCGAGCCGCTATGACTCCCCACTCTCTCCTTATGAGATATAATCTCCTCAATCCCCTTTTGACTTATCAGTATTACCTTCTACCCTGTCCACAGCAGTGGTTCTTGGTTCTTTCTCTCTTTCTCTCTCCTTCTTTACTACCTCCCGGGAAGCCTCACTAGGACAAGGGCAAACACCAGCAAATTGGGATACATTTACTGGACAAAGCACATACACGATACATACACACATATAATAATAATGAATCCTATACTCTATAATATCACAATCAGGTTGCACTCCAACACCATCAGAACTCTATTATCAGCTTATCAAGTGGTATCCTATCTCCTGGTTCACCACCTGATACTATCAACCTCCTCAAGTTGATCAAGTCTACATACACTGTTGCACCACCAGCAAGATAATACATATATAGAAAATCAGCATTTGAATGCAATAACATATATCAGTACAAATGTTCATTGATACACAACAATGATCAATCGATCACTGTCAGTCCTGGAACGCATACATCTGTAGGTAATCCAGCCTACGACTGTAACTCTAAACTTCAGTGTAAAAAAACTCCTTGACATAAGAATACCAACAATCACTCACCTCTCACTGCGTCTTGCACGCTACTGACAACCAAACACTATCAACTCCCTACAAGTAATCCACCAGAACTTCCCTTCCACCTCTGGAAGTTCACTACCTAATATCCTTAGGTTCTTCCGGGCTTCACTACCAGGATCCTCTGCAGCTCCTCCAGGCTGCTATCATGAAGTTTCCTTGAGTAACTACGGTGCTTCACCCTTCTGCTAGGTTCCTCCACAGCTCTCTTGGCTGCTACACCACCTCTACAGAAGCACATGACACTCCTCTTCACTGCTTCTCCTCACAGCTCGAGGTCCTCTGCTTCACTACCTTGGAGTCTCATCAATTACTTCATCTAGGCTGGCTTCGAAGTTCTCAGCAACTTCTTCCCCAAAGAACAAACCACAGATTAACTGATCGAGGGCGCTTTCCCTCTGACGGCGTCTGGTCAGGGCACTCCACACAGCCCACGAAAATGCCTCTGAGGAGCTTATTAAACTCTGCTCGTCGACCAGGACTTGATACCACAACGTTCCCAGCTCGGTTCCACAGCTGGCACGTCTACACACTTCTCTTCTCTTCGAGATATATCACTAGGGGTTCCCTTCTGGCGGGAGCTCACGGAGCGCAGCTTCCCCCTGCGATGTCTGGCACTCAAGTGAGGTCAAGGTCCTCCGGAAGCGAGCCTCACGCCTCCAGCAAAATGTCCACATCTCCTAGCCAGTCATTTATCTGTTTTCTTCTTCATTGCCCATAATCTCAAACTGTTACACATATCCAAGCAACTATTTTACATATGCGTTATCACCTCAACATTCGCTAGACCTTCTAATCAGGTCAGGCTTGATGAATAACTCTCAAGGAGGGAGACTCGTTTCTCCTGTAGGCTGAGATCATAACACATGGCAGTCTCACCCAGTATTGTTTGTCTTTATAGACAACTGTGTCCAGATATTGCTGGTAAGTCCACGAATCATCAGGGCTTGGCTTATCAGGGACAATACCCAAAGTGTCTAAATCCCACAGACGATGTACAGGTGGATCAGACTCATTATCTTCAGACATTTCTCTGAAATGTAGGGGTGATTGTTCCAAGCCTAGTCACGCCACTATTGAATTGTTAGTTTGTTTGTTGGTTGGTGCTGTTTTTTGTTGGAAAAGCACCGGTCCATTGAGCAATTTGCCTCCAGCAGATGACAACAAATTTATTCCATGTTGTCTGGTGCATCCCGTTATAAATTTATAATAATGGTCAGCGCCTATTAGGATACCAACATCTGTGAGGCAGTCAGAATTTATTTTGTGATCTGCTAGCCTCGTGCGGTTACGTTTGAGATATCTCACAGTGCGAGCTAGTCCTGTGACCTGCAGGTCTGAAGGAAGTTATCTACTACTACCGCTTGTATTGGACTAGTGGAAGATCCAAGTCTCACTAACACCTTGACTACTTGGTATTCTCGAGGTCCACTATTAGTCAAGAACCCAGAAATATTCAGTCTCACACTTTTGGCAGGTATTAATTTCAACTGCTCGACTAATTGTTGTGTGATGAAGGTTTTCTGTGATCCTTGATCAAAGAGACCTCTAGTGTTAACTCTAGACTTCCTATCAATTAGTTTAAGTTGAGCCGTAGGCAGAGTAGTATTATTGCCTGACTCAGTAGCAAGTACATTTATTTCTTGGTGTACCTTGCAATATTGTACTGTGGTAGAATTCATAGAATCCTCCCTAGATGTCACAGATTGTGTAGAAGTTTTTCTACATAGGGTATAATGATGTACACCTTTGTTACATCTACTGCACAACCGTAGCTGCACTACACATTTACTGGGATCATGAGAACCCATGCACTTGGTGCATCTGTGTAATTCTTGTAGCCGTTTAATCCTGGTATTAAAGTTAGGATAAACAGTGAATTTGTAGGTGACGTGTTCTTGATCACAGAACAGACACTTTCTCTCTCTAGCTGAGTTTGTCCTTTTAGTAGACACATCAGTTACAGCGTCAGAGGGAGATACAGAATAAATACCTACACTACCACCCATTTTTTCCAGTGGATGGAGTAGGCCTAGGTTTGGATTTATTGGACTTATTCAAAGTCGATTTGGGTTTGACTGAGTTGACGAGGTTAGGTTGTTTAGACTCAGGTTTAATCTTATCATGAGTCTTCAACCTGTTAACCGTTATTCTCAGTCCCTCTAATATTTGCTCGAGTGAGAAACTCGGTTTTATAGTGTGAGCAGATTTCTGCTAAGATGTTTCGAGGTAATTTCCTCTGTAAAAGTAACTTAATTGACCATTCTGTGGCGGGTACATCAACTTTAGTACCTAAGGCCTTCACTAGAGACTCTACTTCTAGCCTGAAGCTTTGAAGTGAGTCTCGTCGGTTACTTGGTGCATTCAGATCCAGCAACTGGTAATAAAGGTTAGCTATACTCAACTCCTTGTTGCAATAGTTACACTTTAGTAGTTTTATAGCTTCCTTATAATTACTCTCAGTGAGAGCTAGGTTATTTATGACCTTTTTAGCCTCCCCTTTGAGAAGACTAATCAGGTATGAGAATTTAGAAACTCTGTCAAGAGAAGATTTTTTATATATATGAACTTCAAATGAAGTCCAAAATGTGTCCCAATTTTCTTCATCCAGCCCTGCAAATGTAGGTAAGTCTAAAGTAGGTAGCCGAACCTCAGGTAATTGATTACTGGATTGAGACATAGTATTATTTGCATTAGATTTATGTTGTTTTACTATATTGGATAGTACATCAAGTTTATCTTGAGTCTCATCTTCATACTGAGAAATATCTGCTAGAATTTGATCTATTTCATCAGGATCAGTTGCAGTTGCATTCAGTAGGTTGAGATAAGACTGGATTGTAGATCTGACTTGATCAAATTTGAGATCATCTGCTCTCAATGATGTTTCTAGTGTATAGTAATCAATGGGAGTTGCTTTAGACAAAGTATCAGACTTATTTATCAGTCTGGTTAAATGACCTTTAAGGCCAATATAGGTTCTCCTTAATTGTTCAAGAGTAGCCATGTTGGCTTTAAGTCCAAGTTTCATAGGACTTGAATAAGTATTACTAATGAAGCTGGGGTACTTGCTCATTAGTTGACAAGTAAATTGAATATAGCCTAAAGTAATTTGGCTAAATTACACTCTACCTCACTCGAGGTTAAATGTACTTACCTAACAATAAGTAGCTAAGGATTTTGAGCAGTGCTTGAATGTCACCATTAACTTTCTTCTGGCTAGCTCTTCTTTATCACCATTGATGTAATAGTGATCATTCAGCAGCACTCAAAATTCCTACACACAAATAATTGATATGGATATACTCTAATCAGAGTTACTATAAAGTTGGAATCCCACCCTTGGTAGGGTCAGCACAAGAATGAACAGCGTATGCACTACTGACTAGTCCAAGACTAGTTGTAAGAATTTTGTACCTAAGAAACTACTAATTTATTTAGTCTGCATTTGTGCAAAACTCAGCACAATTACAGCCTAAATTCCTACCTAATAAAGGTTGGCATAGATTAATTTATGGTGCAATAGTGTGAATATAGTTGTGCTGTGTTTTTGGGTTTTTTAGATTTTATAGTTTATATAAATGTGCACTTGCACGCACAGGTGAAAATACAAATATGTATAATTAATTTTGGCTTGCTAGCCACACCCTTTTATGGTGGTTGATTGTGTTGACCAACTTGTCAACTATATGTGACCTAGACTCACCTGACAGGTGTACACCATCTCTTATCAGGTTTTGCCTGTATGGTCTGGCTGTAAATTGAATGTAAGTGGCATCCAATCGTACTCTCTTCTTCAGCCGAAAGTTTATATATTTGGCAGCTCTCTGGTAATATTCTGGACTCACTCCCCAACAATTATTGTTGCTTAGTTGGCGAGGTTCCACCAATGTGAACACTACTGAACTGCTAACAAGTTTAAATGAGGAAATTATTGTTTTAAGGTGATTAATTACCTCAGCTGGGTGTCGAGTAGGATGGATGTCATTACCACCTAAATAAATAATAGTTAGATGGTGAGGCCACTCTACCGCAGGGGTTAATGTGGAGTTATTATAGAAGTTATGAGCTGTTGCTCCTGGTGACCTGAAGATTCTTACCTCAATGTGAGGTATAGGTCTTAGTGTTGTGGGTAATTGACTGTGTCCCACTAGTGCTACTTTATTCATGATGTATAAGCAGCAAATAAATTGGTGTATACTAGGTTGACCTATGTGGTACATTGCCGGTAGCCACAATTAATAAAATGTGGTTAGCCTAGATTACTACACACAGTAATTAGTTATGATTATGGTATTAATTGTAATACATCCGGTTCGAAGGACATAATTTTTGTGTTGGGAAGAAAGCTTACTCTCTATTAATTGATTGATATTTAATTAATAGATTAATTTAAATTAATCGAAGGACCACCCTATTTTGATTGAAAAGGGAAACAGATAAAGTTAAGTGATAAGGACTGAAACACCAGTGCCTATGGATAAGAAACTATTAAAGATTATTCTTTAAACTTTCAATGGGCTCTATAATATATTAATGTTCGCGAATAAACTTTCCGTCCTTCACAAAATGGGATGTTAGTACCAGAAGTAATCTACTCCCAGTACGCTGCATCGAGGCTGGTTCTTCCTCGAATAAAATTAGTAATTTCTACTAAACACTATATTAAGAAACATTGGATAAATTGATTAATGGTAAGAAGAATATATTTTGATTAACCAAGAAATTATTCTCATTTGACTTTTATGAGGCTATCATATTACGTTAGATATCTCAAATCCAATAAACTAAATATCTTCGACTGATAATCGATTCTAGATTTTTCTCAATCAAAGAAATAATAGAAAAGGGTTCAGCTGCTTAGCTGTAATAGTGAACGGAGAGGTAGAGGTGCAGTGGCGTCGTCTGCTACTTGCTGCAACACGTGAGCTCGAGCATGGCGTGGGAACATGAGGACCACGACCGCTTACAACACAAGCTGAAATTTCAACTAAATATACTAATTGTTTACACCTACTATCTAGTATCCTCACTATGCCATAGAAGGAATAAAATTAATTCCTTATGGACGTACTTATTGTTTGGGGAGGTCGCGTAGCGTAATGATGGACAGTGCACAGTAAAAAGATATACACAGAGATCTCATGATATAACTAATACTAGGGCACTTAACCTGCTGGTTGTCCACCGAAGCATTCCTAGAATGCTACTGGAGCAATTGCACGCTCCTAGGACGATTAACTGCAGGGGCCTAACGTAGAATTGATGGAAAACTCGACTCTCCCGGGACGCACGATGTGATTGTTGGCGTCGCTTGATAAGCCAGATGGCGAATGGCGTCTCTCCTCCTTCCTCTCTCAACTCGTCTCACGCATTCACAACAGAATCTAATAATCACTGATAATTCTTTTCCGTGTAATTACTGATGTAATGCGTTAATGAGAACCGGGTTGCAATTATAGGGAATTAAATAATATCATATTCTTGTTAAATGGTGTTAATCGAGAAATGGAGAGAAATTTTATTTCCTCCATAGCATTCGTACATAACAGATAAAACTGTTACTTGATAATAATCTCAGTTAATAACTCTCGGTTTTGAATTTGTGGGAGCTATATTATCCGTAGTTAATTATTGTACGGAATACTGATAAACTTAGAGAACCACATTTAATTCTCTAACATATTGGGAATATATATGTTTAGATGGACATTATCTGACGCAATCCTGCATCTCGATGTCGTGAGAATATTAGCAATGTGCTCAGATAAAGAAATATTAATTTATGTTAACACTACCATTAGTGGAATTAATAACTACTGTAATTAGTATATAATAATGATGTATTATAATACAATGGTAGTGTGTAAGTGTTAGAAATTTCCAACAGGTTCACTGCTGCTCCCACACTGGTGGCACTGTGCTGTCAAGACTCGTTCCTCTGTATCTCTTCCTTTCTAACGTTCTAAGAATTCACTGTCATACTGTCAATGCGTAGCTGTACACTGCCTAGGACCAAGACTATGTTTTGACTCTTTGTTGCTTAGATATCTCCAGATTCTGTGGTAATTCCTGGACTGCCGTACCCACCCTTCTTTCTCTCTCCACGACTGACTCACGACTGGTCATCGTGTTGACTAATCAGTGTTCGTCAAGCGATGTCAGTGATCAACTGAGATCGCTAAATATCGTTAAAATAATTTTGTGTGAGTTAATTGACTGTCAGTTGGACAGCAATCAGTGCGGTTACTCACTGAATGCTAATTACCTGGTGTTTCTTTGATTAATTTCCTTAAGCCTGGTTTTATTTCTTGACTGTCTATGTTGACAGATTAAAATTAATGTAAATTACCTTGCTTTTGTTAGACTGTTCAGGAGACAGAAATTAACGTAATTAGTGTTGTTAATTAGAATACATTGGTTGAGACTTAATGTTTTGATTGAAATTGCTTAGATCAATTGTCTTGTGTTTGTCATTGTGATGTAACGTAATTGATTGCCTTGACTCCCGTCCAGAGAGATGAGCTTTAACATAATTAACTCCTTAACTCCTTGTTGCATGGAGGACTGTCTCTGTGACAGGTCAATCTATTGTGTCTTTAATTGTTGTTGTTATTATATTGTTTTGCCGCAGTCGTTATGAACTGCTACTTGCGTCTGCGTGGTCACTCACTGTTTCCAGTTAGTTAATGTTGAAGCCGTGAGCGGTCTGAACCGGAAGTCTGACTATACCAGATTGTATAGTGTTGATAGTGCACCTCTCCGGACTTTAACGTAACGTTAGCTATTGTTGCCTTGTATTGTTATTATTAAGTTTTATGATTAAATGTTATTGTTTTAAACTACAAGTGTCTTTCCGTTCACACCTTCTAAGACCCTCGCCCCTAGTAGTTAACTCTGCCTTATGTTTGAAGTGGATTATTTGTTGCTCTGGATACTTGGTCTCGAGCAAATTTCATAGCCACACACACCAAAGAAATATTTGGTGTGAGACTGTATAGAGCTACTCTGACAACTGCCCTCAGCAGTTACAGAAGCTCAACAACCCAGTGGATCACAGAGTGCCAAGGATTTGTAATCTGACGGCGGCTCTACGCCACCTACTACAGTCTTAGAATAAAAGCTTCTCTTGCGGCACATGTTTGTTGTCAGTGTAGTCCTTCCAGACTGAGATCACTTGTATTAGTGCCATCCCCAGTAGGCATCATCTCACAACGGTAAGTGCTCACCATGGTGTACAAACAGTGATGGTGGAGAGTTTTCATTGCGCTAACTGGTGACCCTGGTGGACAGACTGTGATGTTGGAGAATTCCAGGGACGCTAACTGGTGACTATTGTGGACAGACTTTGTTGGTGGAGAGTTCCCAGGACACTAACTGTTGACCATGGTGGAGCGACTTTGATGGTGGAGAATTCCCGTGACTCTAAGTGGTCAACATGGTTAACAAGCTGTGAAGGTGGAGAGTTCCCAGGACGCTAAGTGGTCATTATGGTGGACAGAAAATGTGAGTTGCTCCTGAGCTACCGTGCAGTGAGGACGTGTCGCCTGCTCGCTCCGGTAGTTTGAGGTGGTTAACGTTTTCGCCGGCAGAGGGTGTGGGTGTCTCTACCCTCCCTGCTGTTCCTGGTGGTGTGGACGTGGCGCTTCTACGATGGGCGGCCATCTTCCCCCTGTCGTGAGGGTAAACTCCATCGGCTTGGAGTTTACTAGCCGTGCTGGATACCCGCTGGTGGACGTGGTATTGAGTGCCATGCTTCGTGTCCCGGTTGGGGACGTATATGGCATTGAGCTGGTAACTGCTCACCGTGTTGTTGTCAAGTTTGTGGGTGAGGCGGTGTACCGTGCTTTCTTACGGAGGTACGAGGGACGTACTTTGCAGCTCCAGGACGGCACTGGGTCTGTGACCATTTCAGACCGTAGTGGTGCTGTGACGTATGTCAGTGTTCATGGCGCCCCCATGGAGTTTCCTGAGACTCTCCTCCGGCGATTCTTCCAGAGGTACGGCTCCGTCGTCAGCGTGCGGATGAACTCACTGTCGTCTGACACGTATTCGGGTGTGAAGACCAACATTCGGACCATCGGGATGCGACTGAGGTCGGACATACCGTGCTCTGTCCGGCTGTTGGGGTACTATGTGCGTGTGTTTTATGTCCGGCAACCCCGTACTTGCTTCCGGTGTGGCTTGTTGGGGCATCAGGCTGCCGGATGTACTGCTGATCTGGTCGCTCCTGTGAACTTGTTCCGTGAGGAGGATTTCCCGCCGCTCCCTCTGGAGGAGGACTCCGGGGGTGAGGAGGTGAACGTCCCGTTCGCTGCTGCAGCTTCCCCAGTGTCACCCGACGTTCCCCCGGTTGTTGCAGACCCTCCTCCGGGTGTTGTGGTGCCGTCGGATGTTCCTCCTGACCATGTCTCTGGCCCTGCCGTTCCCATGGACCTTCCTGGTGATCCCTGTGGAGCGTCGCCGTCGGCTTCCTCGTCTTCGACTGTGGACCCTGGCCCTGCGTCCTCCCCTCGGGTTCCTCCTGTGCTGGGTGCTGGGGTGGCTGCGGTGCCTCCTGCTGTGTGTTGTCCGGTTCCCTCTGTGGTAGAGGCTGCTGCCGTTCTGCGACGGGCGTCGGTTCGCCCGGTTCGTGAAGCCCGTGGTTCTGGGTCCGCCTCCGGCTGTGAGGATGTGCGGCCAGTGCCCAAGCGGTCAAGGCGTTCTTCTGCTGCTTGGGCTGATGCGGAGGACTACGACGCAGGTGGAGCTTCGGGAGATGATGTGGCGCCTCCGAGTGCTTCGCGTTCTACGACGCTGGTGGTGGCTGACGTCCATGTGTCTGCTGTTGACGATGGTTGTACCTATGATTTACCTCCTGTTCTTTCTCCTGCAGAAGGTTCTCCGCAGTGGGGGGTGGTCGCTCCTACTGACGTGGATGATGAGAGTTCTGGTGCGCGCCGAGGCATCAAGCTCGTACTAAAGAAGGATGCCAAGCGTGGGGGGTCCCGGCAGGAACAACGTTCGGTGGTTGACGCAGAGCACTGTGAGGCAGCCGAGGAGGCTCCCAGTGCGCTGCCCATTGCCCGGCCTCGTGGGAAGGAGCCCCTCCCTCTCATCTTGGGAGGAAAAAAGGAAGAAATCGGTAGCGTTGATGGGCTTGACCTGGAGACCGTCAGGACTCCGGCGGTCGTCCCCACAACCTGGTCCTGACTCTTCCTAGTTGTTAATACCCCCATCAGTCATCTCTCTCTCTCTCTCTCTCTCATCTCTCTCTCTCTCTCTCTCTCTCTCTCTCTCTCTCTCTCATCTCTCTCTCTCTCTCTCTCTCCCCACTCTCTCTCTCTCCCCTTTATCTCTCTTTTTCTCCCTCCTCACTCCCTCTCCTCTCACTCTCTCTCCTCTCTCTCTCTCCCATTTCACTCTCTCTATCTCCCCCCTTCTCTCTCTCTCTCTCTCTCTCTCTCTCTCTCTCTCTCTCTCTCTCTCTCTCTCTCCTCTCTTTATCTCTCTCTCACTCTCTCTCTCACTCTCTCTCTCACTCTCTCTCTCTCTCTCTCTCTCTCTCTCTCTCTCTCTCTCTCTCTCTCTCTCTCTCTCTCTCTCTCTCTCTCTCTCTCTCTCTCTCTCTCTCTCTCTCTTTCTCTCTTTTTCTCTCTCTGAAGCCTACACCTAGAAACTCATATTGTGGGAACCGACCTGAGAGATTTATATTTAATTTATATGAATTTATATAGAATTTATATTAACGTTAATTTATATATTTCGATAGCAATTTGTATGATGTTAAGTGGACTGTATTTCTGCAATAATCTCACAAATCGATCCACTAAACATTAGGGGGGGGGGGGGGTTATATTGAATTTATAAATATGCAGCCACTCAAACTACAGTATTAAACTACATATATTAGTATACATTAAAGAGGTTCCTTATCTTATTATACAGCAGGCTTAGTCCACCAGATATAACTAGGATGTAGACACCAAATTTCCTCGTGTAAAGGCAGCTTCCATCACCCAGTAACTGATACACAAAGCTTGCTTCCTCTTGTTGACCTGTCAAGGGCGCTAGCTGTAAAGCCAGAATCCTAATATATGACAGCTATGTCAGAGAAAACACTGTATAATGATAAAATAAAGACCAAGGCTTAATTACCTTTTATTAAGAGGCTGTTCGCATGCTAACTGGTTCGCCCTTATCTACGTAACATTAATGGCCAAAAATGATTAGATAAACGGGTTTCGGCAGAACACTTCCCTTGATTATTGTTGACAGCGTATTGATGATGGTAGAGCACTAATATGATCTCCATTACACTTCATCCAAGAGAAATGATAGGAGCTGTTTACTCCCATGCGCCTCTGGTCTTAACAACAATGGCTGACCACTCCTTCCTCACTGATGCCTCCCTCACTTTGTAGAGATGTCAGTAACTGATAAAAGGGTCACATTTACTTTATTTGATACTGATAATTAAGTTAATTTAAATAAGATGGTTTTATGATGGTAAAAGTCCAAAGACTAATGTATTTAAGAATAATTCCCACCATAATAGGTGGTGAATTTATAATAGTATGTGGCAACGATATCCCGTTTTCTATAGACGGAAAATTCCACTACAAGCTACAATTTCTATGGGTTAACTTGTGTATACAATGAAGCAATATTATCTGCAATTGCATGATATTAGTAATTGGTGTCGGATTTTCCGACATAATTCCCCGGGCGCTGCTCACGGGTCGAAGTCCTATTTAGAACAGACGAACACCGATACTCCTCCTTCGAATTATTAGATTAATTTGATGTTAGTAGTTAGTAATCACACATTTGTGCATCTGTTCGCACAGGACGGATGTCCCGTACTAGAGTTACAGGGGTTAGAAGTCTAATGCGATTTCATCTCCCTGTTAACTCTTGAAAGGCTAAAATTCAAGCCTAAATACATATTATTCAACCCAAAAGACTGGATGTGATCAAGTACTACAGTTAAGTATGATTCAGGGACTGCAGTGAGATCAGTGACATTAGATATAACTTGAAGCTTGTTCAGGTAACTGGTCACTGATATATAAACACTGAGGCCCATGGGATACATCTTGATTAAATAATAAATGTATCAAATCAGTCATCAGATTGGGGTTTAATTTAGTTAATTGATTCAGAGGATTGAATAGCCCATCATCAAAGTCAAGTATGGGTTCTGAGACTGCAGTGGGTTCGGTGACATTGGTCGCAGTGACTTGTAGCTGTTTAGGTTACTGTTCACTGATTTGCCACTTAAGGCTCATGAACTCATCTTCAGCTTTAAATGATGATATTAACATCAACCTCTGTTGCTATAGTCAGCTGTAATCTCCTTAGTATAATGCTACTGGAGAAAAATAATCAGCTGACAAATTTAGATTTCTATTGGTATTGTTTATCTGCAGACATAGGTCGCCTCAGGCTTGATACTGGGCCTGAGAGTAATTTACCTCCTGCAGAATTTAACATGGTTATGCCCTGATATATAGTAGAGCTACCAATGAATCGATGGTAGTAGTCTGTCCCTACAATGAGAGCTATTTGGCATTTGATTTGCTCAAATTTACCTGCAGCTGCTTGATAATAGCTTTCCAGGTCAGCATAATCAACTGGTGATTGTTGTGACAAATCTTCACATTTCTTGATCTGTCTTGTTAAGTGGCCTTTAAGACCTGCAAGGGTTCTTTTCATTCTCCCTGCATTATCCATACTGGTTAGTTGGTTAAGCCTTGTGGGGCTTGTACTTGGGTTACTCATAATATTGAACAAGTACTGATGGTAGCCTAGGGTAAAATTCTGCACTCACTAGGCGATAATCCTACCTCTTCTAGAGGTTAGCACTTAAAATTAATACACATTATATATATACAATCATACACACTAATGATTTGAGTGATAAACCAGTGTCACTGGAAGTACCTTTAGGTTAGCTCTTCTATATCACCCTAGGATGGTATAGACACTAATTAATCACTCAAAGGTGTAATGATCATAAGTAAATTATTATATATACACAACTCAACTCGAGTTGATAAAAATTACACCCAAAATAGAGTCTGCACCATTCATTATTGGTGCTAAGTTGTTCAATATAGTACAACTAGACTATGGTAATAATGGGACTAGGATGAACAATAAATAGTTCAACTAGTCAATGGTAGTATCCTACCCTGTTGTGGGTTGGCAATTGGTAAATATTATATTGAGAACACTAGTGGCAATATATATTAAATAATTCTCTATTTTGGAGAAATAATATACACAATTATTGATGATAGCCTATATGCCTCTATGAAACTTCTAATATTATCAAGAAGTATTAAATATTATTAGTGACCTATCGAAATAAACTCCACAAAATTCGTGGATAATCTCTCGCGAAATTAACACCACGAAATCCGTGAACAATCTCCCGAGGACACAGCCACTAATTTGGCTGGCTTCAATATAAGCGCTGTCATGTCACAGAATAACACACCACCAAATCTGTGGGTGTCCATGAAACCGCTGATGAAGCTGGACTGAGCTGAGGGGGGTCGTGGGCTAGCTCGAGGCAACGCCACCGTCTTTGACTGGCTTTGTTGTTCGCTAATTTATAACACTAGTTTATTTAATTTGATGACAATCTAGCTCTCTAGACCATCTAGGTTCGAATGATCATATAATCTAGGTTCGAACGACTAAATAATCTGGTTTTGAAGGATCAAATAAAGTGGGAACCGACCTGTGAGATTTATATTTAGTTTATATGAATTTATATAGAATTTATATTAATGTTAATTTATATATTTCGATAGCAATTTGTATGATGTTAAGTGGACTGTATTTCTGCAATAATCTCACAAATCGATTCACTAAACATTAGGGGGGGGGTTATATTGAATTTATATATATGCAGCCAATCAAACTACAGTATTAAACTACATATATCAGTATACATTAAAGAGGTTCCTTATCTTATTATACAGCAGGCTTAGTCCACCAGATATAACTAGGATGTAGACACCAAATTTCCTCGTGTAAAGGCAGCTTCCATCACCCAGTAACTGATACACAAAGCTTGCTTCCTCTTCTTGACCTGTCAAAGGGCGCTAGCTGTAAAGCCAGAATCCTAATATATGACAGCTATGTCAGAGAAAACACTGTATAAGGACAAAATAAAGACCAAGGCTTAATTACCTTTTATTAAGAGGCTGTTCGCATTCTAACAAGTTCGCCCTTATCTACCTAACGTTAATGGCCAAAAATGATTAGATAAATGGGTTTTGGCAGAACACTTCCCTTGATTATAGTTGACAGCGTGTTGATGATGGTAGAGCACTAATATGATCTCCTGTACACTTCATCCAAGAGAAATGATAGGAGCTGTTTACTCCCATGCGCCTCTGGTCTTAACAACAATGGCTGACCACTCCTTCCTCACTGACGCCTCCCTCACTTTGTAGAGATGTCAGTAACTGATAAAAGGGTCACATTTACTTTATTTGATACTGATAATTAAGTTAATTTAAATAAGATGGTGTTATGATGGTAAAAGTCCAAAGACTAATGTATTTAAGAATAATTCCCACCACAATAGGTGGTGAATTTATAATAGTATGTGGCAACGATATCCCGTTTTCTATAGACGGAAAATTCCACAACAAGCTACAATTTCTATGGGTTAACTTGTGTATACAATGCAGCAATATTATCTGCAATTGCATAATATTAGTAATTGGTGTCGGATTTTCCGACATAATTCCCCGGGCGCTGCTCACGGGTCGAAGTCCTATTTAGAACAGACGAACACCGATACTCCTCCTTCTAATTATTAGATTAATTTGACGTTAGTAGTTAGTAATCACACATTTGTGCATCTGTTCGCACAGGATGGATGTCCCGTACTAGAGTTACAGGGGTTAGAAGTCTAATGCGATTTCATTTCCCTGTTAACTCTTGAAAGGCTAAAATTCAAGCCTAAATACATATTATTCAACCCAAAAGACTGGATGTGATCAAGTACTACAGTCAAGTATGATTCAGGGACTGCAGTGAGATCAGTGACATTAGATATAACTTGAAGCTTGTTCAGGTAACTGGTCACTGATGTATAAACACTGAGGCCCATGGGATACATCTTGATTAAATAATAATGTATCAAATCAGTCATCAGATTGGGGTTTAATTTAGTTAATTGATTCAGAGGATTGAATAGCCCATCATCAAAGTCAAGTATGAGTTCTGAGACTGCAGTGGGTTCAGTGACATTGGTCGCAGTGACTTGTAGCTGTTTAGGTTACTGTTCACTGATTTGCCACTGAAGGCTCATGAACTCATCTTCAGCTTTAAATGATGATATTAACATCAACCTCTGTTGCTATAGTCAGCTGTAATCTCCTTAGTATAATGCTACTGGAGAAAAATAATCAGCTGACAAATTTAGATTTCTATTGGTATTGTTTATCTGCAGACATAGGTCTCCTCAGGCTTGATACTGGGCCTGAGAGTAATTTACCTCCTGCAGAATTTAACATGGTTATGCCCTGATATATAGTAGAGCTACCAATGAATCGATGGTAGTAGTCTGTCCCTACAATGAGAGCTATTTGGCATTTGATTTGCTCAAATTTACCTGCAGCTGCTTGATAATAGCTTTCCAGGTCAGCATAATCAACTGGTGATTGTTGTGACAAGTCTTCACATTTCTTGATCTGTCTTGTTAAGTGGCCTTTAAGACCTGCAAGGGTTCTTTTCATTCTCCCTGCATTATCCATACTGGTTATTTGGTTAAGCCTTGTGGGGCTTGTACTTGGGTTACTCATAATATTGAACAAGTACTGATGGTAGCCTAGGGTAAAATTCTGCACTCACTAGGCGATAATCCTACCTCTTCTAGAGGTTAGCACTTAAAATTAATACACATTATATATATACAATCATACACACTAATGATTTGAGTGATAAACCAGTGTCACTGGAAGTACCTTTAGGTTAGCTCTTCTATATCACCCTAGGATGGTATAGACACTAATTAATCACTCAAAGGTGTAATGATCATAAGTAAATTATTATATATACACAACTCAACTCGAGTTGATAAAAATTACACCCAAATAGAGTCTGCACAATTCATTAATGGTGCTAGGTTGTTCAATATAGTACAACTAGACTATGGTAATAATGGGACTAGGATGAACAATAAATAGTTCAACTAGTCAATGGTAATATCCAACCCTGTTGTGGGTTGGCAATTGGTAAATATTATATTGAGAACACTAGTGCAATATATATTAAATAATTCTCTATTTTGGAGAAATAATATACACAATTATTGATGATAGCCTATATGCCTCTATGAAACTTCTAATATTATCAAGACGTATTAAATATTATTAGTGACCTATCGAAATAAACTCCACAAAATTCGTGGATAATCTCTCGCGAAATTAACACCACGAAATCCATGAACAATCTCCCGAGGACACAGCCACTAATTTGGCTGGCTTCAATATAAGCGCTGTCATGTCACAGAATAACACACCACCAAATCTGTGGGTGTCCATGAAACCGCTGATGAAGCTGGACTGAGCTGAGGGGGGGTCGTGGGCTAGCTCGAGGCAACGCCACCGTCTTTGACTGGCTTTGTTGTTAGCTAATTTATAACACTAGTTTATTTAATTTGATGACAATCTAGCTCTCTAGACCATCTAGGTTCGAATGATCATATAATCTAGGTTCGAACGACTAAATAATCCGGTTTTGATGGATCAAATAATGTGGGAACCGACCTGTGAGATTTATATTTAATTTATATGAATTTATATAGAATTTTTATAATGTTAATTTATATATTTCGATAGCAATTTGTATGATGTTAAGTGGACTGTATTTCTGCAATAATCTCACAAATCGATCCACTAAACATTAGCGGGGGGGGGGGGGTTTATATTGAATTTATATATTTGCAGTCAATCAAACTACAGTATTAAACTACATATATCTGTATACATTAAAGAGGTTCCTTATCTTATTATACAGCAGGCTTAGTCCACCAGATATAACTAGGATATAGACACCAAATTTCCTCGTGTAAAGGCAGCTTCCATCACCCAGTAACTGATACACAAAGCTTGCTTCCTCTTCTTGACCTGTCAAAGGGCGCTAGCTGTAAAGCCAGAATCCTAATATATGACAGCTATGTCAGAGAAAACACTGTATAATGACAAAATAAAGACCAAGGCTAATTACCTTTCATTAAGAGGCTGTTTGCATTCTAACTGGTTCGCCCTTATCTACCTAACATTAATGGCCAAAAATGATTAGATAAATGGGTTTTGGCAGAACACTTCCCTTGATTATAGTTGACAGCGTGTTGATGATGGTAGAGCACTCATATGATCTCCTGTACACTTCATCCAAGAGAAATGATAGGAGCTGTTTCCTCCCATGCGCCTCTGGTCTTAACAACAATGGCTGACCACTCCTTCCTCACTGACGCCTCCCTCACTTTGTAGAGATGTCAGTAACTGATAAAAGGGTCACATTTACTTTATTTGATACTGATAATTAAGTTAATTTAAATAAGATGGTTTTATGATGGTAAAAGTCCCAAGACTAATGTATTTAAGAATAATTCCCACCACAATAGGTGGTGAATTTATAATAGTATGTGGCAACGATATCCCGTTTTCTATAGACGGAAAATTCCACAACAAGCTACAATTTCTATGGGTTAACTTGTGTATACAATGCAGCAATATTATCTGCAATTGCATAATATTAGTAATTGGTGTCGGATTTTCCGACATAATTCCCCGGGCGCTGCTCACGGGTCGATGTCCTATTTAGAACAGACGAACACCGATACTCCTCCTTCTAATTATTAGATTAATTTGACGTTAGTAGTTAGTAATCACACATTTGTGCATCTGTTCGCACAGGATGGATGTCCCGTACTAGAGTTACAGGGGTTAGAAGTCTAATGCGATTTCATTTCCCTGTTAACTCTTGAAAGGCTAAAATTCAAGCCTAAATACATATTATTCAACCCAAAAGACTGGATGTGATCAAGTACTACAGTCAAGTATGATTCAGGGACTGCAGTGAGATCAGTGACATTAGATATAACTTGAAGCTTGTTCAGGTAACTGGTCACTGATGTATAAACACTGAGGCCCATGGGATACATCTTGATTAAATAATAAATGTATCAAATCAGTCATCAGATTGGGGTTTAATTTAGTTAATTGATTCAGAGGATTGAATAGCCCATCATCAAAGTCAAGTATGAGTTCTGAGACTGCAGTGGGTTCAGTGACATTGGTCGCAGTGACTTGTAGCTGTTTAGGTTACTGTTCACTGATTTGCCACTGAAGGCTCATGAACTCATCTTCAGCTTTAAATGATGATATTAACATCAACCTCTGTTGCTATAGTCAGCTGTAATCTCCTTAGTATAATGCTACTGGAGAAAAATAATCAGCTGACAAATTTAGATTTCTATTGGTATTGTTTATCTGCAGACATAGGTCTCCTCAGGCTTGATACTGGCCTGAGAGTAATTTACCTCCTGCAGAATTTAACATGGTTATGCCCTGATATATAGTAGAGCTACCAATGAATCGATGGTAGTAGTCTGTCCCTACAATGAGAGCTATTTGGCATTTGATTTGCTCAAATTTACCTGCAGCTGCTTGATAATAGCTTTCCAGGTCAGCATAATCAACTGGTGATTGTTGTGACAAGTCTTCACATTTCTTGATCTGTCTTGTTAAGTGGCCTTTAAGACCTGCAAGGGTTCTTTTCATTCTCCCTGCATTATCCATACTGGTTATTTGGTTAAGCCTTGTGGGGCTTGTACTTGGGTTACTCATAATATTGAACAAGTACTGATGGTAGCCTAGGGTAAAAATTCTGCACTCACTAGGCGATAATCCTACCTCTTCTAGAGGTTAGCACTTAAAATTAATACACATTATATATATACAATCATACACACTAATGATTTGAGTGATAAACCAGTGTCACTGGAAGTACCTTTAGGTTAGCTCTTCTATATCACCCTAGGATGGTATAGACACTAATTAATCACTCAAAGGTGTAATGATCATAAGTAAATTATTATATATACACAACTCAACTCGAGTTGATAAAAATTACACCCAAAATAGAGTCTGCACAATTCATTAATGGTGCTAGGTTGTTCAATATAGTACAACTAGACTATGGTAATAATGGGACTAGGATGAACAATAAATAGTTCAACTAGTCAATGGTAAATATCCAACCCTGTTGTGGGTTGGCAATTGGTAAATATTATATTGAGAACACTAGTGCAATATATATTAAATAATTCTCTATTTTGGAGAAATAATATACACAATTATTGATGATAGCCTATATGCCTCTATGAAACTTCTAATATTATCAAGAAGTATTAAATATTATTAGTGACCTATCGAAATAAAACTCCACAAAATTCGTGGATAATCTCTCGCGAAATTAACACCACGAAATCCATGAACAATCTCCCGAGGACACAGCCACTAATTTGGCTGGCTTCAATATAAGCGCTGTCATGTCACAGAATAACACACCACCAAATCTGTGGGTGTCCATGAAACCGCTGATGAAGCTGGACTGAGCTGAGGGGGGGTCGTGGGCTAGCTCGAGGCAACGCCACCGTCTTTGACTGGCTTTGTTGTTAGCTAATTTATAACACTAGTTTATTTAATTTGATGACAATCTAGCTCTCTAGACCATCTAGGTTCGAATGATCATATAATCTAGGTTCGAACGACTAAATAATCCGGTTTTGATGGATCAAATAATGTGGGAACCGACCTGTGAGATTTATATTTAATTTATATGAATTTATATAGAATTTTTATAATGTTAATTTATATATTTCGATAGCAATTTGTATGATGTTAAGTGGACTGTATTTCTGCAATAATCTCACAAATCGATCCACTAAACATTAGCGGGGGGGGGGGGTTTATATTGAATTTATATATTTGCAGTCAATCAAACTACAGTATTAACTACATATATCTGTATACATTAAAGAGGTTCCTTATCTTATTATACAGCAGGCTTAGTCCCACCAGATATAACTAAGGATATAGACACCAAATTTCCTCGTGTAAAGGCAGCTTCCATCACCCAGTAACTGATACACAAAGCTTGCTTTCCTCTTCTTGACCTGTCAAACGGGCGCTAGCTGTAAAGCAGAATCCTAATATATGACAGCTATGTCAGAGAAAACACTGTATAATGACAAAATAAAGACCAAGGCTAATTACCTTTCATTAAGAGGCTGTTTGCATTCTAACTGGTTCGCCCTTATCTACCTAACATTAATGGCCAAAAAATGATTAGATAAATGGGTTTTGGCAGAACACTTCCCTTGATTATAGTTGACAGCGTGTTGATGATGGTAAGAGCACTCATATGATCTCCTGTACACTTCATCCAAGAGAAATGATAGGAGCTGTTTCCTCCATGCGCCTCTGGTCTTAACAACAATGGCTGACCACTTCCTTCCTCACTGACGCCTCCCTCACTTTGTAGAGATGTCAGTAACTGATAAAAGGGTCACATTTA
Organism: Procambarus clarkii; assembly: GCF_040958095.1. Taxonomy (NCBI): domain Eukaryota; kingdom Metazoa; phylum Arthropoda; class Malacostraca; order Decapoda; family Cambaridae; genus Procambarus; species Procambarus clarkii. Next base: position 2,595,333 of record NC_091150.1, on the reverse strand, counting down.
CTTTATTTGATACTGATAATTAAGTTAATTTAATAAGATGGTTTTATGATGGTAAAAGTCCAAAGACTAATGTATTTAAGAATATTCCCACCACAATAGGTGGTGAATTTATAATAGTATGTGGCAACGATATCCCGTTTTCTATAGACGGAAAATTCCCAACAAGCTACAATTTCTATGGGTTAACTTGTGTATACAATGCAGCAAATTATCTGCAATTGCATAATATTAGTAATTGGTGTCGGATTTTCCGACATAATTCCCCGGCGCGCTTGCTCACGGGTCGAAGTCCTATTTAGAACAGACGAACACCGATACTCCTCCTTCTAATTATTAGATTAATTTGACGTTAGTAGTTAGTAATCACACATTTGTGCATCTGTTCGCACAGGATGGATGTCCCGTATAAGTTACAGGGGTTAGAAGTCTAATGCGATTTCATTTCCCTGTTAACTCTTGAAAGGCTAAAATTCAAGCCTAAATACATATTATTCACCCAAAGACTGGATGTGATCAAGTACTACAGTCAAGTATGATTCAGGGACTGCAGTGAGATCAGTGACATTAGATATAACTTGAAGCTTGTTCAGGTAACTGGTCACTGATGTATAACACTGAGGCCCATGGGATACATCTTGATTAAATAATAATGTATCAAATCAGTCATCAGATTGGGGTTTAATTTAGTTAATT
>NC_091150.1:2582140-2589640 GCF_040958095.1 Procambarus clarkii | reverse complement strand
AACGTAAGATAGTGTGGTAGAGTAAATATTATTTTTGTTATTGATGTGAGTGTATATAGGGGGTTGTTAAGGGGTTAATAAATAAGTAAGTGAAGTAAGAGAGTATCAGTTCTTCCTGTGTAGGAGATCTTAGATCAACCTCTAGACTGACCTTGTGTGTAGTCAAGTATCCAGCACTGCGTATAGATTTTTTGGGGGGCCGGGCCTTTTAGATCTCCCATATTGATAACTCTTAAGGCTTACTATTGTCCCTACATCCAGATAATACTAGGCCCCATAGTACAGACACTCCCATTATTTAACAAGTGGTTGGCCAGACCGGGACTTTATAATTGTAAAAAATTAGATTCTTGAGTGCCAAAACTAATTTTTTTTGTTTTCCGCAGAACGGTTGTGTTCGTCTAGGGTGCAGCTCATCTAGCAAAAGAATATTCTTACACTTACTGGACAGCCAGCTGGATCCCTTCACGATTGAGGTAAGTGTGGCCTTGTGTTAGGGGCCGTGCATATTTTTGTTGTTTCCAATTTTTTATTTTTTATTTTTTATTTTTCTAGGAGCTAAATTAATTAGTGATGGAGGCTAAAATGCAGGAACTGGCAGGGAATCCTTCAGTGGTAGAGATAAAGAAACTTACCAAATCTAATTTAGTATTGTTAGGCAAGGAATTTGGCCTAGAATTAAATGACCCGGATAAAAAGTGGACTTTGGTGAATGAAATATTACAACATTGTATTGATCAAGAACTATTGGCAAGTGATACACCTTTATGCGAGCCTAGCCAAGCAGAAAGTGCAGCTCATAGGGACAGAGAGTTAGCGCTAGAGTTAGCAAAAATAAAATTAGAGGAGCAAAGACTCAAACCCGAGGAGGCTAGAATTAGAGCAAATACCACTGGATCTCCACCTGCCGGGGATTCAACCCCAGGCATTATGAGAAAAAGCATAACTTGCCTGAATTTTCAGAGTCAGACCCTGAAAGGTTTTTCAACCATTTTCAGATTGGCCGTGTCCATGACCTGGCCAAAGGAAGAGTGGGTGAAAATCCTACAGGGGAAGACTTAGGGGTAAGGCCCAAGATATTTTTATAAATATGCCTGATGAAGAGTGTTTTGAATATGATAAAGTCAGGAAACGAATTTTGCAGGCATATGAAATTACTCCTGAAGCTCACCGCCAAGTTTATCGCAACCTTAGGCCTACTCACAACCAACCACTCACTGAATTTGCTAATGATCAAATTAGATTGATAAATGGATTCGCTCGGCTAAAGCCGAAACATACGAAGCACTTAAGAATATTATGTTAATAGAACAATTTATAGATAATATGCCAGAGAATGTAGCACATTACATTAGAGGAAGGATAGAGGTAAATTCTAAAATAGGGCATTTGGCCAAGATGGCAGAAAACTACCAGTTAGCGGGCAAAAGGCCCAATAAAAATAATTATACCTCACAGAGTAGCAAAACTTATTTATTTATTTATTTATTAATTTATTTATGCATATACAAGAATGTACATTGGGAATGTGAGGATACATAATATGGTAATTACAGTCTTGTAAAGCCACTAGTACGCGCAGCGTTTCGGGCAGGTCCTTAATCTAAGAAATTTTAAGGAGGTAAATACTTGAAAATTTATAGACAAAAAAATGATAACAGTTACATGGAATGAAAAAAAGAAGATGAGAGAAAATTGTAGGTACAGTATATTAAAGCACATAGGTAGCTAAGATTGATTGCAATGACAGCTTGAATGGTAGTTGACAAAAATCGGTAGGCACAATACAGCAGAAACAATATAAGATTGATTGCAATGACAGCTTGAATGGTAGTTGACAAAAATTGGTAGTCACAATACAGCATATGGCTAGCACATAAAATAAGACAGCAATGAACACAATGATAAGGTTGTTTGATACTACATAAAAATTAGGAGATTGGGTAACACTAGGTACAGAGCAAATTTAAAGCTCAGTGTAGGAAACTAAGAAGTTAGAAAACTAACTTATACCCACAGCCAGTCCAGACCAGCTCATTCTAACCCTTTTACTAATGCACCTTCTGTTTCAGACATAACTAACCCTGTTAAAGTGTCTTGCCCCACGGCACCTAAGGGTGAACCGAAGGGTAATTCTGTTAGTAATGTCTCTTCTCCCCGACGTTTCTGTGGTCACTGTAAAAGTCCAAACTACGTTATTAGCCGTTGTTGGCAACTGTACCCGGAAAAAAGACCCAATGCTCTAGTTGTGACACAGGGCTTGAGGCCTTCGGAAGGGTTAGGGAGTAAGACCTCCAACCGACAGTGGTTGGACTTGCTTACCCCATTCTTATCGAAAGGGAGACTACTTTTGTCTGAGGGTTCTTCCTGGAAGGACGTGGTGATCTTCCGAGACACCGGTGCCATCCAGACTTTAATTTTAGAGAGTGCGTTGCAAGGTGCCAACACTCTCGACACTGGAGAGGTGGTACTGGTCGAGGGTGTCACTAGTGATACTCGAGCAGTACCCCTCCATAAGGTTACCCTGGAATCTGATTTCCACAAGGGTGTTTGTACAGTCGGAGTCACTTCATACCATCCTTTCCCTAATGTTGATGTAATAGTTGGTAATGATTTAGCAGGGGATAAGGTAGGGGACTCCAGGCTGCCTATTATGTTGCCTAGCCCTAAGGTTTGCCTGGATCCACCCGCCGCAGAGGATAATGTTGTGTACCCTGCGTGCGCAGTGACCAGGTCTATGGGACTTAAATGTAAGGGCAGCCCTGTGCTTGCCAAGGTGGTAAATCCCGAGGACACGAGGAACTTTCCGAGTGGTGAAAACCAAGTGGACCTCGCGGACACATTCATGGCCCGATTCGATGACGTGGCCGAGGACATTGTGGAGAGCCTGCCACCGCCACCTACCGTGAGTAGTGGGGAGGTGGAGGAGAACACAGTTGAGCCTCGGCCAATGGCATCTGACCAAGGCCTGGATGCCTCCTTGAGTTACAGAAAGCTGACCCCACTCTTGCAGATTGTCATGAGACAGCCGTCTCTATGGAGGAAATTGTAGACGCAGCAACTGGGTACTACTACAACACAGCAAATTTTGCAAAAAACAAACTCCTAAATAGCACCTGCTTATCAGTTTACAACCAAAATGTTAGGTCACTTGGTAAACATTTTGATGATATAAATGCACTACTTACAGCACTAGGTACTAAATTATCATTCATCATTTTAACAGAAACTTGGCTCAGTAATGACTATACCCAACTCTACAATTTAGCTGGTTATAAAGCCATTCATAACTGCAGGCCTAATAAAAAAGGTGGTGGTACAGCAATATATTACAAAGATACCTTCATTTGCAACAGTGATATTAGTGATAGAGATGACTATTATGAATATACCTTTGCCAAGTTCTTCAGTAAATCCTTTAAATCCTCCCTGACTATCGGTGCCATCTATAGATTTCCTAATACCAACATAGCTTTATTCTCTGACAATGTAAGGAATCTTATCATAAATAACAATCTCAACAAAATCACATCATTCTGGGAGGTGATTTTAATATTGACCTGGGTCTTCAAAACAACTCTCAAGTTGACTATTTCCGTAACAGCATGCACTCCTGTATGCTAATCCCCACAATCACCAAGCCCACCCGAGTCACTCAAACATCTGCCACTACCCTGGATCACCTATGGACTAATATAACAGCTCCCCTTACATCTGGGGTAATTTATGACAGAACAACTGACCACTATCCACCTTCCTCATAGCAAACATTGACACATCACCACCAGAAACCAAGAAACTTTCATTCAGGCTACATAGTGAATCAGCTTTAGGCAATCTCTCTAATGCACTTCACAATATTAACTGGGAATCTAAATTTAATAATTCACTGGATATAAACTCATCAACTAACCTCTTTCTCTCCAAAACTCTAAGCCTCTACAACACTCACTGTCCCCTCCTTACCAAACAAGTAACTGATAAAAGAAAAAATAACCCGTGGCTCACAAGTGGCATAATTAAATCAATCAACAAAAAACATGAATATGAAAAGAAATTTAGGAGTGGCCTAGTTTCAAAGGAAGTAGTTAAAAGGTACTCATCAGTGCTTACCAGTATCATAAGAAAAGCAAAACTTTCATATTATGAGACTAGATTCAAAGAAGCAAAAGGCAACATGAAAAGCACATGGAATACCATCTCTAATATCCTAGGAACTAAACAACACTCCCATAACCAGATAACACTCTCTAAGGATGGCCTTACACCGTCATCTAACTTAGAAATGGCGAATGAATTTAATAGCTTCTTTTCATCGATTGGTGCTAACCTTGCAAGTAAAATCCCACAGACTCAGACACATATCTCTCAGGCAGCTATCCAAACTCTCTTCTCCTTTCACCAGTCAGCCCGACAGATGTTGTGTCCATTATACACTCACTAAAAACCAAAGCTGGGAACATCAGTGAAATCCCATCCATTGTATACAAGAGCGCCTCCCATGCCCTTGGGCCACCTATAGCTCTGCTGTTCAACAAATCCCTTGATTGTCATACCTTCCCTGATATCTTTAAAAAAGCAAGAGTAACGCCAGTTCATAAAGGAGGTAATCCGTCAGACATAAACAACTATAGACCAATATCGAACCTACCCATACTATCAAAATATTTGAAAAAATTATCTACAAACAGCTCTACTCCTATCTCGTAAAATTCGACATTCTTAGCCTCTGTCAGTTTGGCTTCCGCTCTCAAAAGAGTACCAACGATGCAATTATTAGTCTCCTTGATATAATTTACTCAGCCCTTGACAAAAATGAGTTTCCGATTGGACTCTTCATTGACCTGAGAAAGGCCTTTGATACTTTTAATCACGATTACCTCTTATGTAAACTCCATCATTATGGAATCCGAGGCCATGCACTGGACTATATCCAATCCTATCTTAGTGATAGACACCAATGTGTAGCCATCAATAATATAACCTCTCCCATTCTACCAATAACCGTTGGAGTGCCACAGGGCAGCATCTTGGGACCTCTTCTATTTTTTATACATCAATGATCTGCCTAATGTCTCTAACATTCTGAAACCTATTTTGTTTGCTGATGATACTACCCTTATCTACTCCAACCCTAACCCACATACACTAAATGATGTTGTTAATAATGAACTAAAAAAAGTCCACTTATGGATGTCAACTAACAAACTAACACTTAACATAGAAAAGACCTACTACATCCTATTTGGAAGCAAATCTACAAATGCAATTCAGCTTCAGATAGACAATGTAAACATTAGCAATAAAAATGATGGAAAGTTTCTTGGCCTATTCCTAGAAAAGAGACTCAACTTCAGTACCCACATACAACACATAACTAAGAAAGTCTCTAAAACAGTTGGTATACTCTCCAAAATCAGATATTATGTACCTAACTCTGCTCTCATCTCTCTATATTATGCACTAATCTATCCCTATTTCAACTATGGTATCTGTGCATGGGGTTCAACCACTGCAAACCACCTCAAGTCCATCATCACCCAGCAAAAATCTGCTATCAGAATAATATAAATTCTGCTTTCAGACAACACACAGCCCCCTTGTTTAACTCCCTAAACATGCTAAACATAATCTCTCTCCATAAATTCTCTTGTGTCAACTACATTTACAAAACCCTGTTCTTAAATGCAAATCCTTGTCTGAAACTCTTCCTGGACAGATGTAATAGGGCCCATTATCACCAGACCAGAAATAAATATCTCTTTGATATCCCCAGAGGTAAACTTAATCTGTGTAAACACTCTATGCAAATAAAGGGACCCAGTTTATGGAACTCACTCCCTACTGAATTGAAAAGTTGTCCAACTTTTACATCATTCAAAATCAATACTTAAAGTACCTAATTTCATCTTCATAGTTTTTCACTTTTTGCCTTAAAATTGCACTGTATCTATTGCTACCCAATCTCCCAACCATTATGTTCCCAATTTGAACATCTTTACCATTGTGATCATTGCTGTCTTCTTATATGCGCTGCCATTCTGCTGTATGGTGTTTATAAATCTTGTTTATCTGTATCTTTTACTACCCAGTCTCCCAATCTTTATGTACTCAATCTGAACATCTTCACCATTGTGATCATTGCTGTCTTATATGTGCTGTCAATCTGCTGTATGGTGTCTATTAATCTTGTTTAAATTACTAATCAAGCTGTCAATGTAATCAATCAGAGCTTTAATATAACAATGTGCTTTAATATACTTACTAAGCTCTCTCATCTCATTTTTCTCTTGCAATGTATCTTTATCATTTATCAATTCTGATAGAAATTACCTACTTAAAATTATGTGCTAGATTAAGGACCTGCCCGAAACGCTGCGCGTACTAGTGGCTTTACAAGAATGGAAATACTGTACTATCCAATGTATTCTCACAAACCCAATGTACCTTCTTGTGTATATATAAATAAATAAATAAATAAATAAATAAACAATGATCGGATTTTGATGAGAAAATGGAGACCACAGAGTGCTCCCTTGTCAAATGAGTGGGAGGTAGTCCACCAGGTTATGTTGCCGAACCTGCTATAGAGAAAGAGTTTTGGCAGCTGCTCATGATGATCCTATGGGGGGACATCAAGGTATTAATATTATGTATCACAAAATTTTAAGATATTTTTTCTGGCCCAAGCTGAAAAGCGATGTGGCAAAATTTTGTAATGCATGTATTGTTTGTCAACTTGTTGGGAAACCAAACCAGACTCCAGCTAAAGCTCCTCTAAGGCCTATTGTCGTGCCAGAGGAACCATTTTCTCATGTGGTAATGGACTGTGTTGGTCCATTACTTAGAACTAAGTCTGGTAATATTTACCTAATCACGATGATGTGTATCACTACTCGTTACCCAGAGGCTTTTGCTGTAAGGAACATCCGAGCAAAGCTGTTATTGCTCGTATGTTGCAATTTTTTTTTTCCACTTTTGGACTGCCTCGGGTCGTGCAAACTGACAATGGTACTAACTTTAAGTCTGATATTTTTGAACATTTTGTAAGGACCATGGAATTACTCATAAGGTTTCCAGCCCATACCATCCACAGCGTCGGGGTAATTGAACGTTTCCATCTAACTCTGAAGCAGATGTTGAAGACATTGTGCGAGAGTTCCACACCTTCTGGGACGAGAATTTACCGTATGTTTTGTTTGTGGCTAGAGAGGGATTACAAAGTTCACTGGGTTGTTCTTTTTTTGAGTTAGTCTTTGGCCATAAGTTCGTGGACCCTTGCAAATGTTACAGGAGAATCTGTTAGGAACGTAACGTTAACCGAAGGTTCGGCTTTCTTTGCGCACACCACCAGAGACTCAAGGACTGCAAGGCGGTTGCACTAAAGTATCTTGGGAAGGCCCAAGAAAAGATGAAAGAACGAAACGATGCTAAGGCTAAGTGGCGGGTATTTCAGCCTGGCGACCCTGTCCTGGTATTAAAGCCTCGACTAGGGAACAC
>NC_091150.1:2424640-2577140 GCF_040958095.1 Procambarus clarkii | reverse complement strand
TGACATAACCGTGAGTGTTGACATTACCGTGAGTGTTGACATTACCGTGAGTGTTGATATTACCCCGGGTGTTGACATTACCATGAGTGTTGACATTACCATGAGTGTTGACATTACCGTGAGTGTTGACATTACCGTTGGCGTTGACATTACCGTGGGTGTTGACATTACCTCGGGTATTGACATTACCGTGAGTGTTGATATTACTGTGAGTTTTGACATTACCGTGAGTGTTGACATTACAATGGGTGTTGACATTACCCCAGGTGTTGACATAACCGTGAGTGTTGACATTACCGTGAGTGTTCACATTACCGTGAGTGTTGACATTACGAAGAGTGGTGACATTACCGTGAGTGTTGACATTACAGTGAGTGCTGACATTATCATGAGTGTTGACATTACCGTGAGTGTTGACATTACAGTGAGTGTTCACATTATCATGAGTGTTGACATTGCCGTGAGTGTTGACATTAGAGAGAGTGTTGACATTACCCCGGGTGTTGACAGTACCGTGAGTGTTGACATTACCGTGAGTGTTGACATTACCGCGGGTGTTAACATTACCGTGAGTGTTGACATTATCATGGGTGTTGACATTACTGTGAGTGTTGACATTACTGTGAGTGTTGACATTACCGTGAGTGTTGACATTACCGTGGGTGTTGACATTGCAGTGAGTGTTGACATTACCGTGAGCGTTGACATTACCGTGAGTGTTGACATTATCATGAATGTTGACATTACCGTGAGTTTTGACATTACAGTGAGTGTTGACATTATCATGAGTGTTGACATTGCCGTGAGTGTTGACATTACAGTGAGTGTTGACATTACCTTGGGTGTTGACATTACCGTGAGTGTTGACATTACCGTGAGTGTTGACATTACCGCGGGTGTTGACATTACCGTGAGTATTGACATTACAGTGAGTGTTGACATTACAGTGGGTGTTGACATTACCATGAGTGTTGACTTTACCTTGAGTGTAGACATTACCGTGAGTGTTGACATTGCCTTGAGTGTTGACATGACCGTGAGTGTTGACATTACTGCGGGTGTTGACATTACTGTGGGTGTTGACATTGCCGTGAGTGTTGACATTACCGTGAGAGTTGACATTACCGTGAGCGTTGACATTAGCGTGAGTGTTGACATTACCGTAAGTGTTGACATTACCGTGGGTGTTGACATTACCATGGGTGTTGACATTACCATGAGGGTTGACATTACTCCGGGTGTTGACATTACCGCGGTTGTTGACATTACTGTGAATGTTGACATTACCGTGAGTGTTGACATTTCAGTGAGTGTTGACACACCATGAGTGTTGACATTACCGTGAGAGTTGACATTACCGTGAGTGTTGACATTTCAGTGAGTGTTGACACACCACGAGTGTTAACATTACCGTGAGTGTTGACGTTACCGTGAGTGTTGACATTACCGTGGGTGTTGACATTACCCCGGGTATTGACATTACCGTGAGTGTTGACATTACTGTGAGTTTTGATATTACCGTGAGTGTTGACATTATCGTGAGTGTTGCCATTACCGTGAGTGTTGACATTACGATGAGTGTTGACATTACCGTGAGTGTTGACATTTCAGTGAGTGTTGACACACCATGAGTGTTGACATTACCGTGAGAGTTGACATTACCGTGAGTGTTGACATTTCAGTGAGTGTTGACACACCACGAGTGTTAACATTACCGTGAGTGTTGACGTTACCGTGAGTGTTGACATTACCGTGGGTGTTGACATTACCCCGGGTATTGACATTACCGTGAGTGTTGACATTACTGTGAGTTTTGATATTACCGTGAGTGTTGACATTACAGCGGGTGTTGTTATTACTCCGGGTGTTGACATAACCGTGAGTTTTGACATTACCGTGAGTGTTGACATTACCGTGAGTGTCGACATTACCGTGAGTGTTGACATTACAGCGGGTTTTGACATTACCCCGGGTGTTGACATAAACGTGAGTGTTGACATTACTGTGAGTGTTGATATTACCACGGGTGTTGATATTACCATGAGTGTTGACATTAACTTGAGAGTTGACATTACCGTGAGTGTTGACATTACCGTTAGTGTTGACATTACCGTGGGTGTTGACATTACCCCGGGTATTGACATTACTGTGAGTGTTGACATTACTTTGAGTTTTGACATTACCGTGAGAGTTGACATTACAGTGGGTGTTGACATTACCCCGGGAGTTGACATAACCGTGAGTGTTGACATTATCGTGAGTGTTGCCATTACCGTGAGTGTTGACATTACGATGAGTGTTGACATTACCGTGAGTGTTGACATTACCGTGAGTGCTGACATTGTCATGAGTGTTAACATTACCGTGAGTGTTGACATTACAGTGAGTGTTCACATTATCATGAGTGTTGACATTGCCTTGAGTGTTGTCATTATAGAGAGTGTTGACATTACCCCGGGTGTTGACAGTACCGTGAGTGTTGACATTACCGTGAGTGTTGACATTACCGCGGGTGTTAACATTACCTTGAGTGTTGACATTAACATGGGTGTTGACATTATTGTGAGTGTTGACATTACTGTGAGTGTTGACATTACCGTGTGTGTTGACATTACCATGGGTGTTGACATTGCAGTGAGTGTTGACATTACCCCGGGTGTTGACAGTACCGTGAGTGTTGACATTACCGAGAGTGTTGACATTACCGTGAGTGTTGACATTATCATGGGTGTTGACATTACCGCGGGTGTTGACATTACCGTGAGTGTTGACATTACCGTGAGTGTTGACATTACCGTGAGTGTTGACATTACCGTGAGTGTTGACATTACCGCGGGTGTTGACATTACCGTGAGTGTTGACATTACCGTGAGTGTTGACATTACCGTGAGTGTTGACATTACCGTGAGTGTTGACTTTACCTTGAGTGTAGACATTACCGTGAGTGTTGACATTGCCTTGAGTGTTGACATTACCGTGAGTGTTGACATTACCGCGGGTGTTGACATTACCGTGAGTGTTGACATTACCGTGAGTGTTGACATTACCGTGAGTGTTGACATTACCTTGAGTGTTGACATTACCTTGAGTGTAGACATTACGGTGAGTGTTGACATTGCCTTGAGTGTTGACATTACCGTGAGTGTTGACATTACCGCGGGTGTTGACATTACCGTGAGTGTTGACATTACCGTGAGTGTTGACATTACCGTGAGTGTTGACATTACCTTGAGTGTTGACATTACCTTGAGTGTAGACATTACGGTGAGTGTTGACATTGCCTTGAGTGTTGACATTACCGTGAGTGTTGACATTACCGCGGGTGTTGACAGTACCCCGGGCGTTGATATTACCGTGAGTGTTGACATTACCCCGGGTGTTGACATTACCGTGAGTGTTGACATTACCGTGAGTGTTGACATTACCTTGAGTGTAGACATTACCGTGAGTGTTCACCTTACCTTGAGTGTAGACATTACCGTAGGTGTTGACATTCCATGGGTGTTAACATTACCGTGAGTGTTAACATCACCTTGGGTGTTGACATTACCCCGGGTGTTGACATTACTGTGAGTGTTGACATTACCGTGGGTGTTGACATTACCATGAGTGTTGACATAAACTTGAGTATTGACATTACAGTGAGAGTTAATACTACCGTGAGTGTTGACATTACCGCGGGTGTTGACATTACCGTGAGTGTTGACATTACCGTGAGTGTTGACATTTCAGTGAGTGTTGACACACAATGAGTGTTGACATTACTGTGAGTGTTGACATTACTGTGAGTGTTGACATTACTGCGGGATTTGACATTACCATGAGTGTTGACATTAACTTGAGTGTTGACATTACCGTGAGAGTTAATACTACCATGAGTGTTGACATTACCGCGGGTGTTGACATTACCGTGAGAGTTGACATTACCGTGAGTGTTGACATTTCAGTGAGTGTTGACACACCATGAGTGTTAACATTACCGTGAGTGTTGACATTACCGTGAGTGTTGACATTACCGTGGGTGTTGACATTACCCCGGGTACTGACATTACCGTGAGTGTTGACATTACTGTGAGTTTTGACATTACCGTGAGTGTTGACATTGCAGCGGGTGTTGACATTACTCCGGGTTTTGACATAACCGTGAGTGTTGACATTACCGTGAGTGTTGACATTACCGTGAGTGTTGACATTACCGTGAGTGTTGACATTACAGCGGGTGTTGACATTACTCCGGGTGTTGACATAACCGTGAGTGTTGACATTACCGTGAGTGTTGACATTACCGTGAGTGTTGATATTACCCCGGGTGTTGACATTACCATGAGTGTTGACATTACCATGAGTGTTGACATTAACTTGAGTGTTGACATTTCCGTGAGAGTTAACATTACCGTGGGTGTTGACATTACCCCGGGTATTGACATTACCGTGAGGGTTGACATTACTGTGAGTTTTGACATTACCGTGAGTGTTGACATTACAATGGGTGTTGACATTACCCCATGTGTTGACATAACCGTGAGTGTTGACATTACCGTGAGTGTTGATATTTCCCCGGGTGTTGACATTACCATGAGTGTTGACATTATCGTGAGTGTTGACATTACCGTGAGTGTTGACATTACGATGAGTGGTGACATTACCGTGAGTGTTGACATTACAGTGAGTGCTGACATTATCATGAGTGTTGACATTACCGTGAGTGTTGACATTAAAGTGAGTGTTCACATTATCATGAGTGTTGACATTGCTGTGAGTGTTGACATTACAGAGAGTGTTGACATTACCCCGGGTGTTGACAGTACCGTGAGTGTTGACATTACCGTGAGTGTTGACATTACAGCGGGTGTTAACATTACCGTGAGTGTTGACATTATCATGGGTGTTGACATTACTGTGAGTGTTGACATTACTGTGAGTGTTGACATTACCGTGAGTGTTGACATTACCGTGGGTGTTGACATTGCAGTGAGTGTTGACATTACCGTGAGTGATGACATTATCATGAGTGTTGACTTTACCGTGAGTTTTGACATTACAGTGAGTGTTGACATTATCATGAGTGCTGACATTGCCGTGAGTGTTGACATTACAGTGAGTGTTGACATTACCTTGGGTGTTGACATTACCGTGAGTGTTGACATTACCGTGAGTGTTGACATTACCGCGGGTGTTGACATTACCGTGAGTGTTGACATTACCGTGAGTGTTGACATTACAGTGGGTGTTGACATTACCGTGAGTGTTGACCTTACCTTGAGTGTAGACATTACCGTGAGTGTTGACATTGCCTTGAGTGTTGACATTACCGTGAGTGTTGACATTACCGCGGGTGTTGACATTACCGTGGGTGTTGACATTGCCGTGAGTGTTGACATTACCGTGAGAGTTGACATTACCGTGAGTGTTGACATTATCGTGAGTGTTGACATTACCGTGAGTGTTGACATTACCGTGGGTGTTGACATTACCATGGGTGTTGACATTACCATGAGGGTTGACATTACTCCGGGTGTTGACATTACCGCGGGTGTTGACATTACCGTGAGTGTTGACATTACCGTGGGTGTTGATATTACCCCGGGTATTGACATTACCGTGAGTGTTGACATTACTGTGAGTTTTGATATTTCAGTGAGTGTTGACACACCATGAGTGTTAACATTACCGTGAGTGTTGACGTTACCGTGAGTGTTGACATTACCGTGGGTGTTGATATTACCCCGGGTATTGACATTACCGTGAGTGTTGACATTACTGTGAGTTTTGATATTACCGTGAGTGTTGACATTACAGCGGGTGTTGACATTACTCCGGGTGTTGACATAACCGTGAGTTTTGACATTACCGTGAGTGTTGACATTACCGTGAGTGTTGACATTACCGTGAGTGTTGACATTACAGCGGGTTTTAACATTACCGTGGGTGTTGACATTACCCCGGGTATTGACATTACCGTGAGGGTTGACATTACTGTGAGTTTTGACATTACCGTGAGTGTTGACATTACAATGGGTGTTGACATTACCCCATGTGTTGACATAACCGTGAGTGTTGACATTACCGTGAGTGTTGATATTTCCCCGGGTGTTGACATTACCATGAGTGTTGACATTATCGTGAGTGTTGACATTACCGTGAGTGTTGACATTACGATGAGTGGTGACATTACCGTGAGTGTTGACATTACAGTGAGTGCTGACATTATCATGAGTGTTGACATTACCGTGAGTGTTGACATTAAAGTGAGTGTTCACATTATCATGAGTGTTGACATTGCTGTGAGTGTTGACATTACAGAGAGTGTTGACATTACCCCGGGTGTTGACAGTACCGTGAGTGTTGACATTACCGTGAGTGTTGACATTACAGCGGGTGTTAACATTACCGTGAGTGTTGACATTATCATGGGTGTTGACATTACTGTGAGTGTTGACATTACTGTGAGTGTTGACATTACCGTGAGTGTTGACATTACCGTGGGTGTTGACATTGCAGTGAGTGTTGACATTACCGTGAGTGATGACATTATCATGAGTGTTGACTTTACCGTGAGTTTTGACATTACAGTGAGTGTTGACATTATCATGAGTGCTGACATTGCCGTGAGTGTTGACATTACAGTGAGTGTTGACATTACCTTGGGTGTTGACATTACCGTGAGTGTTGACATTACCGTGAGTGTTGACATTACCGCGGGTGTTGACATTACCGTGAGTGTTGACATTACCGTGAGTGTTGACATTACAGTGGGTGTTGACATTACCGTGAGTGTTGACCTTACCTTGAGTGTAGACATTACCGTGAGTGTTGACATTGCCTTGAGTGTTGACATTACCGTGAGTGTTGACATTACCGCGGGTGTTGACATTACCGTGGGTGTTGACATTGCCGTGAGTGTTGACATTACCGTGAGAGTTGACATTACCGTGAGTGTTGACATTATCGTGAGTGTTGACATTACCGTGAGTGTTGACATTACCGTGGGTGTTGACATTACCATGGGTGTTGACATTACCATGAGGGTTGACATTACTCCGGGTGTTGACATTACCGCGGGTGTTGACATTACCGTGAGTGTTGACATTACCGTGGGTGTTGATATTACCCCGGGTATTGACATTACCGTGAGTGTTGACATTACTGTGAGTTTTGATATTTCAGTGAGTGTTGACACACCATGAGTGTTAACATTACCGTGAGTGTTGACGTTACCGTGAGTGTTGACATTACCGTGGGTGTTGATATTACCCCGGGTATTGACATTACCGTGAGTGTTGACATTACTGTGAGTTTTGATATTACCGTGAGTGTTGACATTACAGCGGGTGTTGACATTACTCCGGGTGTTGACATAACCGTGAGTTTTGACATTACCGTGAGTGTTGACATTACCGTGAGTGTTGACATTACCGTGAGTGTTGACATTACAGCGGGTTTTAACATTACCCCGGGTGTTGACATAACCGTGAGTGTTGACATTACCGTGAATGTTGATATTACCCCGGGTGTTGACATTACCATGAGTGTTGACATTATCGTGAGTGTTGCCATTACCGTGAGTGTTGACATTACGATGAGTGTTGACATTACCGTGAGTGTTGACATTACCGTGAGTGCTGACATTATCATGAGTGTTGACATTACCGTGAGTGTTGACATAACAGTGAGTGTTCACATTATCATGAGTGTTGACATTGGCTTGAGTGTTGACATTACTGGGAGTGTTGACATTACCCCGGGTGTTGACAGTACCGTGAGTGTTGACATTACCGTGAGTGTTGACATTACCGCGGGTGTTTACATTACCTTGAGTGTTGACATTATCATGGGTGTTGACATTACTGTGAGTGTTGACATTACTGTGAGTGTTGACATTACCGTGAGTGTTGACATTACCATGGGTGTTGATATTGCAGTGAGTGTTGACATTTCCCCGGGTGTTGACAGTACCGTGAGTGTTGACATTACCGAGAGTGTTGACATTACAGTGAGTGTTGACATTATCATGGGTGTTGACATTACAGCGGGTGTTGACATTACCGTGAGTGTTGACATTACCGTGAGTGTTGACATTACCGTGAGTGTTGACATTACCGTGAGTGTTGACATTACCGTGAGTGTTGACATTACCGCGGGTGTTGACATTACCGTGAGTGTTGACATTACCGTGAGTGTTGACATTACCGTGAGTGTTGACATTACCGTGAGTGTTGACTTTACCTTGAGTGTAGACATTACCGTGAGTGTTGACATTGCCTTGAGTGTTGACATTACCGTGAGTGTTGACATTACCCCGGGTATTGACATTATCGTGAGTGTTGACATTACTGTGAGTTTTGATATTACCGTAAGTGTTGACATTACAGCGGGTGTTGACATTACTCCGGGTGTTGACATAACCGTGAGTTTTGACATTACCGTGAGTGTTGACATTACCGTGAGTGTTGACATTACCGTGAGTGTTGACATTACAGCGGGTTTTGACATTACCCCGGGTGTTGACATAACCGTGAGTGTTGACATTACCGTGAATGTTGATATTACCCCGGGTGTTGACATTACCATGAGTGTTGACATTACCGTGAGTGTTGACATTACGATGAGTGTTGACATTACCGTGAGTGTTGACATTACCGTGAGTGCTGACATTATCATGAGTGTTGACATTACCGTGAGTGTTGACATAACAGTGAGTGTTCACATTATCATGAGTTTTGACATTGGCTTGAGTGTTGACATTACTGGGAGTGTTGACATTACCCCGGGTGTTGACAGTACCGTTAGTGTTGACATTACCGTGAGTGTTGACATTACCGCGGGTGTTTACATTACCTTGAGTGTTGACATTATCATGGGTGTTGACATTACTGTGAGTGTTGACATTACTGTGAGTGTTGACATTACCGTGAGTGTTGACATTACCATGGGTGTTGATATTGCAGTGAGTGTTGACATTTCCCCGGGTGTTGACAGTACCGTGAGTGTTGACATTACCGAGAGTGTTGACATTACCGTGAGTGTTGACATTATTATGGGTGTTGACATTACCGCGGGTGTTGACATTACCGTGAGTGTTGACATTACCGTGAGTGTTGACATTACCGTGAGTGTTGACATTACCGTGAGTGTTGACATTACCGTGAGTGTTGACATTACCGCGGGTGTTGACATTACCGTGAGTGTTGACATTACCGTGAGTGTTGACATTACCGTGAGTGTTGACATTACCGTGAGTGTTGACATTACCTTGAGTGTAGACATTACCGTGAGTGTTGACATTGCCTTGAGTGTTGACATTACCGTGAGTGTTGACATTACCGCGGGTGTTGACATTACCGTGAGTGTTGACATTACCGTGAGTGTTGACATTACCGTGAGTGTTGACATTACCGTGAGTGTTGACATTACCTTGAGTGTAGACATTACGGTGAGTGTGACATTGCCTTGAGTGTTGACATTACTGTGAGTGTTGACATTACCGCGGGTGTTGACAGTACCCCGGGTGTTGATATTACCGTGAGTGTTGACATTACCCCGGGTGTTGACATTACCGTGAGTGTTGACATTACCGTGAGTGTTGACATTACCTTGAGTGTAGACATTACCGTGAGTGTTGACCTTACCTTGAGTGTAGACATTACAGTAGGTGTTGACATTCCATGGGTGTTAACATTACCGTGAGTGTTAACATCACCTTGGGTGTTGACATTACCCCGGGTGTTGACATTACTGTGAGTGTTGACATTACCGTGGGTGTTGACATTACCATGAGTGTTGACATTAACTTGAGTGTTGACATTACAGTGAGAGTTAATACTACCGTGAGTGTTGACATTACCGCGGGTGTTGACATTACCGTGAGTGTTGACATTACCGTGATTGTTGACATTTCAGTGAGTGTTGACACACAATGAGTGTTGACATTACTGTGAGTGTTGACATTACTGTGAGTGTTGACATTACTGCGGGATTTGACATTACTGCGGGATTTGACATTACCATGAGTGTTGACATTAACTTGAGTGTTGACATTACCGTGAGAGTTAATACTACCATGAGTGTTGACATTACCGCGGGTGTTGACATTACCGTGAGAGTTGACATTACCGTGAGTGTTGACATTTCAGTGAGTGTTGACACACCATGAGTGTTAACATTACCGTGAGTGTTGACATTACCGTGAGTGTTGACATTACCGTGGGTGTTGACATTACCCCGGGTACTGACATTACCATGAGTGTTGACATTACTGTGAGTTTTGACATTACCGTGAGTGTTGACATTGCAGCGGGTGTTGACATTACTCCGGGTGTTGACATAACCGTGAGTGTTGACATTACCGTGAGTGTTGACATTTCAGTGAGTGTTGACACACAATGAGTGTTGACATTACTGTGAGTGTTGACATTACTGTGAGTGTTGACATTACTGCGGGATTTGACATTACCATGAGTGTTGACATTAACTTGAGTGTTGACATTACCGTGAGAGTTAATACTACCATGAGTGTTGACATTACCGCGGGTGTTGACATTACCGTGAGAGTTGACATTACCCTGAGTGTTGACATTTCAGTGAGTGTTGACACGCCATGAGTGTTAACATTACCGTGAGTGTTGACATTACCGTGAGTGTTGACATTACCGTGGGTGTTGACATTACCCCGGGTACTGACATTACCGTGAGTGTTGACATTACTGTGAGTTTTGACATTACCATGAGTGTTGACATTGCAGCGGGTGTTGACATTACTCCGGGTTTTGACATAACCGTGAGTGTTGACATTACCGTGAGTGTTGACATTACCGTGAGTGTTGACATTACCGTGAGTGTTGACATTACAGCGGGTGTTGACATTACTCCGGGTGTTGACATAACCGTGAGTGTTGACATTACCGTGAGTGTTGACATTACCGTGAGTGTTGATATTACCCCGGGTGTTGACATTACCATGAGTGTTGACATTACCATGAGTGTTGACATTAACTTGAGTGTTGACATTTCCGTGAGAGTTAACATTACCGTGGGTGTTGACATTACCCCGGGTATTGACATTACCGTGAGGGTTGACATTACTGTGAGTTTTGACATTACCGTGAGTGTTGACATTACAATGGGTGTTGACATTACCCCATGTGTTGACATAACCGTGAGTGTTGACATTACCGTGAGTGTTGATATTTCCCCGGGTGTTGACATTACCATGAGTGTTGACATTATCGTGAGTGTTGACATTACCGTGAGTGTTGACATTACGATGAGTGGTGACATTACCGTGAGTGTTGACATTACAGTGAGTGCTGACATTATCATGAGTGTTGACATTACCGTGAGTGTTGACATTAAAGTGAGTGTTCACATTATCATGAGTGTTGACATTGCTGTGAGTGTTGACATTACAGAGAGTGTTGACATTACCCCGGGTGTTGACAGTACCGTGAGTGTTGACATTACCGTGAGTGTTGACATTACAGCGGGTGTTAACATTACCGTGAGTGTTGACATTATCATGGGTGTTGACATTACTGTGAGTGTTGACATTACTGTGAGTGTTGACATTACCGTGAGTGTTGACATTACCGTGGGTGTTGACATTGCAGTGAGTGTTGACATTACCGTGAGTGTTGACATTATCATGAGTGTTGACTTTACCGTGAGTTTTGACATTACAGTGAGTGTTGACATTATCATGAGTGCTGACATTGCCGTGAGTGTTGACATTATCATGAGTGCTGACATTGCCGTGAGTGTTGACATTACAGTGAGTGTTGACATTACCTTGGGTGTTGACATTACCGTGAGTGTTGACATTACCGCGGGTGTTGACATTACCGTGGGTGTTGACATTGCCGTGAGTGTTGACATTACCGTGAGAGTTGACATTACCGTGAGTGTTGACATTATCGTGAGTGTTGACATTACCGTGAGTGTTGACATTACCGTGGGTGTTGACATTACCATGGGTGTTGACATTACCATGAGGGTTGACATTACTCCGGGTGTTGACATTACCGCGGGTGTTGACATTACCGTGAGTGTTGACATTTCAGTGAGTGTTGACACACCATGAGTGTTGACATTACCGTGAGAGTTGACATTACCGTGAGTGTTGACATTTCAGTGAGTGTTGACACACCATGAGTGTTAACATTACCCCGGGTATTGACATTACCGTGAGTGTTGACATTACTGTGAGTTTTGATATTACCGTGAGTGTTGACATTACAGCGGGTGTTGACATTACTCCGGGTGTTGACATAACCGTGAGTTTTGACATTACCGTGAGTGTTGACATTACCGTGAGTGTTGACATTACCGTGAGTGTTGACATTACAGCGGGTTTTAACATTACCCCGGGTGTTGACATAACCGTGAGTGTTGACATTACCGTGAATGTTGATATTACCCCGGGTGTTGACATTACCATGAGTGTTGACATTATCGTAGGTGTTGCCATTACCGTGAGTGTTGACATTACGATGAGTGTTGACATTACCGTGAGTGTTGACATTACCGTGAGTGCTGACATTATCATGAGTGTTGACATTACCGTGAGTGTTGACATAACAGTGAGTGTTCACATTATCATGAGTGTTGACATTGGCTTGAGTGTTGACATTACTGGGAGTGTTGACATTACCCCGGGTGTTGACAGTACCGTGAGTGTTGACATTACCGTGAGTGTTGACATTACCGCGGGTGTTTACATTACCTTGAGTGTTGACATTATCATGGGTGTTGACATTACTGTGAGTGTTGACATTACTGTGAGTGTTGACATTACCGTGAGTGTTGACATTACCATGGGTGTTGATATTGCAGTGAGTGTTGACATTTCCCCGGGTGCTGACAGTACCGTGAGTGTTGACATTACCGAGAGTGTTGACATTACAGTGAGTGTTGACATTATCATGGGTGTTGACATTACAGCGGGTGTTGACATTACCGTGAGTGTTGACATTACCGTGAGTGTTGACATTACCGTGAGTGTTGACATTACCGTGAGTGTTGACATTACCGTGAGTGTTGACATTACCGCGGGTGTTGACATTACCGTGAGTGTTGACATTACCGTGAGTGTTGACATTACCGTGAGTGTTGACATTACCGTGAGTGTTGACTTTACCTTGAGTGTAGACATTACCGTGAGTGTTGACATTGCCTTGAGTGTTGACATTACCGTGAGTGTTGACATTACCCCGGGTATTGACATTACCGTGAGTGTTGACATTACTGTGAGTTTTGATATTACCATAAGTGTTGACATTACAGCGGGTGTTGACATTACTCCGGGTGTTGACATAACCGTGAGTTTTGACATTACCGTGAGTGTTGACATTACCGTGAGTGTTGACATTACAGCTGGTTTTGACATTACCCCGGGTGTTGACATAACCGTGAGTGTTGACATTACCGTGAATGTTGATATTACCCCGGGTGTTGACATTACCATGAGTGTTGACATTACCGTGAGTGTTGACATTACGATGAGTGTTGACATTACCGTGAGTGTTGACATTACCGTGAGTGCTGACATTATCATGAGTGTTGACATTACCGTGAGTGTTGACATAACAGTGAGTGTTCACATTATCATGAGTTTTGACATTGGCTTGAGTGTTGACATTACTGGGAGTGTTGACATTACCCCGGGTGTTGACAGTACCGTTAGTGTTGACATTACCGTGAGTGTTGACATTACCGCGGGTGTTGACATTACCTTGAGTGTTGACATTATCATGGGTGTTGACATTACTGTGAGTGTTGACATTACTGTGAGTGTTGACATTACCGTGAGTGTTGACATTACCATGGGTGTTGATATTGCAGTGAGTGTTGACATTTCCCCGGGTGTTGACAGTACCGTGAGTGTTGACATTACCGAGAGTGTTGACATTACCGTGAGTGTTGACATTATCATGGGTGTTGACATTACCGCGGGTGTTGACATTACCGTGAGTGTTGACATTACCGTGAGTGTTGACATTACCGTGAGTGTTGACATTACCGTGAGTGTTGACATTACCGTGAGTGTTGACATTACCGCGGGTGTTGACATTACCGTGAGTGTTGACATTACCGTGAGTGTTGACATTACCGTGAGTGTTGACATTACCGTGAGTGTTGACATTACCTTGAGTGTAGACATTACCGTGAGTGTTGACATTGCCTTGAGTGTTGACATTACCGTGAGTGTTGACATTACCGCGGGTGTTGACATTACCGTGAGTGTTGACATTACCGTGAGTGTTGACATTACCGTGAGTGTTGACATTACCGTGAGTGTTGACATTACCTTGAGTGTAGACATTACGGTGAGTGTTGACATTGCCTTGAGTGTTGACATTACTGTGAGTGTTGACATTACCGCGGGTGTTGACAGTACCCCGGGTGTTGATATTACCGTGAGTGTTGACATTACCCCGGGTGTTGACATTACCGTGAGTGTTGACATTACCGTGAGTGTTGACATTACCTTGAGTAGAGACATTACCGTGAGTGTTGACCTTACCTTGAGTGTAGACATTACAGTAGGTGTTGACATTCCATGGGTGTTAACATTACCGTGAATGTTAACATCACCTTGGGTGTTGACATTACCCCGGGTGTTGACATTACTGTGAGTGTTGACATTACCGTGGGTGTTGACATTACCATGAGTGTTGACATTAACTTGAGTGTTGACATTACAGTGAGAGTTAATACTACCGTGAGTGTTGACATTACCGCGGGTGTTGACATTACCGTGAGTGTTGACATTACCGTGATTGTTGACATTTCAGTGAGTGTTGACACACAATGAGTGTTGACATTACTGTGAGTGTTGACATTACTGTGAGTGTTGACATTACTGCGGGATTTGACATTACTGCGGGATTTGACATTACCATGAGTGTTGACATTAACTTGAGTGTTGACATTACCGTGAGAGTTAATACTACCATGAGTGTTGACATTACCGCGGGTGTTGACATTACCGTGAGAGTTGACATTACCGTGAGTGTTGACATTTCAGTGAGTGTTGACATTACCGTGGGTGTTGAGATTACCCCGGGTACTGACATTACCGTGAGTGTTGACATTACTGTGAGTATTGACATTACCGTGAGTGTTGACATTGCAGCGGGTGTTGACATTACTCCGGGTGTTGACATAACCGTGAGTGTTGACATTACCGTGAGTGTTGACATTACCGTGAGTGTTGACATTACCGTGAGTGTTGACATTACAGCGGGTGTTGACATTACTCCGGGTGTTGACATAACCGTGAGTGTTGACATTACCGTGAGTGTTGACATTACCGTGAGTGTTGATATTACCCCGGGTGTTGACATTACCATGAGTGTTGACATTACCATGAGTGTTGACATTAACTTGAGTGTTGACATTTCCGTGAGAGTTAACATTACCGTTGGTGTTGACATTACCCCGGGTATTGACATTACCGTGAGTGTTGACATTACTGTGAGTTTTGACATTACCGTGAGTGTTGACATTACAATGGGTGTTGACATTACCCCAGGTGTTGACATAACCGTGAGTGTTGACATTACCGTGAGTGTTGATATTTCCCCGGGTGTTGACATTACCATGAGTGTTGACATTACCGTGAGTGTTGACATTACCGTGAGTGTTGACATTACGATGAGTGGTGACATTACCGTGAGTGTTGACATTACAGTGAGTGCTGACATTATCATGAGTGTTGACATTACCGTGAGTGTTGACATTAAAGTGAGTGATCACATTATCATGAGTGTTGACATTGCTGTGAGTGTTGACATTACAGAGAGTGTTGACATTACCCCGGGTGTTGACAGTACCGTGAGTGTTGACATTACCGTGAGTGTTGACATTACAGCGGGTGTTAACATTACCGTGAGTGTTGACATTATCATGGGTGTTAACATTACTGTGAGTGTTGACATTACTGTGAGTGTTGACATTACCGTGAGTGTTGACATTACCGTGGGTGTTGACATTGCAGTGAGTGTTGACATTACCGTGAGTGTTGACATTATCATGAGTGTTGACATTACCGTGAGTTTTGACATTACAGTGAGTGTTGACATTATCATGAGTGTTGACATTGCCGTGAGTGTTGACATTACAGTGAGTGTTGACATTACCTTGGGTGTTGACATTACCGTGAGTGTTGACATTACCGTGAGTGTTGACATTACCGCGGGTGTTGACATTACCGTGAGTGTTGACATTACCGTGAGTGTTGACATTACAGTGGGTGTTGACATTACCGTGAGTGTTGACCTTACCTTGAGTGTTGACATTACCGTGAGTGTTGACATTGTCTTGAGTGTTGACATTACCGTGAGTGTTGACATTACCGCGGGTGTTGACATTACCGTGGGTGTTGACATTGCCGTGAGTGTTGACATTACCGTGAGAGTTGACATTACCGTGAGTGTTGACATTATCGTGAGTGTTGACATTACCGAGAGTGTTGACATTACCGTGGGTGTTGACATTACCATGGGTGTTGACATTACCATGAGGGTTGACATTACTCCGGGTGTTGACATTACCGCGGGTGTTGACCTTACCGTGAGTGTTGACATTTCAGTGAGTGTTGACACACCATGAGTGTTGTCATTACCGTGAGAGTTGACATTACCGTGAGTGTTGACATTTCAGTGAGTGTTGACACACCATGAGTGTTAACATTACCGTGAGTGTTGACGTTACCGTGAGTGTTGACATTACCGTGGGTGTTGACATTACCCCGGGTATTGACATTACCGTGAGTGTTGACATTACTGTGAGTTTTGATATTACCGTGAGTGTTGACATTACAGCGGGTGTTGACATTACTCCGGGTGTTGACATAACCGTGAGTTTTGACATTACCGTGAGTGTTGACATTACCGTGAGTGTTGACATTACCGTGAGTGTTGACATTACAGCGGGTTTTGACATTACCCCGGGTGTTGACATAACCGTGAGTGTTGACATTACCGTGAGTGTTGATAGTACCCCGGGTGTTGACATTACCATGAGTGTTGACATTATCGTGAGTGTTGCCATTACCGTGAGTGTTGACATTTCGATGAGTGTTGACATTACCGTGAGTGTTGACATTACCGTGAGTGCTGACATTATCATGAGTGTTGACATTACCGTGAGTGTTGACATAACAGTGAGTGTTCACATTATCATGAGTGTTGACATTGGCTTGAGTGTTGACATTACAGGGAGTGTTGACATTACCCCGGGTGTTGACAGTACCGTGAGTGTTGACATTACCGTGAGTGTTGACATTACCGCGGGTGTTTACATTACCTTGAGTGTTGACATTATCATGGGTGTTGACATTACTGTGAGTGTTGACATTACTGTGAGTGTTGACATTACCGTGAGTGTTGACATTACCATGGGTGTTGACATTGCAGTGAGTGTTGACATTTCCCCGGGTGTTGACATTACTGTGAGTGTTGACATTACCGAGAGTGTTGACATTACCGTGAGTGTTGACATTATCATGGGTGTTGACATTACTGTGAGTGTTGACATTACAGTGAGTGTTGACATTATCATGAGTGATGACATTACCCCGGGTGTTGACATTACCGTGGGTGTTAACATTACCGTGAGTGTTGATATTACCGCGGGTGTTGACATTACCATGAGTGTTGACATTTCCGCGGTTGTTGACATTACCGTGATTGTTGACATTACCCTGGGAGTTGACATTACCGCGGGTGTTGATAATTACCGTGAGTGTTGACATTACCGTGGGTGTTGACATTACCGTGAGTGTTGACATTACCGTGAGTGTTGACATTACCGTGAGTGTTGACATTACCGTGAGTGTTGACATTACCGTGAGTGTTGACATTACCGCGGGTGTTGACATTACCGTGAGTGTTGACATTACCGTGAGTGTTGACATTACCGTGAGTGTTAACATTACCGTGAGTGTTGACTTTACCTTGAGTGTAGACATTACCGTGAGTGTTGACATTGCCTTGAGTGTTGACATTACCGTTAGCGTTGACATTACCGTGGGTGTTGACATTACCCCGGGTATTGACATTACCGTGAGTGTTGACATTACAATGGGTGTTGACATTACCCCAGGTGTTGACATAACCGTGCGTGTTGACATTACCGTGAGTGTTGATATTTCCCCGGGTGTTGACATTACCATGAGTGTTGACATTACCGTGAGTGTTGACATTACCGTGAGTGTTGACATTACGATGAGTGGTGACATTACCGTGAGTGTTGACATTACAGTGAGTGTTCACATTATCATGAGTGTTGACATTGCCGTGAGTGTTGACATTACAGAGAGTGTTGACATTACCCCGGGTGTTGACAGTACAGTGAGTGTTGACATTACCGTGAGTGTTGACATTACCGCGGGTGTTAACATTACCGTGAGTGTTGACATTATCATGAGTGCTGACATTGCCGTGAGTGTTGACATTACAGTGAGTGTTGACATTACCTTGGGTGTTGACATTACCGTGAGTGTTGACATTACCGTGAGTGTTGACATTACCGCGGGTGTTGACATTACCGTGAGTGTTGACATTACCGTGAGTGTTGACATTACAGTGGGTGTTGACATTACCGTGAGTGTTGACCTTACCTTGAGTGTAGACATTACCGTGAGTGTTGACATTGCCTTGAGTGTTGACATTACCGTGAGTGTTGACATTACCGCGGGTGTTGACATTACCGTGGGTGTTGACATTGCCGTGAGTGTTGACATTACCGTGAGAGTTGACATTACCGTGAGTGTTGACATTATCGTGAGTGTTGACATTACCGTGAGTGTTGACATTACCGTGGGTGTTGACATTACCATGGGTGTTGACATTACCATGAGGGTTGACATTACTCCGGGTGTTGACATTACCGCGGGTGTTGACATTACCGTGAGTGTTGACATTTCAGTGAGTGTTGACACACCATGAGTGTTGACATTACCGTGAGAGTTGACATTACCGTGAGTGTTGACATTTCAGTGAGTGTTGACACACCATGAGTGTTAACATTACCCCGGGTATTGACATTACCGTGAGTGTTGACATTACTGTGAGTTTTGATATTACCGTGAGTGTTGACATTACAGCGGGTGTTGACATTACTCCGGGTGTTGACATAACCGTGAGTTTTGACATTACCGTGAGTGTTGACATTACCGTGAGTGTTGACATTACCGTGAGTGTTGACATTACAGCGGGTTTTAACATTACCCCGGGTGTTGACATAACCGTGAGTGTTGACATTACCGTGAATGTTGATATTACCCCGGGTGTTGACATTACCATGAGTGTTGACATTATCGTGAGTGTTGCCATTACCGTGAGTGTTGACATTACGATGAGTGTTGACATTACCGTGAGTGTTGACATTACCGTGAGTGCTGACATTATCATGAGTGTTGACATTACCGTGAGTGTTGACATAACAGTGAGTGTTCACATTATCATGAGTGTTGACATTGGCTTGAGTGTTGACATTACTGGGAGTGTTGACATTACCCCGGGTGTTGACAGTACCGTGAGTGTTGACATTACCGTGAGTGTTGACATTACCGCGGGTGTTTACATTACCTTGAGTGTTGACATTATCATGGGTGTTGACATTACTGTGAGTGTTGACATTACTGTGAGTGTTGACATTACCGTGAGTGTTGACATTACCATGGGTGTTGATATTGCAGTGAGTGTTGACATTTCCCCGGGTGCTGACAGTACCGTGAGTGTTGACATTACCGAGAGTGTTGACATTACAGTGAGTGTTGACATTATCATGGGTGTTGACATTACAGCGGGTGTTGACATTACCGTGAGTGTTGACATTACCGTGAGTGTTGACATTACCGTGAGTGTTGACATTACCGTGAGTGTTGACATTACCGTGAGTGTTGACATTACCGCGGGTGTTGACATTACCGTGAGTGTTGACATTACCGTGAGTGTTGACATTACCGTGAGTGTTGACATTACCGTGAGTGTTGACTTTACCTTGAGTGTAGACATTACCGTGAGTGTTGACATTGCCTTGAGTGTTGACATTACCGTGAGTGTTGACATTACCCCGGGTATTGACATTACCGTGAGTGTTGACATTACTGTGAGTTTTGATATTACCATAAGTGTTGACATTACAGCGGGTGTTGACATTACTCCGGGTGTTGACATAACCGTGAGTTTTGACATTACCGTGAGTGTTGACATTACCGTGAGTGTTGACATTACAGCGGGTTTTGACATTACCCCGGGTGTTGACATAACCGTGAGTGTTGACATTACCGTGAATGTTGATATTACCCCGGGTGTTGACATTACCATGAGTGTTGACAATACCGTGAGTGTTGACATTACGATGAGTGTTGACATTACCGTGAGTGTTGACATTACCGTGAGTGCTGACATTATCATGAGTGTTGACATTACCGTGAGTGTTGACATAACAGTGAGTGTTCACATTATCATGAGTTTTGACATTGGCTTGAGTGTTGACATTACTGGGAGTGTTGACATTACCCCGGGTGTTGACAGTACCGTTAGTGTTGACATTACCGTGAGTGTTGACATTACCGCGGGTGTTGACATTACCTTGAGTGTTGACATTATCATGGGTGTTGACATTACTGTGAGTGTTGACATTACTGTGAGTGTTGACATTACCGTGAGTGTTGACATTACCATGGGTGTTGATATTGCAGTGAGTGTTGACATTTCCCCGGGTGTTGACAGTACCGTGAGTGTTGACATTACCGAGAGTGTTGACATTACCGTGAGTGTTGACATTATCATGGGTGTTGACATTACCGCGGGTGTTGACATTACCGTGAGTGTTGACATTACCGTGAGTGTTGACATTACCGTGAGTGTTGACATTACCGTGAGTGTTGACATTACCGTGAGTGTTGACATTACCGCGGGTGTTGACATTTCCGTGAGTGTTGACATTACCGTGAGTGTTGACATTACCGTGAGTGTTGACATTACCGTGAGTGTTGACATTACCTTGAGTGTAGACATTACCGTGAGTGTTGACATTGCCTTGAGTGTTGACATTACCGTGAGTGTTGACATTACCGCGGGTGTTGACATTACCGTGAGTGTTGACATTACCGTGAGTGTTGACATTACCGTGAGTGTTGACATTACCTTGAGTGTAGACATTACGGTGAGTGTTGACATTGCCTTGAGTGTTGACATTACCGTGAGTGTTGACATTACCGCGGGTGTTGACATTACCGTGAGTGTTGACATTACCGTGAGTGTTGACATTACCTTGAGTGTAGACATTACGGTGAGTGTTGACATTGCCTTGAGTGTTGACATTACTGTGAGTGTTGACATTACCGCGGGTGTTGACAGTACCCCGGGTGTTGATATTACCGTGAGTGTTGACATTACCCCGGGTGTTGACATTACCGTGAGTGTTGACATTACCGTGAGTGTTGACATTACCTTGAGTAGAGACATTACCGTGAGTGTTGACCTTACCTTGAGTGTAGACATTACAGTAGGTGTTGACATTCCATGGGTGTTAACATTACCGTGAATGTTAACATCACCTTGGGTGTTGACATTACCCCGGGTGTTGACATTACTGTGAGTGTTGACATTACCGTGGGTGTTGACATTACCATGAGTGTTGACATTAACTTGAGTGTTGACATTACAGTGAGAGTTAATACTACCGTGAGTGTTGACATTACCGCGGGTGTTGACATTACCGTGAGTGTTGACATTACCGTGATTGTTGACATTTCAGTGAGTGTTGACACACAATGAGTGTTGACATTACTGTGAGTGTTGACATTACTGTGAGTGTTGACATTACTGCGGGATTTGACATTACTGCGGGATTTGACATTACCATGAATGTTGACATTAACTTGAGTGTTGACATTACCGTGAGAGTTAATACTACCATGAGTGTTGACATTACCGCGGGTGTTGACATTACCGTGAGAGTTGACATTACCGTGAGTGTTGACATTTCAGTGAGTGTTGACATTACCGTGGGTGTTGAGATTACCCCGGGTACTGACATTACCGTGAGTGTTGACATTACTGTGAGTATTGACATTACCGTGAGTGTTGACATTGCAGCGGGTGTTGACATTACTCCGGGTGTTGACATAACCGTGAGTGTTGACATTACCGTGAGTGTTGACATTACCGTGAGTGTTGACATTACCGTGAGTGTTGACATTACAGCGGGTGTTGACATTACTCCGGGTGTTGACATAACCGTGAGTGTTGACATTACCGTGAGTGTTGACATTACCGTGAGTGTTGATATTACCCCGGGTGTTGACATTACCATGAGTGTTGACATTACCATGAGTGTTGACATTAACTTGAGTGTTGACATTTCCGTGAGAGTTAACATTACCGTTGGTGTTGACATTACCCCGGGTATTGACATTACCGTGAGTGTTGACATTACTGTGAGTTTTGACATTACCGTGAGTGTTGACATTACAATGGGTGTTGACATTACCCCAGGTGTTGACATAACCGTGAGTGTTGACATTACCGTGAGTGTTGATATTTCCCCGGGTGTTGACATTACCATGAGTGTTGACATTACCGTGAGTGTTGACATTACCGTGAGTGTTGACATTACGATGAGTGGTGACATTACCGTGAGTGTTGACATTACAGTGAGTGCTGACATTATCATGAGTGTTGACATTACCGTGAGTGTTGACATTAAAGTGAGTGATCACATTATCATGAGTGTTGACATTGCTGTGAGTGTTGACATTACAGAGAGTGTTGACATTACCCCGGGTGTTGACAGTACCGTGAGTGTTGACATTACCGTGAGTGTTGACATTACAGCGGGTGTTAACATTACCGTGAGTGTTGACATTATCATGGGTGTTAACATTACTGTGAGTGTTGACATTACTGTGAGTGTTGACATTACCGTGAGTGTTGACATTACCGTGGGTGTTGACATTGCAGTGAGTGTTGACATTACCGTGAGTGTTGACATTATCATGAGTGTTGACATTACCGTGAGTTTTGACATTACAGTGAGTGTTGACATTATCATGAGTGTTGACATTGCCGTGAGTGTTGACATTACAGTGAGTGTTGACATTACCTTGGGTGTTGACATTACCGTGAGTGTTGACATTACCGTGAGTGTTGACATTACCGCGGGTGTTGACATTACCGTGAGTGTTGACATTACCGTGAGTGTTGACATTACAGTGGGTGTTGACATTACCGTGAGTGTTGACCTTACCTTGAGTGTTGACATTACCGTGAGTGTTGACATTGTCTTGAGTGTTGACATTACCGTGAGTGTTGACATTACCGCGGGTGTTGACATTACCGTGGGTGTTGACATTGCCGTGAGTGTTGACATTACCGTGAGAGTTGACATTACCGTGAGTGTTGACATTATCGTGAGTGTTGACATTACCGAGAGTGTTGACATTACCGTGGGTGTTGACATTACCATGGGTGTTGACATTACCATGAGGGTTGACATTACTCCGGGTGTTGACATTACCGCGGGTGTTGACATTACCGTGAGTGTTGACATTTCAGTGAGTGTTGACACACCATGAGTGTTGTCATTACCGTGAGAGTTGACATTACCGTGAGTGTTGACATTTCAGTGAGTGTTGACACACCATGAGTGTTAACATTACCGTGAGTGTTGACGTTACCGTGAGTGTTGACATTACCGTGGGTGTTGACATTACCCCGGGTATTGACATTACCGTGAGTGTTGACATTACTGTGAGTTTTGATATTACCGTGAGTGTTGACATTACAGCGGGTGTTGACATTACTCCGGGTGTTGACATAACCGTGAGTTTTGACATTACCGTGAGTGTTGACATTACCGTGAGTGTTGACATTACCGTGAGTGTTGACATTACAGCGGGTTTTGACATTACCCCGGGTGTTGACATAACCGTGAGTGTTGACATTACCGTGAGTGTTGATAGTACCCCGGGTGTTGACATTACCATGAGTGTTGACATTATCGTGAGTGTTGCCATTACCGTGAGTGTTGACATTACGATGAGTGTTGACATTACCGTGAGTGTTGACATTACCGTGAGTGCTGACATTATCATGAGTGTTGACATTACCGTGAGTGTTGACATAACAGTGAGTGTTCACATTATCATGAGTGTTGACATTGGCTTGAGTGTTGACATTACAGGGAGTGTTGACATTACCCCGGGTGTTGACAGTACCGTGAGTGTTGACATTACCGTGAGTGTTGACATTACCGCGGGTGTTTACATTACCTTGAGTGTTGACATTATCATGGGTGTTGACATTACTGTGAGTGTTGACATTACTGTGAGTGTTGACATTACCGTGAGTGTTGACATTACCATGGGTGTTGACATTGCAGTGAGTGTTGACATTTCCCCGGGTGTTGACATTACTGTGAGTGTTGACATTACCGAGAGTGTTGACATTACCGTGAGTGTTGACATTATCATGGGTGTTGACATTACTGTGAGTGTTGACATTACAGTGAGTGTTGACATTATCATGAGTGATGACATTACCCCGGGTGTTGACATTACCGTGGGTGTTAACACTACCGTGAGTGTTGATATTACCGCGGGTGTTGACATTACCATGAGTGTTGACATTACCGCGGTTGTTGACATTACCGTGATTGTTGACATTACCCTGGGAGTTGACATTACCGCGGGTGTTGATAATTACCGTGAGTGTTGACATTACCGTGGGTGTTGACATTACCGTGAGTGTTGACATTACCGTGAGTGTTGACATTACCGTGAGTGTTGACATTACCGTGAGTGTTGACATTACCGTGAGTGTTGACATTACCGCGGGTGTTGACATTACCGTGAGTGTTGACATTACCGTGAGTGTTGACATTACCGTGAGTGTTAACATTACCGTGAGTGTTGACTTTACCTTGAGTGTAGACATTACCGTGAGTGTTGACATTGCCTTGAGTGTTGACATTACCGTTAGCGTTGACATTACCGTGGGTGTTGACATTACCCCGGGTATTGACATTACCGTGAGTGTTGACATTACAATGGGTGTTGACATTACCCCAGGTGTTGACATAACCGTGCGTGTTGACATTACCGTGAGTGTTGATATTTCCCCGGGTGTTGACATTACCATGAGTGTTGACATTACCGTGAGTGTTGACATTACCGTGAGTGTTGACATTACGATGAGTGGTGACATTACCGTGAGTGTTGACATTACAGTGAGTGTTCACATTATCATGAGTGTTGACATTGCCGTGAGTGTTGACATTACAGAGAGTGTTGACATTACCCCGGGTGTTGACAGTACAGTGAGTGTTGACATTACCGTGAGTGTTGACATTACCGCGGGTGTTAACATTACCGTGAGTGTTGACATTATCATGGGTGTTGACATTACTGTGAGTGTTGACATTACTGTGAGTGTTGACATTACCGTGAGTGTTGACATTACCGTGGGTGTTGACATTGCAGTGAGTGTTGACATTACCGTGAGCGTTGACATTACCGTGAGTGTTGACATTATCATGAGTGTTGACATTACCGTTAGTTTTGACATTACAGTGAGTGTTGACATTATCATGAGTGTTAACATTGCCGTGAGTGTTGACATTACAGTGAGTGTTGACATTACCTTGGGTGTTGACATTACCGTGAGTGTTGACATTTCCGTGAGTGTTGACATTACCGTGAGTGTTGACATTACAGTGGGTGTTGACATTACCGTGAGTGTTGACCTTACCTTGAGTGTAGACATTACTGTGAGTGTTGACATTACCGTGAGTGTTGACATTACCGCGGGTGTTGACATTACCGTGGGTGTTGACATTGCCGCGAGTGTTGACATTACCGTGAGAGTTGACATTACCGTGAGTGTTGACATTAGCGTGAGTGTTGACATTACCGTGAGTGTTGACATTACCGTGGGTGTTGACATTACCATGAGGGTTGACATTACTCCGGGTGTTGACATTACCGCGGGTGTTGACATTACCGAGAGTGTTGACATTACCGTGAGTGTTGACATTATCATGGGTGTTGACATTACCGCGGGTGTTGACATTACCGTGAGTGTTGACATTACCGTGAGTGTTGACATTACCGTGAGTGTTGACATTACCGTGAGTGTTGACATTACCGCGGGTGTTGACATTACCGTGAGTGTTGACATTACCGTGAGTGTTGACATTACCGTGAGTGTTGACATTACCGTGAGTGTTGACATTACCGTGAGTGTTGACTTTACCTTGAGTGTAGACATTACCGTGAGTGTTGACATTGCCTTGAGTGTTGACATTACCGTGAGTGTTGACATTACCGCGGGTGTTGACATTACCGTGAGTGTTGACATTACCGTGAGTGTTGACATTACCGTGAGTGTTGACATTACCTTGAGTGTTGACATTACCTTGAGTGTAGACATTACGGTGAGTGTTGACATTGCCTTGAGTGTTGACATTACCGTGAGTGTTGACATTACCGCGGGTGTTGACAGTACCCCGGGTGTTGATATTACCGTGAGTGTTGACATTACCCCGGGTGTTGACATTACCGTGAGTGTTGACATTACCGTGAGTGTTGACATTACCTTGAGTGTAGACATTACCGTGAGTGTTCACCTTACCTTGAGTGTAGACATTACCGTAGGTGTTGACATTCCATGGGTGTTAACATTACCGTGAGTGTTAACATCACCTTGGGTGTTGACATTACCCCGGGTGTTGACATTACTGTGAGTGTTGACATTACCGTGGGTGTTGACATTACCATGAGTGTTGACATAAACTTGAGTGTTGACATTACAGTGAGAGTTAATACTACCGTGAGTGTTGACATTACCGCGGGTGTTGACATTACCGTGAGTGTTGACATTACCGTGAGTGTTGACATTTCAGTGAGTGTTGACACACAATGAGTGTTGACATTACTGTGAGTGTTGACATTACTGTGAGTGTTGACATTACTGCGGGATTTGACATTACCATGAGTGTTGACATTAACTTGAGTGTTGACATTACCGTGAGAGTTAATACTACCATGAGTGTTGACATTACCGCGGGTGTTGACATTACCGTGAGAGTTGACATTACCGTGAGTGTTGACATTTCAGTGAGTGTTGACACACCATGAGTGTTAACATTACCGTGAGTGTTGACATTACCGTGAGTGTTGACATTACCGTGGGTGTTGACATTACCCCGGGTACTGACATTACCGTGAGTGTTGACATTACTGTGAGTTTTGACATTACCGTGAGTGTTGACATTGCAGCGGGTGTTGACATTACTCCGGGTTTTGACATAACCGTGAGTGTTGACATTACCGTGAGTGTTGACATTACCGTGAGTGTTGACATTACCGTGAGTGTTGACATTACAGCGGGTGTTGACATTACTCCGGGTGTTGACATAACCGTGAGTGTTGACATTACCGTGAGTGTTGACATTACCGTGAGTGTTGATATTACCCCGGGTGTTGACATTACCATGAGTGTTGACATTACCATGAGTGTTGACATTAACTTGAGTGTTGACATTTCCGTGAGAGTTAACATTACCGTGGGTGTTGACATTACCCCGGGTATTGACATTACCGTGAGGGTTGACATTACTGTGAGTTTTGACATTACCGTGAGTGTTGACATTACAATGGGTGTTGACATTACCCCATGTGTTGACATAACCGTGAGTGTTGACATTACCGTGAGTGTTGATATTTCCCCGGGTGTTGACATTACCATGAGTGTTGACATTATCGTGAGTATTGACATTACCGTGAGTGTTGACATTACGATGAGTGTTGACATTACCGTGAGTGTTGACATTACCGTGAGTGCTGACATTATCATGAGTGTTGACATTACCGTGAGTGTTGACATAACAGTGAGTGTTCACATTATCATGAGTGTTGACATTGGCTTGAGTGTTGACATTACAGGGAGTGTTGACATTACCCCGGGTGTTGACAGTACCGTGAGTGTTGACATTACCGTGAGTGTTGACATTACCGCGGGTGTTTACATTACCTTGAGTGTTGACATTATCATGGGTGTTGACATTACTGTGAGTGTTGACATTACTGTGAGTGTTGACATTACCGTGAGTGTTGACATTACCATGGGTGTTGACATTGCAGTGAGTGTTGACATTTCCCCGGGTGTTGACATTACTGTGAGTGTTGACATTACCGAGAGTGTTGACATTACCGTGAGTGTTGACATTATCATGGGTGTTGACATTACTGTGAGTGTTGACATTACAGTGAGTGTTGACATTATCATGAGTGATGACATTACCCCGGGTGTTGACATTACCGTGGGTGTTAACATTACCGTGAGTGTTGATATTACCGCGGGTGTTGACATTACCATGAGTATTGACATTACCGCGGTTGTTGACATTACCGTGATTGTTGACATTACCCTGGGAGTTGACATTACCGCGGGTGTTGACATTACCGTGAGTGTTGACATTACCGTGAGTGTTGACATTACCGTGAGTGTTGACATTACCGTGAGTGTTGACATTACCGTGAGTGTTGACATTACCGTGAGTGTTGACATTATCATGGGTGTTGACATTACTGTGAGTGTTGACATTACAGTGAGTGTTGACATTATCATGAGTGATGACATTACCCCGGGTGTTGACATTACCGTGGGTGTTAACATTACCGTGAGTGTTGATATTACCGCGGGTGTTGACATTACCATGAGTGTTGACATTACCGCGGTTGTTGACATTACCGTGATTGTTGACATTACCGTGAGTGTTGACATTACCGTGGGTGTTGACATTACCGTGAGTGTTGACATTACCGTGAGTGTTGACATTACCGTGAGTGTTGACATTACCGTGAGTGTTGACATTACCGTGAGTGTTGACATTACCGCGGGTGTTGACATTACCGTGAGTGTTGACATTACCGTGAGTGTTGACATTACCGTGAGTGTTAACATTACCGTGAGTGTTGACTTTACCTTGAGTGTAGACATTACCGTGAGTGTTGACATTGCCTTGAGTGTTGACATTACCGTTAGCGTTGACATTACCGTGGGTGTTGACATTACCCCGGGTATTGACATTACCGTGAGTGTTGACATTACAATGGGTGTTGACATTACCCCAGGTGTTGACATAACCGTGCGTGTTGACATTACCGTGAGTGTTGATATTTCCCCGGGTGTTGACATTACCATGAGTGTTGACATTACCGTGAGTGTTGACATTACCGTGAGTGTTGACATTACGATGAGTGGTGACATTACCGTGAGTGTTGACATTACAGTGAGTGTTCACATTATCATGAGTGTTGACATTGCCGTGAGTGTTGACATTACAGAGAGTGTTGACATTACCCCGGGTGTTGACAGTACAGTGAGTGTTGACATTACCGTGAGTGTTGACATTACCGCGGGTGTTAACATTACCGTGAGTGTTGACATTATCATGGGTGTTGACATTACTGTGAGTGTTGACATTACTGTGAGTGTTGACATTACCGTGAGTGTTGACATTACCGTGGGTGTTGACATTGCAGTGAGTGTTGACATTACCGTGAGCGTTGACATTACCGTGAGTGTTGACATTATCATGAGTGTTGACATTACCGTTAGTTTTGACATTACAGTGAGTGTTGACATTATCATGAGTGTTAACATTGCCGTGAGTGTTGACATTACAGTGAGTGTTGACATTACCTTGGGTGTTGACATTACCGTGAGTGTTGACATTTCCGTGAGTGTTGACATTACCGTGAGTGTTGACATTACAGTGGGTGTTGACATTACCGTGAGTGTTGACCTTACCTTGAGTGTAGACATTACTGTGAGTGTTGACATTACCGTGAGTGTTGACATTACCGCGGGTGTTGACATTACCGTGGGTGTTGACATTGCCGCGAGTGTTGACATTACCGTGAGAGTTGACATTACCGTGAGTGTTGACATTAGCGTGAGTGTTGACATTACCGTGAGTGTTGACATTACCGTGGGTGTTGACATTACCATGAGGGTTGACATTACTCCGGGTGTTGACATTACCGCGGGTGTTGACATTACCGAGAGTGTTGACATTACCGTGAGTGTTGACATTATCATGGGTGTTGACATTACCGCGGGTGTTGACATTACCGTGAGTGTTGACATTACCGTGAGTGTTGACATTACCGTGAGTGTTGACATTACCGTGAGTG
The DNA here is from genome assembly GCF_040958095.1 of Procambarus clarkii. Taxonomy (NCBI): domain Eukaryota; kingdom Metazoa; phylum Arthropoda; class Malacostraca; order Decapoda; family Cambaridae; genus Procambarus; species Procambarus clarkii. The sequence goes on along the minus strand of NC_091150.1, from coordinate 2,546,929 downwards.
TTGACATTACCGCGGGTGTTGACATTACCGTGAGTGTTGACATTACCGTGAGTGTTGACATTACCGTGAGTGTTGACATTACCGTGAGTGTTGACTTTACCTTGAGTGTAGACATTACCGTGAGTGTTGACATTGCCTTGAGTGTTGACATTACCGTGAGTGTTGACATTACCGCGGGTGTTGACATTACCGTGAGTGTTGACATTACCGTGAGTGTTGACATTACCGTGAGTGTTGACATTACCTTGAGTGTTGACATTACCTTGAGTGTAGACATTACGGTGAGTGTTGACATTGCCTTGAGTGTTGACATTACCGTGAGTGTTGACATTACCGCGGGTGTTGACAGTACCCCGGGTGTTGATATTACCGTGAGTGTTGACATTACCCCGGGTGTTGACATTACCGTGAGTGTTGACATTACCGTGAGTGTTGACATTACCTTGAGTGTAGACATTACCGTGAGTGTTCACCTTACCTTGAGTGTAGACATTACCGTAGGTGTTGACATTCCATGGGTGTTAACATTACCGTGAGTGTTAACATCACCTTGGGTGTTGACATTACCCCGGGTGTTGACATTACTGTGAGTGTTGACATTACCGTGGGTGTTGACATTACCATGAGTGTTGACATAAACTTGAGTGTTGACATTACAGTGAGAGTTAATACTACCGTGAGTGTTGACATTACCGCGGGTGTTGACATTACCGTGAGTGTTGACATTACCGTGAGTGTTGACATTTCAGTGAGTGTTGACACACAATGAGTGTTGACATTACTGTGAGTGTTGACATTACTGCGGGATTTGACATTACCATGAGTGTTGACATTAACTTGAGTGTTGACATTACCGTGAGAGTTAATACTACCATGAGTGTTGACATTACCGCGGGTGTTGACATTACCGTGAGAGTTGACATTACCGTGAGTGTTGACATTTCAGTGAGTGTTGACACACCATGAGTGTTAACATTACCGTGAGTGTTGACATTACCGTGAGTGTTGACATTACCGTGGGTGTTGACATTACCCCGGGTACTGACATTACCGTGAGTGTTGACATTACTGTGAGTTTTGACATTACCGTGAGTGTTGACATTGCAGCGGGTGTTGACATTACTCCGGGTTTTGACATAACCGTGAGTGTTGACATAACCGTGAGTGTTGACATTACCGTGAGTGTTGACATTACCGTGAGTGTTGATATTACCCCGGGTGTTGACATTACCATGAGTGTTGACATTACCATGAGTGTTGACATTAACTTGAGTGTTGACATTTCCGTGAGAGTTAACATTACCGTGGGTGTTGACATTACCCCGGGTATTGACATTACCGTGAGGGTTGACATTACTGTGAGTTTTGACATTACCGTGAGTGTTGACATTACAATGGGTGTTGACATTACCCCATGTGTTGACATAACCGTGAGTGTTGACATTACCGTGAGTGTTGATATTTCCCCGGGTGTTGACATTACCATGAGTGTTGACATTATCGTGAGTATTGACATTACCGTGAGTGTTGACATTACGATGAGTGGTGACATTACCGTGAGTGTTGACATTACAGTGAGTGCTGACATTATCATGAGTGTTGACATTACCGTGAGTGTTGACATTAAAGTGAGTGTTCACATATCATGAGTGTTGACATTGCTGTGAGTGTTGACATTACAGAGAGTGTTGACATTACCCCGGGTGTTGACAGTACCGTGAGTGTTGACATTACCGTGAGTGTTGACATTACAGCGGGTGTTAACATTACCGTGAGTGTTGACATTATCATGGGTGTTGACATTACTGTGAGTGTTGACATTACTGTGAGTGTTGACATTACCGTGAGTGTTGACATTACCGTGGGTGTTGACATTGCAGTGAGTGTTGACATTACCGTGAGTGTTGACATTATCATGAGTGTTGACTTTACCGTGAGTTTTGACATTACAGTGAGTTTTGACATTATCATGAGTGCTGACATTGCCGTGAGTGTTGACATTACAGTGAGTGTTGACATTACCTTGGGTGTTGACATTACCGTGAGTGTTGACATTACCGTGAGTGTTGACATTACCGCGGGTGTTGACATTACCGTGAGTGTTGACATTACCGTGAGTGTTGACATTACCGTGAGTGTTGACCTTACCTTGAGTGTAGACATTACCGTGAGTGTTGACATTGCCTTGAGTGTTGACATTACCGTGAGTGTTGACATTACCGCGGGTGTTGACATTACCGTGGGTGTTGACATTGCCGTGAGTGTTGACATTACTGTGAGAGTTGACATTACCGTGAGTGTTGACATTATCGTGAGTGTTGACATTACCGTGAGTGTTGACATTACCGTGGGTGTTGACATTACCATGGGTGTTGACATTACCATGAGGGTTGACATTACTCCGGGTGTTGACATTACCGCGGGTGTTGACATTACCGTGAGTGTTGACATTTCAGTGAGTGTTGACACACCATGAGTGTTGACATTACCGTGAGAGTTGACATTACCGTGAGTGTTGACATTTCAGTGAGTGTTGACACACCATGAGTGTTAACATTACCGTGAATGTTGACGTTACCGTGAGTGTTGACATTACCGTGGGTGTTGACATTACCCCGGGTATTGACATTACCGTGAGTGTTGACATTACTGTGAGTTTTGATATTACCGTGAGTGTTGACATTACAGCGGGTGTTGACATTACTCCGGGTGTTGACATAACCGTGAGTTTTGACATTACCGTGAGTGTTGACATTACCGTGAGTGTTGACATTACCGTGAGTGTTGACATTACAGCGGGTTTTGACATTACCCCGGGTGTTGACATAACCGTGAGTGTTGACATTACCGTGAGTGTTGCCATTACCGTGAGTGTTGACATTACGATGAGTGTTGACATTACCGTGAGTGTTGACATTACCGTGAGTGCTGACATTATCATGAGTGTTGACATTACCGTGAGTGTTGATATAACAGTGAGTGTTCACATTATCATGAGTGTTGACATTGGCTTGAGTGTTGACATTACTGGGAGTGTTGACATTACCCCGGGTGTTGACAGTACCGTGAGTGTTGACATTACCGTGAGTGTTGACATTACCGCGGGTGTTTACATTACCTTGAGTGTTGACATTACCGTGAGTGTTGACATTACCATGGGTGTTGATATTGCAGTGAGTGTTGACATTTCCCCGGGTGTTGACAGTACCGTGAGTGTTGACATTACCGAGAGTGTTGACATTACCGTGAGTGTTGACATTATCATGGGTGTTGACATTACAGCGGGTGTTGACATTACCGTGAGTGTTGACATTACCGTGAGTGTTGACATTACAGAGAGTGTTGACATTACCCCGGGTGTTGACAGTACCGTGAGTGTTGACATTACCGTGAGTGTTGACATTACAGCGGGTGTTAACATTACCGTGAGTGTTGACATTATCATGGGTGTTGACATTACTGTGAGTGTTGACATTACTGTGAGTGTTGACATTACCGTGAGTGTTGACATTACCGTGGGTGTTGACATTGCAGTGAGTGTTGACATTACCGTGAGTGTTGACATTATCATGAGTGTTGACTTTACCGTGAGTTTTGACATTACAGTGAGTTTTGACATTATCATGAGTGCTGACATTGCCGTGAGTGTTGACATTACAGTGAGTGTTGACATTACCTTGGGTGTTGACATTACCGTGAGTGTTGACATTACCGTGAGTGTTGACATTACCGCGGGTGTTGACATTACCGTGAGTGTTGACATTACCGTGAGTGTTGACATTACCGTGAGTGTTGACCTTACCTTGAGTGTAGACATTACCGTGAGTGTTGACATTGCCTTGAGTGTTGACATTACCGTGAGTGTTGACATTACCGCGGGTGTTGACATTACCGTGGGTGTTGACATTGCCGTGAGTGTTGACATTACTGTGAGAGTTGACATTACCGTGAGTGTTGACATTATCGTGAGTGTTGACATTACCGTGAGTGTTGACATTACCGTGGGTGTTGACATTACCATGGGTGTTGACATTACCATGAGGGTTGACATTACTCCGGGTGTTGACATTACCGCGGGTGTTGACATTACCGTGAGTGTTGACATTTCAGTGAGTGTTGACACACCATGAGTGTTGACATTACCGTGAGAGTTGACATTACCGTGAGTGTTGACATTTCAGTGAGTGTTGACACACCATGAGTGTTAACATTACCGTGAGTGTTGACGTTACCGTGAGTGTTGACATTACCGTGGGTGTTGACATTACCCCGGGTATTGACATTACCGTGAGTGTTGACATTACTGTGAGTTTTGATATTACCGTGAGTGTTGACATTACAGCGGGTGTTGACATTACTCCGGGTGTTGACATAACCGTGAGTTTTGACATTACCGTGAGTGTTGACATTACCGTGAGTGTTGACATTACCGTGAGTGTTGACATTACAGCGGGTTTTGACATTACCCCGGGTGTTGACATAACCGTGAGTGTTGACATTACCGTGAGTGTTGCCATTACCGTGAGTGTTGACATTACGATGAGTGTTGACATTACCGTGAGTGTTGACATTACCGTGAGTGCTGACATTATCATGAGTGTTGACATTACCGTGAGTGTTGATATAACAGTGAGTGTTCACATTATCATGAGTGTTGACATTGGCTTGAGTGTTGACATTACTGGGAGTGTTGACATTACCCCGGGTGTTGACAGTACCGTGAGTGTTGACATTACCGTGAGTGTTGACATTACCGCGGGTGTTTACATTACCTTGAGTGTTGACATTACCGTGAGTGTTGACATTACCATGGGTGTTGATATTGCAGTGAGTGTTGACATTTCCCCGGGTGTTGACAGTACCGTGAGTGTTGACATTACCGAGAGTGTTGACATTACCGTGAGTGTTGACATTATCATGGGTGTTGACATTACAGCGGGTGTTGACATTACCGTGAGTGTTGACATTACCGTGAGTGTTGACATTACCGTGAGTGTTGACATTACCATGAGTGTTGACATTACCGTGAGTGTTGACATTACCGCGGGTGTTGACATTACCGTGAGTGTTGACATTACCGTGAGTGTTGACATTACCGTGAGTGTTGACATTACCGTGAGTGTTGACTTTACCTTGAGTGTAGACATTACCGTGAGTGTTGACATTGCCTTGAGTGTTGACATTACCGTGAGTGTTGACATTACCCCGGGTATTGACATTACCGTGAGTGTTGACATTACTGTGAGTTTTGATATTACCGTAAGTGTTGACATTACAGCGGGTGTTGACATTACTCCGGGTGTTGACATAACCGTGAGTTTTGACATTACCGTGAGTGTTGACATTACCATGAGTGTTGACATTACCGTGAGTGTTGACATTACAGCGGGTTTTGACATTACCCCGGGTGTTGACATAACCATGAGTGTTGACATTACCGTGAATGTTGATATTACCCCGGGTGTTGACATTACCATGAGTGTTGACATTACCGTGAGTGTTGACATTACGATGAGTGTTGACATTACCGTGAGTGTTGACATTACCGTGAGTGCTGACATTATCATGAGTGTTGACATTACCGTGAGTGTTGACATAACAGTGAGTGTTCACATTATCATGAGTTTTGACATTGGCTTGAGTGTTGACATTACTGGGAGTGTTGACATTACCCCGGGTGTTGACAGTACCGTTAGGGTTGACATTACCGTGAGTGTTGACATTACCGCGGGTGTTTTCATTACCTTGAGTGTTGACATTATCATGGGTGTTGACATTACTGTGAGTGTTGACATTACTGTGAGTGTTGACATTACCGTGAGTGTTGACATTACCATGGGTGTTGATATTGCAGTGAGTGTTGACATTTCCCCGGGTGTTGACAGTACCGTGAGTGTTGACATTACCGAGAGTGTTGACATTACCGTGAGTGTTGACATTATCATGGGTGTTGACATTACCGCGGGTGTTGACATTACCGTGAGTGTTGACATTACCGTGAGTGTTGACATTACCGTGAGTGTTCACATTACCGTGAGTGTTGACATTACCGTGAGTGTTGACATTACCGCGGGTGTTGACATTACCGTGAGTGTTGACATTACCGTGAGTGTTGGCATTACCGTGAGTGTTGACATTACCGTGAGTGTTGACATTACCTTGAGTGTAGACATTACCGTGAGTGTTGACATTGCCTTGAGTGTTGACATTACCGTGAGTGTTGACATTACCGCGGGTTTTGACATTACCGTGAGTGTTGACATTACCGTGAGTGTTGACATTACCGTGAGTGTTGACATTACCGTGAGTGTTGACATTACCTTGAGTGTAGACATTACGGTGAGTGTTGACATTGCCTTGAGTGTTGACATTACTGTGAGTGTTGACATTACCGCGGGTGTTGACAGTACCCCGGGTGTTGATATTACCGTGAGTGTTGACATTACCCCGGGTGTTGACATTACCGTGAGTGTTGACATTACCGTGAGTGTTGACATTACCTTGAGTGTAGACATTACCGTGAGTGTTGACCTTACCTTGAGTGTAGACATTACAGTAGGTGTTGACATTCCATGGGTGTTAACATTACCGTGAGTGTTAACATCACCTTGGGTGTTGACATTACCCCGGGTGTTGACATTACTGTGAGTGTTGACATTACCGTGGGTGTTGACATTACCATGAGTGTTGACATTAACTTGAGTGTTGACATTACAGTGAGAGTTAATACTACCGTGAGTGTTGACATTACCGCGGGTGTTGACATTACCGTGAGTGTTGACATTACCGTGATTGTTGCCATTTCAGTGAGTGTTGACACACAATGAGTGTTGACATTACTGTGAGTGTTGACATTACTATGAGTGTTGACATTACTGCGGGATTTGACATTACCATGAGTGTTGACATTAACTTGAGTGTTGACATTACCGTGAGAGTTAATACTACCATGAGTGTTGACATTACCGCGGGTGTTGACATTACCGTGAGAGTTGACATTACCGTGAGTGTTGACATTTCAGTGAGTGTTGACACACCATGAGTGTTAACATTACCGTGAGTGTTGACATTACCGTGAGTGTTGACATTACCGTGGGTGTTGACATTACCCCGGGTACTGACATTACCGTGAGTGTTGACATTACTGTGAGTTTTGACATTACCGTGAGTGTTGACATTGCAGCGGGTGTTGACATTACTCCGGGTGTTGACATAACCGTGAGTGTTGACATTACCGTGAGTGTTGACATTACCGTGAGTGTTGACATTACCGTGAGTGTTGACATTACAGCGGGTGTTGACATTACTCCGGGTGTTGACATAACCGTGAGTGTTGACATTACCGTGAGTGTTGACATTACCGTGAGTGTTGATATTACCCCGGGTGTTGACATTACCATGAGTGTTGACATTACCATGAGTGTTGACATTAACTTGAGTGTTGACATTTCCGTGAGAGTTAACATTACCGTGGGTGTTGACATTACCCCGGGTATTGACATTACCGTGAGTGTTGACATTACTGTGAGTTTTGACATTACCGTGAGTGTTGACATTACAATGGGTGTTGACATTACCCCAGGTGTTGACATAACCGTGAGTGTTGACATTACCGTGAGTGTTGATATTTCCCCGGGTGTTGACATTACCATGAGTGTTGACATTACCGTGAGTGTTGACATTACCGTGAGTGTTGACATTACGATGAGTGGTGACATTACCGTGAGTGTTGACATTACAGTGAGTGCTGACATTATCATGAGTGTTGACATTACCGTGAGTGTTGACATTAAAGTGAGTGATCACATTATCATGAGTGTTGACATTGCTGTGAGTGTTGACATTACAGAGAGTGTTGACATTACCCCGGGTGTTGACAGTACCGTGAGTGTTGACATTACCGTGAGTGTTGACATTACAGCGGGTGTTAACATTACCGTGAGTGTTGACATTATCATGGGTGTTGACATCACTGTGAGTGTTGACATTACTGTGAGTGTTGACATTACCGTGAGTGTTGACATTACCGTGGGTGTTGACATTGCAGTGAGTGTTGACATTACCGTGAGTGTTGACATTATCATGAGTGTTGACATTACCGTGAGTTTTGACATTACAGTGAGTGTTGACATTATCATGAGTGTTGACATTGCCGTGAGTGTTGACATTACAGTGAGTGTTGACATTACCTTGGGTGTTGACATTACCGTGAGTGTTGACATTACCGTGAGTGTTGACATTACCGCGGGTGTTGACATTACCGTGAGTGTTGACATTACCGTGAGTGTTGACATTACAGTGGGTGTTGACATTACCGTGAGTGTTGACCTTACCTTGAGTGTTGACATTACCGTGAGTGTAGACATTGTCTTGAGTGTTGACATTACCGTGAGTGTTGACATTACCGCGGGTGTTGACATTACCGTGGGTGTTGACATTGCCGTGAGTGTTAACATTACCGTGAGAGTTGACATTACCGTGAGTGTTGACATTATCGTGAGTGTTGACATTACCGAGAGTGTTGACATTACCGTGGGTGTTGACATTACCATGGGTGTTGACATTACCATGAGGGTTGACATTACTCCGGGTGTTGACATTACCGCGGGTGTTGACATTACCGTGAGTGTTGACATTTCAGTGAGTGTTGACACACCATGAGTGTTGTCATTACCGTGAGAGTTGACATTACCGTGAGTGTTGACATTTCAGTGAGTGTTGACACACCATGAGTGTTAACATTACCGTGAGTGTTGACGTTACCGTGAGTGTTGACATTACCGTGGGTGTTGACATTACCCCGGGTATTGACATTACCGTGAGTGTTGACATTACTGTGAGTTTTGATATTACCGTGAGTGTTGACATTACAGCGGGTGTTGACATTACTCCGGGTGTTGACATAACCGTGAGTTTTGACATTACCGTGAGTGTTGACATTACCGTGAGTGTTGACATTACCGTGAGTGTTGACATTACAGCGGGTTTTGACATTACCCCGGGTGTTGACATAACCGTGAGTGTTGACATTACCGTGAGTGTTGATATTACCCCGGGTGTTGACATTACCATGAGTGTTGACATTATCGTGAGTGTTGCCATTACCGTGAGTGTTGACATTACGATGAGTGTTGACATTACCGTGAGTGCTGACATTATCATGAGTGTTGACATTACTGTGAGTGTTGACATAACAGTGAGTGTTCACATTATCATGAGTGTTGACATTGGCTTGAGTGTTGACATTACAGGGAGTGTTGACATTACCCCGGGTGTTGACAGTACCGTGAGTGTTGACATTACCGTGAGTGTTGACATTACCGCGGGTGTTTACATTACCTTGAGTGTTGACATTATCATGGGTGTTGACATTACTGTGAGTGTTGACATTACTGTGAGTGTTGACATTACCGTGAGTGTTGACATTACCATGGGTGTTGACATTGCAGTGAGTGTTGACATTTCCCCGGGTGTTGACATTACTGTGAGTGTTGACATTACCGAGAGTGTTGACATTACCGTGAGTGTTGACATTATCATGGGTGTTGACATTACTGTGAGTGTTGACATTACAGTGAGTGTTGACATTATCATGAGTGATGACATTACCCCGGGTGTTGACATTACCGTGGGTGTTAACATTACCGTGAGTGTTGATATTACCGCGGGTGTTGACATTACCATGAGTGTTGACATTACCGCGGTTGTTGACATTACCGTGATTGTTGACATTACCCTGGGAGTTGACATTACCGCGGGTGTTGACATTACCGTGAGTGTTGACATTACCGTGGGTGTTGACATTACCGTGAGTGTTGACATTACCGTGAGTGTTGACATTACCGTGAGTGTTGACATTACCGTGAGTGTTGACATTACCGTGAGTGTTGACATTACCGCGGGTGTTGACATTACCGTGAGTGTTGACATTACCGTGAGTGTTGACATTACCGTGAGTGTTAACATTACCGTGAGTGTTGACTTTACCTTGAGTGTAGACATTACCGTGAGTGTTGACATTGCCTTGAGTGTTGACATTACCGTTAGCGTTGACATTACCGTGGGTGTTGACATTACCCCGGGTATTGACATTACCGTGAGTGTTGACATTACAATGGGTGTTGACATTACCCCAGGTGTTGACATAACCGTGCGTGTTGACATTACCGTGAGTGTTGATATTTCCCCGGGTGTTGACATTACCATGAGTGTTGACATTACCGTGAGTGATGACATTACCGTGAGTGTTGACATTACGATGAGTGGTGACATTACCGTGAGTGTTGACATTACAGTGAGTGTTCACATTATCATGAGTGTTGACATTGCCGTGAGTGTTGACATTACAGAGAGTGTTGACATTACCCCGGGTGTTGACAATACCGTGAGTGTTGACATTACCGTGAGTGTTGACATTACAGAGAGTGTTGACATTACCCCGGGTGTTGACAGTACCGTGAGTGTTGATATTACCGTGAGTGTTGACATTACCGCGGGTGTTAACATTACCGTGAGTGTTGACATTATCATGGGTGTTGACATTACTGTGAGTGTTGACATTACTGTGAGTGTTGACATTACCGTGAGTGTTGACATTACCGTGGGTGTTGACATTGCAGTGAGTGTTGACATTTCCCCGGGTGTTGACAGTACCGTGAGTGTTGACATTACCGAGAGTGTTGACATTACCGTGAGTGTTGACATTATCATGGGTGTTGACATTACCGCGGGTGTTGACATTACCGTGAGTGTTGACATTACCGTGAGTGTTGACATTACCGTGAGTGTTCACATTACCGTGAGTGTTGACATTACCGTGAGTGTTGACATTACCGCGGGTGTTGACATTACCGTGAGTGTTGACATTACCGTGAGTGTTGGCATTACCGTGAGTGTTGACATTACCGTGAGTGTTGACATTACCTTGAGTGTAGACATTACCGTGAGTGTTGACATTGCCTTGAGTGTTGACATTACCGTGAGTGTTGACATTACCGCGGGTTTTGACATTACCGTGAGTGTTGACATTACCGTGAGTGTTGACATTACCGTGAGTGTTGACATTACCGTGAGTGTTGACATTACCTTGAGTGTAGACATTACGGTGAGTGTTGACATTGCCTTGAGTGTTGACATTACTGTGAGTGTTGACATTACCGCGGGTGTTGACAGTACCCCGGGTGTTGATATTACCGTGAGTGTTGACATTACCCCGGGTGTTGACATTACCGTGAGTGTTGACATTACCGTGAGTGTTGACATTACCTTGAGTGTAGACATTACCGTGAGTGTTGACCTTACCTTGAGTGTAGACATTACAGTAGGTGTTGACATTCCATGGGTGTTAACATTACCGTGAGTGTTAACATCACCTTGGGTGTTGACATTACCCCGGGTGTTGACATTACTGTGAGTGTTGACATTACCGTGGGTGTTGACATTACCATGAGTGTTGACATTAACTTGAGTGTTGACATTACAGTGAGAGTTAATACTACCGTGAGTGTTGACATTACCGCGGGTGTTGACATTACCGTGAGTGTTGACATTACCGTGATTGTTGCCATTTCAGTGAGTGTTGACACACAATGAGTGTTGACATTACTGTGAGTGTTGACATTACTATGAGTGTTGACATTACTGCGGGATTTGACATTACCATGAGTGTTGACATTAACTTGAGTGTTGACATTACCGTGAGAGTTAATACTACCATGAGTGTTGACATTACCGCGGGTGTTGACATTACCGTGAGAGTTGACATTACCGTGAGTGTTGACATTTCAGTGAGTGTTGACACACCATGAGTGTTAACATTACCGTGAGTGTTGACATTACCGTGAGTGTTGACATTACCGTGGGTGTTGACATTACCCCGGGTACTGACATTACCGTGAGTGTTGACATTACTGTGAGTTTTGACATTACCGTGAGTGTTGACATTGCAGCGGGTGTTGACATTACTCCGGGTGTTGACATAACCGTGAGTGTTGACATTACCGTGAGTGTTGACATTACCGTGAGTGTTGACATTACCGTGAGTGTTGACATTACAGCGGGTGTTGACATTACTCCGGGTGTTGACATAACCGTGAGTGTTGACATTACCGTGAGTGTTGACATTACCGTGAGTGTTGATATTACCCCGGGTGTTGACATTACCATGAGTGTTGACATTACCATGAGTGTTGACATTAACTTGAGTGTTGACATTTCCGTGAGAGTTAACATTACCGTGGGTGTTGACATTACCCCGGGTATTGACATTACCGTGAGTGTTGACATTACTGTGAGTTTTGACATTACCGTGAGTGTTGACATTACAATGGGTGTTGACATTACCCCAGGTGTTGACATAACCGTGAGTGTTGACATTACCGTGAGTGTTGATATTTCCCCGGGTGTTGACATTACCATGAGTGTTGACATTACCGTGAGTGTTGACATTACCGTGAGTGTTGACATTACGATGAGTGGTGACATTACCGTGAGTGTTGACATTACAGTGAGTGCTGACATTATCATGAGTGTTGACATTACCGTGAGTGTTGACATTAAAGTGAGTGATCACATTATCATGAGTGTTGACATTGCTGTGAGTGTTGACATTACAGAGAGTGTTGACATTACCCCGGGTGTTGACAGTACCGTGAGTGTTGACATTACCGTGAGTGTTGACATTACAGCGGGTGTTAACATTACCGTGAGTGTTGACATTATCATGGGTGTTGACATCACTGTGAGTGTTGACATTACTGTGAGTGTTGACATTACCGTGAGTGTTGACATTACCGTGGGTGTTGACATTGCAGTGAGTGTTGACATTACCGTGAGTGTTGACATTATCATGAGTGTTGACATTACCGTGAGTTTTGACATTACAGTGAGTGTTGACATTATCATGAGTGTTGACATTGCCGTGAGTGTTGACATTACAGTGAGTGTTGACATTACCTTGGGTGTTGACATTACCGTGAGTGTTGACATTACCGTGAGTGTTGACATTACCGCGGGTGTTGACATTACCGTGAGTGTTGACATTACCGTGAGTGTTGACATTACAGTGGGTGTTGACATTACCGTGAGTGTTGACCTTACCTTGAGTGTTGACATTACCGTGAGTGTAGACATTGTCTTGAGTGTTGACATTACCGTGAGTGTTGACATTACCGCGGGTGTTGACATTACCGTGGGTGTTGACATTGCCGTGAGTGTTAACATTACCGTGAGAGTTGACATTACCGTGAGTGTTGACATTATCGTGAGTGTTGACATTACCGAGAGTGTTGACATTACCGTGGGTGTTGACATTACCATGGGTGTTGACATTACCATGAGGGTTGACATTACTCCGGGTGTTGACATTACCGCGGGTGTTGACATTACCGTGAGTGTTGACATTTCAGTGAGTGTTGACACACCATGAGTGTTGTCATTACCGTGAGAGTTGACATTACCGTGAGTGTTGACATTTCAGTGAGTGTTGACACACCATGAGTGTTAACATTACCGTGAGTGTTGACGTTACCGTGAGTGTTGACATTACCGTGGGTGTTGACATTACCCCGGGTATTGACATTACCGTGAGTGTTGACATTACTGTGAGTTTTGATATTACCGTGAGTGTTGACATTACAGCGGGTGTTGACATTACTCCGGGTGTTGACATAACCGTGAGTTTTGACATTACCGTGAGTGTTGACATTACCGTGAGTGTTGACATTACCGTGAGTGTTGACATTACAGCGGGTTTTGACATTACCCCGGGTGTTGACATAACCGTGAGTGTTGACATTACCGTGAGTGTTGATATTACCCCGGGTGTTGACATTACCATGAGTGTTGACATTATCGTGAGTGTTGCCATTACCGTGAGTGTTTACATTACGATGAGTGTTGACATTACCGTGAGTGCTGACATTATCATGAGTGTTGACATTACTGTGAGTGTTGACATAACAGTGAGTGTTCACATTATCATGAGTGTTGACATTGGCTTGAGTGTTGACATTACAGGGAGTGTTGACATTACCCCGGGTGTTGACAGTACCGTGAGTGTTGACATTACCGTGAGTGTTGACATTACCGCGGGTGTTTACATTACCTTGAGTGTTGACATTATCATGGGTGTTGACATTACTGTGAGTGTTGACATTACTGTGAGTGTTGACATTACCGTGAGTGTTGACATTACCATGGGTGTTGACATTGCAGTGAGTGTTGACATTTCCCCGGGTGTTGACATTACTGTGAGTGTTGACATTACCGAGAGTGTTGACATTACCGTGAGTGTTGACATTATCATGGGTGTTGACATTACTGTGAGTGTTGACATTACAGTGAGTGTTGACATTATCATGAGTGATGACATTACCCCGGGTGTTGACATTACCGTGGGTGTTAACATTACCGTGAGTGTTGATATTACCGCGGGTGTTGACATTACCATGAGTGTTGACATTACCGCGGTTGTTGACATTACCGTGATTGTTGACATTACCCTGGGAGTTGACATTACCGCGGGTGTTGACATTACCGTGAGTGTTGACATTACCGTGGGTGTTGACATTACCGTGAGTGTTGACATTACCGTGAGTGTTGACATTACCGTGAGTGTTGACATTACCGTGAGTGTTGACATTACCGTGAGTGTTGACATTACCGCGGGTGTTGACATTACCGTGAGTGTTGACATTACCGTGAGTGTTGACATTACCGTGAGTGTTAACATTACCGTGAGTGTTGACTTTACCTTGAGTGTAGACATTACCGTGAGTGTTGACATTGCCTTGAGTGTTGACATTACCGTTAGCGTTGACATTACCGTGGGTGTTGACATTACCCCGGGTATTGACATTACCGTGAGTGTTGACATTACAATGGGTGTTGACATTACCCCAGGTGTTGACATAACCGTGCGTGTTGACATTACCGTGAGTGTTGATATTTCCCCGGGTGTTGACATTACCATGAGTGTTGACATTACCGTGAGTGATGACATTACCGTGAGTGTTGACATTACGATGAGTGGTGACATTACCGTGAGTGTTGACATTACAGTGAGTGTTCACATTATCATGAGTGTTGACATTGCCGTGAGTGTTGACATTACAGAGAGTGTTGACATTACCCCGGGTGTTGACAATACCGTGAGTGTTGACATTACCGTGAGTGTTGACATTACAGAGAGTGTTGACATTACCCCGGGTGTTGACAGTACCGTGAGTGTTGATATTACCGTGAGTGTTGACATTACCGCGGGTGTTAACATTACCGTGAGTGTTGACATTATCATGGGTGTTGACATTACTGTGAGTGTTGACATTACTGTGAGTGTTGACATTACCGTGAGTGTTGACATTACCGTGGGTGTTGACATTGCAGTGAGTGTTGACATTACCGTGAGCGTTGACATTACCGTGAGTGTTGACATTATCATGAGTGTTGACATTACCGTTAGTTTTGACATTACAGTGAGTGTTGACATTATCATGAGTGTTGACATTGCCGTGAGTGTTGACATTACAGTGAGTGTTGACATTACCTTGGGTGTTGACATTACCGTGAGTGTTGACATTACCGTGAGTGTTGACATTACCGTGAGTGTTGACATTACAGTTGGTGTTGACATTACCGTGAGTGTTGACCTTACCTTGAGTGTAGACATTACTGTGAGTGTTGACATTGCCTTGAGTGTTGACATTACCGTGAGTGTTGACATTACCGCGGGTGTTGACATTACCGTGGGTGTTGACATTGCCGTGAGTGTTGACATTACCGTGAGAGCTGACATTACCGTGAGTGTTGACATTAGCGTGAGTGTTGACATTACCGTGAGTGTTGACATTACCGTGGGTGTTGACATTACCATGAGGGTTGACATTACTCCGGGTGTTGACATTACCGCGGGTGTTGACATTACCGTGAGTGTTGACATTACCGTGAGTGTTGACATTTCAGTGAGTGTTGACACACCATGAGTGTTGACATTACCGTGAGAGTTGACATTACCGTGAGTGTTGACATTTCAGTGAGTGTTGACACACCATGAGTGTTAACATTACCGTGAGTGTTGACGTTACCGTGAGTGTTGACATTACCGTGGGTGTTGACATTACCCCGGGTATTGACATTACCGTGAGTGTTGACATTACCGAGAGTGTTGACATTACCGTGAGTGTTGACATTAAAGCGGGTTTTGACATTACCCCGGGTGTTGAAATAAACGTGAGTGTTGGCATTACCGTGAGTGTTGATATTACCCAGGGTGTTGATATTACCATGAGTGTTGACATTAACTTGAGTGTTGACATTTCCGTGAGAGTTAACATTACCGTGAGTGTTGACATTACTGTGAGTGTTGACATAACCGTTAGTGTTGACATTACCGTGGGTGTTGACATTACCCAGGGTATTGACATTACTGTGAGTGTTGACATTACTTTGAGTTTTGACATTACCGTGAGAGTTGACATTACAGTGGGTGTTGACATTACCCCGGGTGTTGACATTACTGTGAGTGTTGACATTACCGTGGGTGTTGACATTACCATGAGTGTTGACATTAACTTGAGTGTTGACATTACAGTGAGAGTTAATACTACCGTGAGTGTTGACATTACCGCGGGTGTTGACATTACCGTGAGTGTTGACATTACCGTGAGTGTTGACATTTCAGTGAGTGTTGACACACCATGAGTGTTGACATTACTGTGAGTGTTGACATTACTGTGAGTGTTGACATTACCGTGGGTGTTGACATTACCCCGGGTACTGACATTACCGTGAGTGTTGACATTACTGTGAGTTTTGACATTACCGTGAGTCTTGACATTGCAGCGAGTGTTGACATTACTCCGGGTGTTGACATAACCGTGAGTGTTGACATTACCGTTAGCGTTGACATTACCGTGGGTGTTGATATTACCCCGGGTATTGACATTACCGTGAGTGTTGACATTACCGTGAGTGTTGACATTATCATGGGTGTTGACATTACTGTGAGTGTTGACATTACAGTGAGTGTTGACATTTTCATGAGTGATGACATTACCCCGGGTGTTGACATTACCGTGGGTGTTAACATTACCGTGAGTGTTGATATTACCGCGGGTGTTGACATTACCATGAGTGTTGACATTACCGCGGTTGTTGACATTACCGTGATTGTTGACATTACCCTGGGAGTTGACATTACCGCGGGTGTTGACATTACCGTGAGTGTTGACATTACCGTGGGTGTTGACATTACCGTGAGTGTTGACATTACCGTGAGTGTTGACATTACCGTGAGTGTTGACATTACCGTGAGTGTTGACATTACCGTGAGTGTTGACATTACCGCGGGTGTTGACATTACCGTGAGTGTTGACATTACCGTGAGTGTTGACATTACCGTGAGTGTTAACATTACCGTGAGTGTTGACTTTACCTTGAGTGTAGACATTACCGTGAGTGTTGACACTGCCTTGAGTGTTGACATTACCGTTAGCGTTGACATTACCGTGGGTGTTGACATTACCCCGGGTATTGACATTACCGTGAGTGTTGACATTACTGTGAGTTTTGACATTACCGTGAGTGTTGACATTACAATGGGTGTTGACATTACCCCAGGTGTTGACATAACCGTGCGTGTTGACATTACCGTGAGTGTTGATATTTCCCCGGGTGTTGACATTACCATGAGTGTTGACATTACCGTGAGTGTTGACATTACCGTGAGTGTTGACATTACGATGAGTGGTGACATTACCGTGAGTGTTGACATTACAGTGAGTGTTCACATTATCATGAGTGTTGACATTGCCGTGAGTGTTGACATTACAGAGAGTGTTGACATTACCCCGGGTGTTGACAGTACCGTGAGTGTTGACATTACCGTGAGTGTTGACATTACCGCGGGTGTTAACATTACCGTGAGTGTTGACATTATCATGGGTGTTGACATTACTGTGAGTGTTGACATTACTGTGAGTGTTGACATTACCGTGAGTGTTGACATTACCGTGGGTGTTGACATTGCAGTGAGTGTTGACATTACCGTGAGCGTTGAAATTACAGTGAGTGTTGACATTATCATGAGTGTTGACATTACCGTTAGTTTTGACATTACAGTGAGTGTTGACATTATCATGAGTGTTGACATTGCCGTGAGTGTTGACATTACAGTGAGTGTTGACATTACCTTGGGTGTTGACATTACCGTGAGTGTTGACATTACCGTGAGTGTTGACATTACCGTGAGTGTTGACATTACAGTGGGTGTTGACATTACCGTGAGTGTTGACCTTACCTTGAGTGTAGACATTACTGTGAGTGTTGACATTGCCTTGAGTGTTGACATTACCGTGAGTGTTGACATTACCGCGGGTGTTGACATTACCGTGGGTGTTGACATTGCCGTGAGTGTTGACATTACCGTGAGAGCTGACATTACCGTGAGTGTTGACATTACCGTGAGTGTTGACATTACCGTGGGTGTTGACATTACCATGAGGGTTGACATTACTCCGGGTGTTGACATTACCGCGGGTGTTGACATTACCGTGAGTGTTGACATTACCGTGAGTGTTGACATTTCAGTGAGTGTTGACACACCATGAGTGTTGACATTACCGTGAGAGTTGACATTACCGTGAGTGTTGACATTTCAGTGAGTGTTGACACACCATGAGTGTTAACATTACCGTGAGTGTTGACGTTACCGTGACTGTTGACATTACCGTGGGTGTTGACATTACCCCGGGTATTGACATTACCGTGAGTGTTGACATTACCGTGAGTGTTGACATTAAAGCAGGTTTTGACATTACCCCGGGTGTTGAAATAAACGTGAGTGTTGGCATTACCGTGAGTGTTGATATTACCCAGGGTGTTGATATTACCATGAGTGTTGACATTAACTTGAGTGTTGACATTTCCGTGAGAGTTAACATTACCGTGAGTGTTGACATTACTGTGAGTGTTGACATAACCGTTAGTGTTGACATTACCGTGGGTGTTGACATTACCCAGGGTATTGACATTACTGTGAGTGTTGACATTACTTTGAGTTTTGACATTACCGTGAGAGTTGACATTACAGTGGGTGTTGACATTACCCCGGGTGTTGACATTACTGTGAGTGTTGACATTACCGTGGGTGTTGACATTACCATGAGTGTTGACATTAACTTGAGTGTTTACATTACAGTGAGAGTTAATACTACCGTGAGTGTTGACATTACCGCGGGTGTTGACATTACCGTGAGTGTTGACATTACCGTGAGTGTTGACATTTCAGTGAGTGTTGACACACCATGAGTGTTGACATTACTGTGAGTGTTGACATTACTGTGAGTGTTGACATTACCGTGGGTGTTGACATTACCCCGGGTACTGACATTACCGTGAGTGTTGACATTACTGTGAGTTTTGACATTACCGTGAGTCTTGACATTGCAGCGGGTGTTGACATAACTCCGGGTGTTGACATAACCGTGAGTGTTGACATTACCGTGAGTGTTGACATTACCGTGAGTGTTGATATTACCCCGGGTGTTGACATTACCATGAGTGTTGACATTACCATGAGTGTTGACATTAACTTGAGTGTTGACATTTCCGTGAGAGTTAACATTACCGTGAGTGTTGACATTACCGTGAGTGTTGACATTACCGTTAGCGTTGACATTACCGTGGGTGTTGACATTACCCCGGGTATTGACATTACCGTGAGTGTTGACATTACTGTGAGTTTTGACATTACCGTGAGTGTTGACATTACAATGGGTGTTGACATTACCCCAGGTGTTGACATAACCGTGAGTGTTGACATTACCGTGAGTGTTGATATTTCCCCGGGTGTTGACATTACCATGAGTGTTGACATTACCGTGAGTGTTGACATTACCGTGAGTGTTGACATTACGATGAGTGGTGACATTACCGTGAGTGTTGACATTACAGTGAGTGTTCACATTATCATGAGTGTTGACATTGCCGTGAGTGTTGACATTACAGAGAGTGTTGACATTACCCCGGGTGTTGACAGTACCGTGAGTGTTGACATTACCGTGAGTGTTGACATTACCGCGGGTGTTAACATTACCGTGAGTGTTGACATTATCATGGGTGTTGACATTACTGTGAGTGTTGACATTACTGTGAGTGTTGACATTACCGTGAGTGTTGACATTACCGTGGGTGTTGACATTGCAGTGAGTGTTGACATTACCGTGAGCGTTGACATTACCGTGAGTGTTGACATTTGTTACCTATCGTACGTTACGGCTCGTGACCCTACAGCAGCCAAGATTTAATTACGTCTAGGGATACGAGACAACTGCTGTTCTCAATAGCGAATCACCACTATAACCCCTTGATAAGTAATGAGCACAATAATAAATCTTCCTTAGGACTGAAGAATAGATACAAAATCTTATAAGATATATATTAAATAAATCTCAATAGCAAACAGATGATTATTTGGTCACAATATATCACATTAAAAATATCACTGTATCTTCCAGACATTAAATTAAAATTATTATATGTATGGCTATGACAGAACAAAAATGTATAACTTAACTCCACAAGGTGCTACCTCTCTGGTTCCGGATCAGCTACTGAATATAATAACGCGGGAGTCAAAACACATTGCCTTGCCCCGCGAACAAATTGCCAAAGTTACAATATTTATTATTTCAACAATGGAGCAATACATTGTGACAAGAGTAATCTTAAACTAACTTAATGAATAATTAATACATATTGATATACAAACATAAGGTAATTATTTCTTTACATAGTAATTAAAATATGCATACAGAAAGGAATAATGGCATGCACACCCAGCAACGGACGGTCCCACGACAATTTGCCAGATACAGTTCACTCAATTATTATTCACCTCTGTTACCCACATATGATCACATATAAATCATTAGTTCCCGTGGGAAAACTGAGCACACAAAGAAATAAAACAATCATTCCCACGATACGTTGGGCCTAACGCCAACACTGTAACATGAATGTACGTTTGCATAGAACATATAAGTATATCAATATACATGCTTGTAATTTATACACAATTATAAATGTACATATTAATTTATTTACTTACGTATCTTATAGGAGTACGTAACACTTCCACCTCCAAGAAAAAAAATGCAATGGATTGAAGATCAATGGCATTTTTTCCGAAGTAAAAATGTTAAGTGAAAAGAAACATTTCATTTATGGTACATCAAAACTTCTTGACAAAGCATCAGCAATAACATTTTGCCTGCCTGGAATATGTTTGATTTCTACATTAAATTCCTGCAAAAACAATGACCAGCGCAGAATTCGTTGGTTCTTGACTTTCATCATATTTATAAAGATAAGGGGGTTGTGGTCTGTAAATACTAACACTTTGTTTCCTGATAAGTAAATCTCAAACTTCTTAATTGACAATATAAGACCCAACGCCTCCTTTTCTACCACGGAATAATTTCTCTGAGCTGCATTAAATTTTCTAGAGTAATAATACACAGGATGCTCAATCTTATCTAAACCAACTTGAATAAGCACAGCACCTATTCCAACATCTGACGCATCAATGTGTAATATAAACGGTTTATCAAATTGGGGACTAGCAAGAATTGGTGAGGTGGACAATATGCCCTTTAGGTTCTGAAAAGCATTTTGACAATCTTGTGTCCACTGAAACTTTACTTGCTTGCGTAACAAATTTGTCAAAGGAGCAGCTACTGTTGAAAAATTTCTACAATAATGCTTATAGTATGCACACATACCAATAAACCGTTGGACTCCTTTCTTATTGGTTAGCACTGGGTAGTCCACAATGGCTTGAATCTTATCTTGTAAGGGGATAATCTTACCTTGTCCTACCTCGTGTCCAAGATAAGTTATCGTACCTCTTGCCCAACTACACTTATTCATATTTATGGTTAACTTTGCGTTTTTCAACACTGTAAACAAGTTCTTAAGGCCTAAGAGATGATCTGCCCAATTCTTACTGTACAAAACAATGTCATCAAGGTAGGCCCTACAATCTGGCACATCCTTGAGTAAGAAATTCATAAGTCTTTGAAAAGTAGCAGGTGCATTTCTCAAACCGAATGGCATGACATTAAATTCTTACGCACCATCAGGTGTAACAAAAGCAGTAACCTCCCTAGCATACTCTGTTAATGGAATTTGGTAGTACCCTTTTGACAAATCAAGCTTACTTACATATTCGGCATGTCCTATGGACTCAATACATTCCTCCAACAAGGGTAAAGGAAAAACGTCCACTGTAGTGTTCTTGTTCAGTTTCCTATAATCCACGCACAATCTCCAGGTTCCATCTGGTTTTGGCACTAACAAACACGGAGAGCTCCAAGTACTTTGACTTGGCCGAATGAAATCATGTTGGAGCAGATATTCCACTTCTGCTTGTATAATTTTCCTCTTTTCGGGATTCACTCGGTACGGATGTTGTCGAATGGGGGTGCTGTCCAGGAGCTGAATGTCGTGTGTGATGAGGTGGGTCTGGGTAGGAACCTCCCCAAACAGAGATGTATGGTTGTCCAGCAGAACCTGGAACTCATCACGTTGTTCCTCCTGTAAATGACATAGCATCTCCCTGCCATTGGAACTGGAACTGAGAAGTTGGATATTAACATCATGTCTCTCACTACAATTATCCTCAGGTGGTAACTCTTCCCGACTAAAACAAGCTACTACACCAGGTCCAACATAAGCTTTTAATCTGTTACTGTGCACAGTCATTTGGGGTTCTGAAAGATTAGGGCTAATTAGTTTATAAGTTAGGTCTCCCACCTTTTCTACCACTTGGTAGGGTCCGGCGAACTTATGGGACATGGAAGTCCCCATACGAGGTTTCAACACCAACACCAAATCTCCGACATCAAACGACCTGAGCTTAGCTTTGAACTTCTTGTCATATCTTACTTTCATGGCTTGTTGAGTCCTTCCCAGATGTTCTTTCGCCAACTCACGAGCCCGACACAACTTGGCCTTGACCTCACTCAAGTACAATCCACTCTGATGAATAGAGACATCTCCCAACAACTTTTCTTGTAGCATTTTAAGAGGACCTCTTACTTGGTGACCAAACACTAGTTCAAAAGGTGAACAGCCCAATGACTCTTGTAGCCCTTCTCTAGCAGCAAACAACACAAAGGGGAGATTCTCATCCCAATTACGTGGATGAGTTTCTCCTGTTGTCTTCAGCATTTGTTTTAAAGTCTGGTGGAAACGTTCAAGCCCACCTTGGCTTTGTGGATGATATGGACTGGATAATTTGTGCCGAATCCCTCGGGATTCGCAAAAAGTTCTGAAAACTTTAGAAACAAAATTTCCCCCATTGTCACTCTGAATAACTCTAGGCATTCCAAACAACGAAAAGAATCTTTCAAGACACTTGATGAGATTATGAGCCTTGGTATTCCGTAGAGCATAAGCTTCAGGAAATCTAGTAGTCATACACATGAGAGTGAACAAAAACATGTTACCCGATTTAGTCTTAGGTAAAGGACCTACACAATCAATTACAACATGAGTAAATGGTTCATCAGGAACTACAATAGGTTGCAATGGTGCTCTAGGTACAGATTGATTTGGTTTACCAACAATTTGACAGGGTATACAGTTATGACAATATCTGACCACGTCTTTCTTTAACTTTGGCCAGAAAAAATATTTACTTATCTTATGGTACATATTCGTGATACCTTGATGACCTCCCATGGGGTCATCATGTGCAGCCTGCAGGACCTGCCTACGATAATCATTGGGGACAACGAGTTGGGTTCTAATCTCACAATCATCTGAAGAGGGAGTTCCCTTTGGTCTCCACCTTCTCATCAGAAGTCGATCCTTGAAGAAGAAACCCGTCCCTTCCTCCAATGCATCAACATTATCAGGAGCCTCAGAAATACACTTACTTAAACTAGGATCAGTAGTCTGTACAACACTTAAGGGCAATGACTCAGACTCAGCAGCGAGCGGGCAAGAACCTAGTAGCTTGATCTCTTTTCCCGATTGATCAGAATAAAATGGAGTCATAGCTACTTCGGTCTCACTCTCGACAACTGGCGCACTGGAGACAAGCGGGCAAGGTACAGATAGTTCAGCCTCCTCACCTTCACTTTCCTTGTGATTTAGGTTCGGCGGGGCTTCTACTACGGCCTCACTCTCGTCATCCAGTCGAGTCATAAAGGAATCCTCAAGATCCACCTCCCACTCCTTTACTGAAGGGGTCCTGGTCTTGGGAACAGCAACCTCAGTGAAGACAGGATTACTCTCACCTGTTTGTCCCATTGATCTAGTTACAACACAAGCAGGGTAAATAATATCATCATCTGCTTCTGGTTGAGCTAATACATTATGGGGTTTAGTTAACATGATGGGACACTTGGGCCCTACAACCATTTGGTTGCCAAAATCATTACCTAGAATAATGTCTACCCCAGGAATGGGCAGTTGTTTACTTACACCAACATTACACCATCCTGAAGTATAGTTAGAATCAAGGTTAACTTGCAATAAGGACACTGGTTGCACACTTCCGGCAATACCTTGGAGAAGCACAACTTCACCCAGATCTCGGGTGTCAACATCATCAAGTACCTTCTGGGTAATAAGAGACTGTGAAGCTCCAGTATCACGGAGTAATTGAGCAGTCTTATGTCTACCATTATTACATAATAAGGTACCTGTGGAAATATAGGGTTTAAATTCAGCCATCCAATTGGGACTGACTGTAATACATGAAGAATTAATAGGTTGCAATCCTTTACTCATAATAAGACCAGTTGGCCGTAGTTCAGGATGCAAACTAAAACATGAAGAAATCACATGCCCCCTTCTCTTACAATGGGTACAATGTTTGACAGTGGACACACTGGTATAACCAACTGCCGGTTTAGAATTAGCATTACTAGGCTTAGATGATCCTGGCAATGGAGTAACCATCTTAGGGTTAGTAAGAGAAGAGTTCACGGGAGTAACTGTCGCACCAGGAGGAGACTTATACTGATAAGGAGTTCGGTGAGCATTAAAATTTACTCTACGACTAGACTTAGGTGAAGTGGCCGTAAACGGGGCCTTAGTCAACAACTCATGCTCATCCGCGAGCTTTGACAGCTCATCAATATCTGTTACATTCTTTTGTTCTGCCATAAAAGTAGACAACTGGTCTGGGAGACATGACAATACTTCTTCCATTATAAGAAGATTCTTTAGAGCATCAAAATCAGTGACTGCAAGTGACTTTAACCATCTGTTGCAAAAATTCGTCTTCTGACGAGTAAAATCTGCTATTGTCTGATCCCTGATCCTCCTTAGGTTTCTGAACTTTTGCCTGTGTGCCTCTGGATTTAACTGGTACGCATTTAGGATGCTTTTCTTTACAAATTCATAATCAAAACTATGAGCGTCAGGTAGGGATGTGAAAACCTCCTGACTACGCCCCTTAAATTGAGACTGCATAATGGCTACCCACTGATCCCTTGGCCAGTTCATACTGATGGCAATTTTATAAAAATGTGCAAAGAAAACCTCAGGATCCTCCTCATTGAACTTGGGTAACTCTATATACTTATTCATCCTGATGGGATTATTATTACTATTTATTGAAACATTACTAGTATTTCCATGCCCAGCTGCCATACGCTGTGATTCAAGCCTGAAGTTAGTGTCAGCCATTTGTTGTTGAATCTCTAATTGCCTAGTTTGTTCCTCGGCTTGTTGCTTCTTTGTGGCTTCTATTTGCAACTGTACCGCAATTTCTAAACGCCTAGTCTCAAGCTCCCTTTGCTGAGCTTCAGCCTCTAATATTTTCTGTTCCTTTTGAGCTTCAAGCTCTAATTGGCGAGCTTCTAACTCAGGACGCTTTAACGTCATCTGATCACTCGACTCCTCTCTTAACTCCTCTAGAATTTCTTCCTCTAACTCCCCATTCTCAACAAAATGCGTCACAATGACTTTCAATATTTGGGCTTTAACCATTCTATTGTTGGCGGTCAAATCCAACTGATTTGCCATTTGTATTAACTCAGTCTTTTTAAGGTTCTGAATCCCTTCAAAGTCTGGGTAAGCCACCAACGCTGCAACTTTCTCCTCCATCGTTACTAACACTTGGCACTTGATTCACAAAAATAATTAAAAACAATGGCACTGCACTACACTTCACTGTAAAATTGTCACCACACTGAAAATTCGCTTGGCCTCACTACACAAACAAAATATATAGGATGACTTACCTCAAAATCGTGAAACGTTGTTACTTGACACACAGGAAGGCTTGCTTGGCACATGGAATAGTTCTTAAGAAACACACAGACACTTGACACAATGGTACCTAGGAAGGCAAGGTTAGATTAGCATAGTTAAGTTAAAGTGGGAACAATATTTCCCGGCACAGGCCCCCATAACTCTTTGTTACCTATCGTACGTTACGGCTCGTGACCCTACAGCAGCCAAGATTTAATTACGTCTAGGGATACGAGACAACTGCTGTTCTCAATAGCGAATCACCAGTATAACCCCTTGATAAGTAATGAGCACAATAATAAATCTTCCTTAGGACTGAAGAATAGATACAAAATCTTATAAGATATATATTAAATAAATCTCAATAGCAAACAGATGATTATTTGGTCACAATATATCACATTAAAAATATCACTGTATCTTCCAGACATTAAATTAAAATTATTATATGTATGGCTATGACAGAACAAAAATGTATAACTTAACTCCACAAGGTGCTACCTCTCTGGTTCCGGATCAGCTACTGAATATAATAACGCGGGAGTCAAAACACATTGCCTTGTCCCGCGAACAAATTGCCAAAGTTACAATATTTATTATTTCAACAATGGAGCAATACATTGTGACAAGAGTAATCTTAAACTAACTTAATGAATAATTAATACATATTGATATACAAACATAAGGTAATTATTTCTTTACATAGTAATTAAAATATGCATACAGAAAGGAATATTGGCATGCACACCCAGCAATGGACGGTCCCACGACAATTTGCCAGATACAGTTCACTCAATTATTATTCACCTCTGTTACCCACATATGATCACATATAAATCATTAGTTCCCGTGGGAAAACTGAGCACACAAAGAAATAAAACAATCATTCCCACGATACGTTGGGCCTAACGCCAACACTGTAACATGAATGTACGTTTGCATAGAACATATAAGTATATCAATATACATGCTTGTAATTTATACACAATTATAAATGTACATATTAATTTATTTACTTACGTATCTTATAGGAGTACGTAACAACATTATCATGAGTGTTGACATTACCGTTAGTTTTGACATTACAGTGAGTGTTGACATTATCATGAGTGTTGACATTGCCGTTAGTGTTGACATTACAGTGAGTGTTGACATTACCTTGGGTGTTGACATTACCGTGAGTGTTGACATTACCGTGAGTGTTGACATTACCGTGAGTGTTGACATTACAGTGGGTGTTGACATTACCGTGAGTGTTGACCTAGTTTACCTTGAGTGTAGACATTACTGTGAGTGTTGACATTGCCTTGAGTGTTGACATTACCGTGAGTGTTGACATTACCGCGGGTGTTGACATTACCGTGGGTGTTGACATTGCCGTGAGTGTTGACATTACCGTGAGAGTTGACATTACCGTGAGTGTTGACATTAGCGTGAGTGTTGACATTACCGTGAGTGTTGACATTACCGTGGGTGTTGACATTACCATGAGGGTTGACATTACTCCGGGTGTTGACATTACCGCAGGTGTTGACATTACCGTGAGTGTTGACATTACCGTGAGTGTTGACATTTCAGTGAGTGTTGACACACCATGAGTGTTGACATTACCGTGAGAGTTGACATTACCGTGAGTGTTGACATTTCAGTGAGTGTTGACACACCATGAGTGTTAACATTACCGTGAGTGTTGACGTTACCGTGAGTGTTGACATTACCGTGGGTGTTGACATTACCCCGGGTATTGACATTACCGTGAGTGTTGACATTACCGTGAGTGTTGACATTACCGTGAGTGTTGACATTACAGCGGGTTTTGACATTACCCCGGGTGTTGAAATAAACGTGAGTGTTGGCATTACCGTGAGTGTTGATATTACCCAGGGTGTTGATATTACCATGAGTGTTGACATTAACTTGAGTGTTGACATTTCCGTGAGAGTTAACATTACTGTGAGTGTTGACATTACTGTGAGTGTTGACATAACCGTTAGTGTTGACATTACCGTGGGTGTTGACATTACCCAGGGTATTGACATTACTGTGAGTGTTGACATTACTTTGAGTTTTGACATTACCGTGAGAGTTGACATTACAGTGGGTGTTGACATTACCCCGGGTGTTGACATAACCGTGAGTGTTGACATTACCGTGAGTGTTGATATTACCCCGGGTGTTGACATTACCATGAGTTTTGACATTATGGTGAGTGTTGCCATTACCGTGAGTGTTGACATTACAATGAGTGTTGACATTACCGTGAGTGTTGACATTACCGTGAGTGCTGACATTATCATGAGTGTTGACATTACCGTGAGTGTTGACATTACAGTGAGTGTTCACATTATCATGAGTGTTGACATTGCCTTGAGTGTTGACATTACAGAGAGTGTTGACATTACCCCAGGTGTTGACAGTACCGTGAGTGTTGACATTACCGTGAGTGTTGACATTACCGCGGGTGTTAACATTACCTTGAGTGATGACATTATCATGGGTGTTGGCATTACTGTGAGTGTTGATATTACTGTGAGTGTTGACATTACCGTGAGTGTTGACATTACCATGGGTGTTGACATTGCAGTGAGTGTTGACATTACCCCGGGTGTTGACAGTACCGTGAGTGTTGACATTACCGAGAGTGTTGACATTACCGTGAGTGTTGACATTACCGTGAGTGTTGACATTACCGTGAGTGTTGACATTACCGCGGGTGTTGACATTACCGTGAGTGTTGACATTACCGTGAGTGTTGACATTACCGTGAGTGTTGACATTACCGTGAGTGTTGACATTACCTTGAGTGTAGACATTACCGTGAGTGTTGACATTGCCTTGAGTGTTGACATTACCGTGAGTGTTGACATTACCGCGGGTGTTGACAGTACCCCGGGTGTTGATATTACCGTGAGTGTTGACATTACCCCGGGTGTTGACATTACCGTGAGTGTTGACATTACCGTGAGTGTTGACATTACTGTGAGTGTTGACATTACCGTGAGGGTTGACATTACCCCTGGTGTTGACATTGCAGTGAGTGTTGACATTAATGTGAGTTTTGACATTACCGTGAGTGTTGATATTACCGTGGGTGTTGACATTACCGTGAATGTTGACATTACCGCGGGAGTTGACATTACCGTGGGTGTTGACATTGCCGTGAGTGTTGACATTACCCCGGGTGTTGAAAGTATCGTGAGTGTTAACATTACCGTGAGTGTTGACATTACCGTGAGTGTTGACATACCGTGAGTGTTGACATTACCGTGAGTGTTAACATTACCATGAGTGTGGACATTACCGTGAGTGTTGACATTAATGTGAGTGTTCATATTACCGAGAGTGTTGACATTACCGCGGGTGTTAACATTACCGCGGGTGTTGACATTACTGTGAGAGTTGACATTATCGTGAGTGTTGACATTACCGTGAGTGTTGACATTACCGTGAGTGTTAACATTTCCGTGAGTGTTGACATTTCCGTGAGTGTTGACATACCGTGATTGTTGACATTACCGTGAGTGTTGGCATTCCCCCGGGTGTTGACATTACCATAGGTGTTAACATTGCCGTGAGTGTTGACTTTACCGCGGGAGTTGACATTACCGCGGGTGTTGAAATTACCGCGAGTGTTGACATTACCATGTGTGTTGACATTACCGTGAGTGATAACATTACCGTGAGTGTTGACATTACCGTGTGTGTTAACATTACCGTGTGTGTTAACATTACCGTGTGTGTTGACATTACCATGAGTGTTAACATTACCGTGTGTGTTAACATTACCGTGAGTGTTGACAATACCGCGGGTATTGACATTACCCCTGGTTTTGACATTACCCCGGGTGTTGACATTACCGTGGGTGTTAACATTACCATGAGTGTTGATATTACCGCGGGTGTTGACATTACCGTGAGTGTTGACATTACCGTGAGTGTTAACATTACCGTGAGTATTCACATTACCGTGAGTGATAACATTACTGTGAGTGTTTATATTACCGTGAGTGATAACATTACCGTGGGTGTTAATATTATCGTGAGTGATAACATTACCTTGGGTGTTAACATTACCGTGAGTGTTGACATTACCGCGGATGTTGACATTACCCCGGGTGTTGACATTACCACGGGTGTTGACATTTCCGTGAGTGTTGACATTACCACGGGTGTTGACATTACCCCAGGTGTTGACATTACCGTGAGTGTTGACATTACCGTGAGTGTTAACGTTACCGCGGGTGTTGACATTACCGTGAGTGTTAACGTTACCGCGGGTGTTGACATTACCGTGAGTGTTAACGTTAGCGAGGGTGTTGACATTACCGTGAGTGTTGACATTACTGTGAGTGTTGACATTACCGTGAGTGTTGACATTACTGTGAGTGTTGACATTACCGTGAGTGTTAACATTTCCGCGGGTGTTTACATTACCGCGGGTGTTTACATTACCGTGGGTGTTAACATTACCGTGGATGTTGACATTACCGCGGGTGTTGACATTACCGCTGGTGTTGACATTACCGCGAGTGTTGACATTACCGTGAGTGTTGACATTACCCTGGGTGTTGACAGTACTCTGGGTGTTGACATTACCCCGGGTGTTGACATTACCCTGGGTGTTGACATTACCATGAGTGTTGACATTACCTCGGGTGTTGACATTACCCTGGGTGTTCAGATTATCCCAGGTGTTGACATTACCCCGAGTGTTCACAGTACCGTGAGTGTTGACATTACTGTGAGTGTTGACATTACCGCAGGTTTTAACATTACCGCGGGTGTTGACATTACCCCGGATGCTGACATTACCCCGGATGTTGACATTACCGTGGGTGTTAACATTACCGTGAGTGTTGACATTACCGTGGATGTTGACATTACCCCAGGTGTTGACATTACCACGGGTGTTGACATTACCCCGGTTGTGTACATTACCATGAGTGTTGACATTACCGTGAGCGTTGACATTTCCCTGAGTGTTGACATTACCGCTGGTGTTGAAATTACCGAGGGTGTTGAAATTACCGTGAGTGTTGTTATTGCCTCTGGTGTTGGTATTACCGTGAGTGTTGACATTACCCTGGGTGTTGACAGTACTCTGGGTGTTGAAATTATCCCGGGTTTTGACATTACCGTGGGTGTTGACATTACCGTGAGTGTTGACATTACCGTGAGTGTTGACATTACGTTGAGTGTTGACATTACCGTGAATGTTGACATTACCGTGAGAGTTGACACTTCCGTGAGTGTTGACATTACCGTGAGTGTTGACATTACCGTGAGTGTTGACATTACCTCTGGTGTTGACATTACTGTGGATGTTGACATTACCGTGAGTGTTGACATTACCGTGAGTATTTACATTACCGCGGGTGTTGACATTACTGTGGGTGTTAACATTACTGTGAGTGTTAACATTACCGCAGGTGTTGACATTACCGTGAGTGTTAACATTACCTTGAGTGTTGACATTACCGTGAGTGATAACTTTACCGTGAGTGTTGACATTACCGTGAGTGTTGACATTACCATGAGTGTTAACATTACCATGAGTGTTGACATTACAGCTGGTGTTGACATTACCGGGAGTGTTAACATTACCGTGAGTATTGACATTACCATGAGTGTTAACATTACCATGAGTGTTGACATTACCGCGGGTGTTGACATTACTGTGAGTGTTCACATTACCGTGAGTGTTGACATTACCGCGGGTGTTGACATTACCGTGAGTGTTGACATTACCGCTGGTGTTGAAATTACCGCGGGTGTTGACATTACCGTGAGTGTTGACATTGCCTCTGGTGTTGACATTACCGTGAGTGTTGACATTACCCTGGGTGTTAACAGTACTCTGGGTGTTGACATCACCCCGGGTTTTGACATTATCGTTGGTGTTCACATTACCGTGAGTGTTGACATTACCGTGAGTGTTGACATTACGGTGAGTGTTGACATTACAGTGAATGTTGACATTACCGTGAGAGTTGACACTTCTGTGAGTGTTGACATTACCGTGAGTGTTGACATTACCGTGAATGTTGACATTACCGTGAGTGTTGACATTGCCTCTGGTGTTGACATTACCGTGAGTGTTGACATTACCCTGGGTGTTGACAGTACTCTGGGTGTTGACATTACCCCGGGTTTTGACATTATCTTGGGTGTTCACATTACCGTGAGTGTTGACATTACCGTGAGTGTTGACATTACCGTGAGGTTGACATTACTGTCAGTGTTGACATTACCGTGAGGTTGACATTACTGTCAGTGTTGACATTACCGTCGGTGTTGACATTGCCGTGGGTGTTGACATTACAGCGGGTGTTGACATTACCGTGGGTGGTAACACTACGGTGAGTGTTAACATTACCGCAGGTGTTGACATTAGCGTGAGTGTTGACATTACCGTGAGTGTTGACATTACCGTGAGTGATAACATTACCGTGAGTGTTGACATTACCGAGAGTGTTGACATTACCGCGGGTGTTGACATTACCGCTGGTGTTTACATTACCGCGGGTGTTGACATTACCGTGAGTTTTGACATTCCCTCTGGTGTTGACATTACCGAGGGTGTTGACATTACCGGGAGTGTTGACATTACCGGGAGTGTTAACATTACCGTGAGTATTGACATTACCGTTAGAGTTGACATTACTGTGAGTGTTGACATTACCGCGGGTGTTGACATTACCG
Source organism: Procambarus clarkii (assembly GCF_040958095.1). Classification (NCBI taxonomy): domain Eukaryota; kingdom Metazoa; phylum Arthropoda; class Malacostraca; order Decapoda; family Cambaridae; genus Procambarus; species Procambarus clarkii. The sequence goes on along the minus strand of NC_091150.1, from coordinate 2,513,959 downwards.
CGAGTGTTGACATTACCGTGAGTGTTGACATTACCGTGTGTGTTAACATTACCGTGAGTGTTGACATTACCGTGAGTGTTAACATTACTGTGAGTGTTCACATTACCGTGAGTGATAACATTACCGTAAATGTTGACATTACCGTGGGTGTTAACATTACCGCGAGTGTTGACATTACCGCGGATGTTGACATACCCCGGTTATTTACATTACCGCGGATGTTGACATTACCACGGGTGTTGACATTAACGTGAGTGTTGACATTACCGCGGTTGTTGACATTACACCGGGTGTCGACATTACCCCAGGTGTTGACGTTACCGTGAGTGTTGACATTACCCCGGGTGTTGATATTACCGCGGGTGTTGACATTACCGTGAGTTTTGACATTACTGTGAGTGTTGACATTACCTTGAGTGTTTACATTTCCGCGGGTGTTGACATTACCGTTCGTGTTGTCATTACCGCGGGTGTTTACATTACCCCGGGTGTTGACATTACCCCGGGTGTTGATATTACCCCGAGTGTTCAAAGTACCGTGAGTGTTCACATTACTGTGAGTGTTGACTTTACCGCAGGTGTTAACATTACCGCGGTTGTTGACATTACCCGGGTGCTGACATTACCCCGGGTGTTAACATTACCGTGGGTGTTAACATTACCGTGAGTGTTGACATTACCGCGGATGTTGACATTACCCCGAGTGTTGACATTACCACGGGTGTTGACATTACCGTGAGTGTTGACATTACCGTGAGTGTTAACGTTACCGCGGGTGTTGACATCACTGTGAGTGTCAACGTTTCCGCGGGTGTTGACATTACCGTGAGTGTTGACATTACTGTGAGTGTTGCCATTACCGTGAGTGTTAACATTTCCCCGTGTGTTGACATTACCGTTCGTGTTGACATTACTGCGGGTGTTGACATTACCGTGAGTGTTAACGTTACCGCGGGTGTTGACATTACCGTGAGTGTTGACATTACCGTGAGTGTTAACGTTACCGCGGGTGTTGACATTACCGTGAGTGTTAACGTTACCGCGGGTGTTGACATTACCGTGAGTGTTGACATTACTGTGATTGTTGACATTACCGTGAGTGTTGACATTACCGCTTGTGTTGACATTACCGTGAGTGTTGACATTACTGTGAGTGTTGACATTACTGTGAGTGTTAACATTTCCGCGGGTGTTGACATTACCGCGGGTGTTTACATTACCGTGGGTGTTAACATTACCGTGTGTGTTGACATTATCGCGGGTGTTGACATTACCGCTGGTGTTGACATTACCGCGAGTGTTGACATTACAGTGAGTGTTGACAATACCGTGAGTGTTGACATTACCCTGGGTGTTGACAGTACTCTGGGTGTTGACATTACCCCGGGTGTTGACATTACCCTGGGTGTTGACATTACCATGAGTGTTGACATTACCCCGGGTGTTGATATTACCCTGGGTGTTCACATTATCCCAGGTATTGACATTACTGTGAGTGTTCAGAGTACCGTGAGTGTTGACATTACTGTGAGTGTTGACATTACCGCAGGTTTTAACATTACCGCGGGTGTTGACATTACCCCGGATGCTGACATTACCCCGGGTGTTGACATTACCGTGGGTGTTAACATTACCGTGAGTGTTGACATTACCGTGGATGTTGACATTAACTCAGGTGTTGACATTACCACGGGTGTTGACATTACCCCGGATGTGTACATTACCATGAGTGTTGACATTACCGTGAGCGTTGACATTTCCCTGAGTGGTGACATTACCGCGAGTGTTGACATTACCGCTGGTGTTGAAATTACCGCGGGTGTTGAAATTACCGTGAGTGTTGACATTGCCTCTGGTGTTGGTATTACTGTGAGTGTTGACATTACCCTGGGTGTTGACAGTACTCTGGGTGTTGAAATTATCCCGGGTTTTGACATTACCATAGGTGTTGACATTACCGTGAGTGTTGATATTACCGTGAGTGTTGACATTACCGTGGGTGTTAACATTACTGTGATTGTTAACATTACCGCAGGTGTTGATATTACCGTGAGTGTTGACATTACCGTGAGTGTTGTCATTACCGTGAGTGATAACATTACCGTGAGTGTTGACATTACCGTGAGTGTTGACATTACCATGGGTGTTGACATTACCGCTGGTGTTGACATTACCGTGGGTGTTGACATTACCGTGAGTGTTGACATTACCTCTGGTGTTGACATTACCGTGGGTGTTGACATTACCGTGAGTGTTGACATTACCGGGAGTGTTAACATTACCGTGAGTGTTGACATTACCATGAGTGTTAACATTACCGTGAGTGTTGACGTTACCGCGGGTGTTGACATTACCGCGAGTGTTGACATTACCATGAGTGTTGACATTACCGTGAGTGATAACATTACCGTGAGTGTTGACATTACCGTGTGTGTTGACATTACCATGAGTGTTGACATTACCGCGGGTGTTGACATTACCGTGAGTATTGACATTACCGTTGGTGTTGAAATTACCGCGGGTGTTGACATTACTGTAAGTGTTGACATTGCCTCTGGTGTTGACATTACCGTGAGTGTTGACACTACCCTGGGTGTTGACAGTACTCTGGGTGTTGACATCACCCCGGGTTTTGACATTATCGTTGGTGTTCACATTACCGTGAGTGTTGACATTACCGTGAGTGTTGACATTACGGTGAGTGTTGACATTACAGTGAATGTTGACATTACCGTGAGAGTTGACACTTCTGTGAGTGTTGACATTACCGTGAGTGTTGACATTACCGTGAGTGTTGACATTACCGTGAGTGTTGACATTGCCTCTGGTGTTGACATTACCGTGAATGTTGACATTACCCTGGGTGTTGACAGTACTCTGGGTGTTGACATTACCCCGGGTTTTGACATTATCGTGGGTGTTCACATTACCGTGAGTGTTGACATTACCGTGAGTGTTGACATTACCGTGAGGTTGACATTACCGTGAGTGTTGACATTACCGTGAGGTTGACATTACTGTCAGTGTTGACATTACCGTCGGTGTTGACATTACCATGGGTGTTGACATTACCATGGGTGTTGACATTACCGCAGGTGTTGACATTAACGTGAGTGTTGACATTACCGTGAGCGTTGACATTACCGCGGGTGTTAACATTACTGCGGGTGTTGCTATTACCGTGAGTATTGACATTACCGTGAGTGTAGACATTACCTTGGGTGTTGACAGTACTCTGGGTGTTGACATTAGCCCGGATTTTGACAATACCGCGGGTGTTGACATTACCGTGAGTGTTGACATTACCTATGGTGTTGACATTACCGTGAGTGTTGACATTACCGTGGGTGTTGACATTGCCGTGAGTGTTGACATTACCTCTGGTGTTGACATTACAATGGGTGTTGACATTACCGTGAGTGTTGACATTACCGTGAGTGTTAACATTACCGTGAGTGTTAACATTACCGCGAGTGTTGACATTACCGTGAGTGTTGACATTACCGTGAGTGTTGATATTACCGTGAGTGTTAACATTACCGCGGGTGTTGACATTACAGTAAGTGTTGACATTACTCCGGGTGTTGACATTACTGTGGGTGTTGACATTACCGTGAATCTTAACATTACCGTGGGTGTTGACATTACCCCGGGTGTTGACATTACCCTGGGTGTTGACAGTGCCCCTGGTGTTGACATTACCGTGGGTGTTGACATTACCGCAGGTGTTGACATTACCGTGAGTGTTGACATTACGGTGAGTGTTGACATTACCGTGAATGTTGACATTACCGCGAGAGTTGACATTACCGTGAGTGTAGACATTACTGTGAGTGTTAATATTACCGTGAGTGTTGACATTACCGCGGGTGTTAACATTACCGCGGGAGTTGACATTACCGTGAGTGTTGACATTACCGTGAGTGTTTACATTACCGTGAGTGTTTACATTACCGCCGGTGTTAACATTGCCGTGGGTGTTGACATTACCGTGAGAGTTGACAATACCGTGAGTGTTTACATTACCGTGAATGATAACATTACAGTGAGTGTTGACATTACTGTGACTGTTGACATTACCGTGGGTGTTGACATTACCTTAAGTGTTGACATTACCGCGGGTGTTAACATTACCGTGGGTGTTAACATTACCGTGAGGGTTGACATTACCGCGGGTGTTGACATTACCGCTAATGTTGACATTAACGCGGGTGTTGACATTACCGTGAGTGTTGACATTACCTCTGGTGGTGATATTACCGTGGGTTTTGACATTACCTCGAGTGTTGACATTACCGTGAGTGTTGACATTAATGTGAGTGTTGACCTTACCGTGAGTGTCGACATTACCCTGGGTGTTGACAATACCCTGGGTGTTGACATTACCCCGGGTGTTGACATTACCGCGGGTGTTGACATTACCGTGAGTGTTGACATTACCTATGGTGTTGACATTACCCCGGGTGTTGACATTACCCCCAGGTGTTGACATTACCGTGGGTGTTGACATTTCCGCGCATGTTGACATTACCGTGAGTGTTGACATTACGGTGAGTGTTGAAATTACCGTGAGTGTTGACATTACCGTGGGTGTTGACATTAGCATGAGTGTTGACATTACCATATGTGTTAACATTACCGTGAGTATTGACAATACCGCGGGTGTTGACATTACGCTGAGTGTTGACATTTCCGTGAGTGTTGACATTACTGTGAGTGTTAACATTCCCGTGAGTGTTCACATTTCCGTGAGCGATAACATTACCGTGAGTGTTGACATTACCGTGGGTGTTAACATTACCGTGAGTGTTGACATAACCGCGGATGTTGACATTACCCCGGGTGTTGACATTACCATGGGTGTTGACATTACCGCGGGTGTTGACATTACCCTGGGTGTTGACATTACCCCAGGTGTTGACATTACCGTGAGTGTTGACATTACCCCGGGTGTTGACATTACCCCGGTTGTTAACATTACCATGAGTGTTGACTTTACCGTGAGTGATGACATTACCGTGAGTGTTGACATTACGTCTGGTGTTGACATTACCGTGGATGTTGACATTACCGTGAGTGTTGACATTACCGTCAGTGTTGACATTACCGTCGGTGTTGACATTACCATGAGTGTTGACATTACCGCGGGTGTTGACATTACCGTAGGTGTTAACATTACGGTGAGTGTTAACATTACCGTGAATGTTGACATTACCGTGAGAGTTGACACTTCCGTGGGTGTTGACATTACAGTGAGTGTTGACATTACCGTGAGTGTTGACATTACGTCTGGTGATGCCATTACCGTGGATGTTGACATTACCGTGAGTGTTGACATTACCGTGAGTGTTGACATTACCGCGGTTGTTGACATTACCACTGGTGTTGACATTACCGCGGGTGTTGACATTTCCGTAGGTGTTGACATTACCTCTGGTGTTGACATTACCGTGGGTGTTGATATTACCATGAGTGTTGACATTACCGGGAGTGTTGACATTACCGCGGTTGTTGACATTACCACTGGTGTTGACATTTCCATAGGTGTTGACATTACCTCTGGTGTTGACATTACCATGGGTGTTGACATTACCATGAGTGTTGACATTACCGGGAGTGTTAACATTACCGTGAGTGTTGACATTACCGTGAGTGTTGACATTACCGTGAGTGTTGACATTACCGCGGGTGTTGACATTACCGCGAGTGTTGACATTACCATGAGCGTTGACATTACCGTGAGTGATAACATTACCGTGAGTGTTGACATTACTGTGTGTGTTAACATTACCGTGAGTGTTGACATTACCCCTGGTTTTGACATTACCCCGGGTGTTGACATTACCGATATGATGACATTACCGCGTTTGTTGACATTACCGGGAGTGTTGACATTACCGTGAGTGTTGACATTACCGTGAGTGTTAACATTACCATAAGTGTTCACATTACCGTGAGTGATAACATTACCGTAAGTTTTGACATTACCGTGGTTGTTAACATTACCATGAGTGTTGACATTACCGCGGATGTTGACATTACCCCGGTTGTTGACATTACCGTGAGTGTTGACATTACCGTGAGTGTTAACATTACCGTGAGTGTTAACATTACCGTGAGTGTTGACATTACCGTGAGTGTTGACATTACCGTGAGTGTTGATATTACCGTGAGTGTTAACATTACCGCGGGTGTTGACATTACAGTAAGTGTTGACATTACTCCGGGTGTTGACATTACTGTGGGTGTTGACATTACCGTGAGTGTTAACATTACAGTGGGTGTTGACATTACCCCGGGTGTTGACATTACCCTGGGTGTTGACAGTGCCCCTGGTGTTGACATTACCGTGGGTGTTGATATTACCATGGGTGTTGACATTACCGCGGGTGTTGACATTACCGTGAGTGTTGACATTACGGTGAGTGTTGACATTACCGTGAATGGTGACATTACCGTGAGTGTTGACATTACCGTGAGTGTTTACATTACCGTGAATGATAACATTAGAGTGAGTGTTGACATTACTGTGAGTGTTGACATTACCGTGGGTGTTGACATTACCTTAAAGTGTTGACATTACCGCGGGTGTTAACATTACGGTGGGGGTTAACATTACCGTGAGGGTTGACATTACCGCGGGTGTTGACATTACCGCTGGTGTTGACATTACCGCGGGTGTTGACATTACCGTGAGTGTTGACATTACCTCTGGTGGTGACATTACCGTGGGTTTTGACATTACCTCGAGTGTTGACATTACCGTGAGTGTTGACATTAATGTGTGTGTTGACCTTACCGTGAGTGTCGACATTACCCTGGGTGTTGACAATATCCTGGGTGTTGACATTACCCCGGGTGTTGACATTACCGCGGGTGTTGACATTACCTTGAGTGTTGACATTACCTATAGTGTTGACATTACCTCTGGTGTTGACATTACTGTGGGTGTTGACATTACCGTGAGTGTTAACATTACCGTGGGTGTTGACATTACCCCGGGTGTTGACATTACCCCCAGGTGTTGACATTACCGTGGGTGTTGACATTTCCACGCATGTTGACATTACCGTGAGTGTTGACATTACGGTGAGTGTTGATATTACCGTGAGTGTTGACATTACCGTGGGTGTTGACATTACCATGAGTGTTGACATTACCGTATGTGTTAACATTACCGTGAGTATTGACAATACCGCGGGTGTTGACATTACGCTGAGTGTTGACATTACCGTGAGAGTTGACATTACTGTGAGTGTTAACATTCCCGTGAGTGTTCACATTTCCGTGAGTGATAACATTACCGTGAGTGTTGACATTCCCGTGGGTGTTAACATTACCGTGAGTGTTGACATAACCGCGGATGTTGACATTACCCCGGGTGTTGACATTACCATGGGTGTTGACATTACCGCGGGTGTTGACATTACCCTGGGTGTTGAAATTACCCCAGGTGTTGTCATTACCGTGAGTGTTGACATTACCCCGGGTGTTGACATTACCGTGGATGTTGACATTACCGTGAGTGTTGACATTACCGTGAGTGTTGACATTACCGTCGGTGTTGACATTACCGTGAGTGTTGACATTACCGCGGGTGTTGACATTACCGTAGGTGTTAACATTACGGTGAGTGTTAACATTACCGTGAATGTTGACATTACCGTGAGAGTTGACACTTCCGTGAGTGTTGACATTACAGTGAGTGTTGACATTACAGTGAGTGTTGACATTACGTCTGGTGTTGACATTACCGTGGATGTTGACATTACCGTGAGTGTTGACATTACCGTGAGTGTTGACATTACCGCGGTTGTTGACATTACCACTGGTGTTGACATTACCGCGGGTGTTGACATTTCCGTATGTGTTGACATTACCTCTGGTGTTGACATTACCGTGGGTGTTGACATTACCATGAGTGTTGACATTACCGGGAGTGTTAACATTACCGTGAGTGTTGACATTACCTTGAGTGTTGACATTACTGTGAGTGTTGATATTACCGCGGGTGTTGATATTACCGCGAGTGTTGACATTACCATGAGCGTTGACATTACCGTCAGTGATAACATTACCGTGAGTGTTGACATTACCGTGTGTGTTAACATTACCGTGAGTGTTGACATTACCCCTGGTTTTGACATTACCCCGGGTGTTGACATTACCGATATGATGACATTACCGCGTTTGTTGACATTACCGGGAGTGTTGACATTACCGTGAGTGTTGACATTACCGTTCGTGTTAACATATCCCCGGGTGTTGACCTTATCACGGGTGTTGACATTACCGTGAGTGTTGACATTTCCGTGAGTGTTGACATTACCGTGAGTGTTGACAATTCCGTGAGTGCTGACATTGCCCCTGGTGTTGACATTACCGTGGGTGTTGACATTACCATGGGTGTTGACATTACCGCAGGTGTTGACATTAACGTGAGTGTTGATATTACCGTGAGTGTTGACATTACCGCGGGTGTTAACATTACTGCGGGTGTTGCTATTACCGTGAGTATTGACATTACCGTGAGTGTTGACATTACCTTGGGTGTTGACAGTACTCTGGGTGTTGACATTACCCCGGATTTTGACATTATTGCGGGTGTTGACATTACCGAGAGTGTTGATATTACCTATGGTGTTGACATTACCGTGAGTGTTGACATTACCGTGGGTGTTGACATTACCGTGATTGTTGACATTACCTCTGGTGTTGACATTACAATGGGTGTTGACATTACCGTGAATGTTGACATTACCGTGAGTGTTAACATTACCGTGAGTGTTGACATTACCGTGAGTGTTAACATTACCGTGAGTGTTAACATTACCGTGAGTGTTGACATTACCGTGAGTGTTGACATTACCGTGAGTGTTGATATTACCGTGAGTGTTAACATTACCGCGGGTGTTGACATTACAGTAAGTGTTGACATTACTCCGGGTGTTGACATTACTGTGGGTGTTGACATTACCGTGAGTGTTGACATTACCGTGGGTGTTGACATTACACCGGGTGTTGACATTACCCTGGGTGTTGACAGTGCCCCTGGTGTTGACATTACCGTGGGTGTTGACATTACCATGGGTGTTGACATTACCGCGGGTGTTGACATTACCGTGAGTGTAGACATTACTGTGAGTGTTGATATTACCGTGAGTGTTGACATTACCGCGGGTGTTAACATTACCGCGGGAGTTGACATTACCGTGAGTGTTGACATTACCGTGAGTGTTTACATTACCGTGAGTGTTTACATTACCGCCGGTGTTGACATTGCCGTGGGTGTTGACATTACCGTGAGTGTTGACATTACCGTGAGTGTTTACATTACCGTGAATGATAACATTACAGTGAGTGTTGACATTACTGTGAGTGTTGACATTACCGTGGGTGTTAACATTACCGTGAGGGTTGACATTACCTTAAGTGTTGATATTACCGCGGGTGTTGACATTACCGTGGGTGTTAACATTACCGTGAGGGTTGACATTACCGCGGGTGTTGACATTACCGCTGGTGTTGACATTACCGCGGGTGTTGACATTACCGTGAGTGTTGACATTACCTCTGGTGGTGACATTACCGTGGGTGTTGACATTACCATGGGTGTTGACATTACCGCAGGTGTTGACATTAAAGTGAGTGTTGATATTACCGTGAGTGTTGACATTACCGCGGGTGTTAACATTACTGCGGGTGTTGCTATTACCGTGAGTATTGACATTACCGTGAGTGTTGACATTACCTTGGGTGTTGACAGTACTCTGGGTGTTGACATTACCCCGGATTTTGACATTATTGCGGGTGTTGACATTACCGTGAGTGTTGATATTACCTATGGTGTTGACATTACCGTGAGTGTTGACATTACCGTGGGTGTTGACATTACCCTGATTGTTGACATTACCTCTGGTGTTGACATTACAATGGGTGTTGACATTACCGTGAATGTTGACATTACCGTGAGTGTTAACATTACCGTGAGTGTTGACATTACCGTGAGTGTTAACATTACCGTGAGTGTTAACATTACCGTGAGTGTTGACATTACCGTGAGTGTTGACATTACCGTGAGTGTTGATATTACCGTGAGTGTTAACATTACCGCGGGTGTTGACATTACAGTAAGTGTTGACATTACTCCGGGTGTTGACATTACTGTGGGTGTTGACATTACCGTGAGTGTTAACATTACCGTGGGTGTTGACATTACCCCGGGTGTTGACATTACCCTGGGTGTTGACAGTGCCCCTGGTGTTGACATTACCGTGGGTGTTGACATTACCATGGGTGTTGACATTACCGCGGGTGTATACATTACCGTGAGTGTTGACATTACGGTGAGTGTTGACATTACCGTGAATGTTGACATTACCGCGAGAGTTGACATTACCGTGAGTGTAGACATTACTGTGAGTGTTGATATTACCGTGAGTGTTGACATTACCGCGGGTGTTAACATTACCGCGGGAGTTGACATTACCGTGAGTGTTGACATTACCGTGAGTGTTTACATTACCGTGAGTGTTTACATTACCGCCGGTGTTGACATTGCAGTGGGTGTTGACATTACCGTGAGTGTTGACATTACCGTGAGTGTTTACATTACCGTGAATGATAACATTACAGTGAGTGTTGACATTACTGTGAGTGTTGACATTACCGTGGGTGTTGACATTACCTTAAGTGTTGATATTACCGCGGGTGTTGACATTACCGTGGGTGTTAACATTACCGTGAGGGTTGACATTACCGCGGGTGTTGACATTACCGCTGGTGTTGACATTACCGCGGGTGTTGACATTACCGTGAGTGTTGACATTACCTCTGGTGGTGACATTACCGTGGGTTTTGACATTACCTCGAGTGTTGACATTACCGTGAGTGTTGACATTAATGTGAGTGTTGACCTTACCGTGAGTGTCGACATTACCCTGGGTTTTGACAATACCCTGGGTGTTGACATTACCACGGGTGTTGACATTACCGCGGGTGTTGACATTACCTCTGGTGTTGACATTACTGTGGGTGTTGACATTACCGTGAGTGTTAACATTACCGTGGGTGTTGACATTACCCCGGGTGTTGACATTACCCCCAGGTGTTGACATTACCGTGGGTGTTGACATTACCGCGCATGTTGACATTACCGTGAGTGTTGACATTACCGTGGGTGTTGACATTACCATGAGTGTTGACATTATCGTATGTGTTAACATTACCGTGAGTATTGACAATACCGCGGGTGTTGACATTACCCTGGGTGTTGACATTACCGTGAGTGTTGACATTACTGTGAGTGTTAACATTCTCGTGAGTTTTCACATTACCGTGAGTGATAACATTACCGTGAGTGTTGACATTACCCGGGTGCTGACATTACCCCGGGTGTTGACATTACCTTGGGTGTTAACATTACCGTGAGTGTTGACATTACCGCGGATGTTGACATTAACCCGTGTGTTGACATTACCACGGGTGTTGACATTACTGTGAGTGTTGACATTACCCCGGGTGTTGACATTACTGTGAGTGATAACATTACCGTGAGTGTTGACATTACCGTGTGTGTTAACATTACCATGAGTGTTGACAATACCGCGGGTGTTGACATTACCGTAAGTGTTGACATTACCGTGAAAGTTAACATTACCGTGAGTGTTCACATTACCGTGAGTGATAACATTACCGTGAGTGTTGACATTACCGTTCGTGTTAACATATCCTCGGGTGTTGACCTTATCACGGGTGTTGACATTACCGTGAGTGTTGACATTTCCGTGAGTGTTGACATTACCGTGAGTGTTGACAATTCCTTGAGTGCTGACATTGCCCCTGGTGTTGACATTACCGTGGGTGTTGACATTACCATGGGTGTTGACATTACCGCAGGTGTTGACATTAACGTGAGTGTTGATATTACCGTGAGTGTTGACATTACCGCGGGTGTTAACATTACTGCGGGTGTTGCTATTACCGTGAGTATTGACATTACCGTGAGTGTTGACATTTCCTTGGTTGTTGACAGAACTCTGGGTGTTGACATTACCCCGGATTTTGACATTATTGCGGGTGTTGACATTACCGTGAGTGTTGACATTACCTATGGTGTTGACATTACCGTGAGTGTTGACATTACCGTGGGTGTTGACATTACCGTTAGTGTTGACATTACCTCTGGTGTTGACATTACAATGGGTGTTGACATTACCGTGAGTGTTGACATTACCGTGAGTGTTAACATTACCGTGAGTGTTGACATTACCGTGAGTGTTAACATTACCGTGTGTGTTAACATTACCGTGAGTGTTGACATTACTGTGAGTGTTGACATTACCGTGAGTGTTGATATTACCGTGAGTGTTAACATTACCGCGGGTGTTGACATTACAGTAAGTGTTGACATTACTCTGGGTGTTGACATTACTGTGGGTGTTGACATTACCGTGAGTGTTAACATTACCGTGGGTGTTGACATTACCCCGTGTGTTGACATTACCCTGGGTGTTGACAGTGCCCCTGGTGTTGACATTACCGTGGGTGTTGACATTACCATGGGTGTTGACATTACCGCGGGTGTTGACATTACCGTGAGTGTTGACATTACGGTGAGTGTTGACATTACCGTGAATGTTGACATTACCGCGAGAGTTGACATTACCGTGAGTGTAGACATTACTGTGAGTGTTGATATTACCGTGAGTGTTGACATTACCGCGGGTGTTAACATTACCGCGGGAGTTGACATTACCGTGAGTGTTGACATTACCGTGAGTGTTTACATTACCGCGAGTGTTTACATTACCGCCGGTGTTGACATTGCCGTGGGTGTTGACATTACCGTGAGTGTTGACATTACCGTGAGTGTTTACATTACCGTTAATGATAACATTACAGTGAGTGTTGACATTACTGTGACTGTTGACATTACCGTGGGTGTTGACATTACCTTAAGTGTTGACATTACCGCGGGTGTTGACATTACCGTGGGTGTTAACATTACTGTGAGGGTTGACATTACCGCGGGTGTTGACATTACCGCTGGTGTTGACATTACCGCGGATGTTGACATTACCGTGAGTGTCGACATTACCCTGGGTGTTGACAATACCCTGGGTGTTGACATTACCACGGGTGTTGACATTACCGCGGGTGTTGACATTACCTCTGGTGTTGACATTACTGTGGGTGTTGACATTACCGTGAGGGTTGACATTAACGCGGGTGTTGACATTACCGCTGGTGTTGACATTATCGCGGGTGTTGACATTACCGTGAGTGTTGACATTACCTCTGGTGGTGACATTACCGTGGGTTTTGACATTACCTCGAGTGTTGACATTACCGTGAGTGTTGACATTAATGTGAGTGTTGACCTTACCGTGAGTGTCGACATTACCCTGGGTGTTGACAATACCCTGGGTGTTAACATTACCCCGGGTGTTGACATTACCGCGGGTGTTGACATTACCGTGAGTGTTGACATTACCTATGGTGTTGACATTACCTCTGGTGTTGACATTACTGTGGGTGTTGACATTACCGTGAGTGTTAACATTACCGTGGGTGTTGACATTACCCCGGGTGTTGACATTACCCCCAGGTGTTGACATTACCGTGGGTGTTGACATTACCCCGGGTGTTGACATTACCCCCAGGTGTTGACATTACCGTGCGTGTTGACATTACCGCGCATGTTGACATTACCGTGAGTGTTGACATTACGGTGAGAGTTGAAATTACCGTGAGTGTTGACATTACCGTGGGTGTTGACATTACCATGAGTGTTGACATTACCGTATGTGTTAACATTACCGTGAGTATTGACAATACCGCGGGTGTTGACATTACCCTGGGTATTGACATTCCCGTGAATGTTGACATTACTGTGAGTGTTAACATTCCCGTGAGTGTTCACATTACCGTGAATGATAACATTACCGTGAGTGTTGACATTACCGTGGGTGTTAACATTACCGTGAGTGTTGACATAACCGCGGATGTTGACATTACCCCGGGTGTTGACATTACCATGGGTGTTGACATTACCGCGGGTGTTGACATTACCCTGGGTGTTGACATTACCTTAGGTGTTGACATTACTGTGAGTGTTGACATTACCCCGGGTGTTGACATTACCCCGGTTGTTAACATTACCATGAGTGTTGACATTACCGTGAGTGTTGACATTTCCATGAGTGTTGACATTACCGCTCGTGTTGACATTACCTTGGGTGTTAACATTACCGTGAGTGTTGACATTACCGCTCGTGTTGACATTACCTTGGGTGTTAACATTACCGTGAGTGTTGACATTACTGCAGATGTTGACATTACCGCGGGTGTTGACATTACCACGGGTGTTGACATTTCCGTGAGTGTTGACATTACCCCGGGTGTTGACATTACTGTGAGTGATAACATTACCGTGAGTGTTGACATTACCGCGGGTGTTGACATTACCGTAAGTGTTGACATTATTGTGAGAGTTAACATTACCGTGAGTGATAACATTACCGTGAGTGTTGACATTACCGTGGGTGTTAACATATCCCCGGGTGTTGACATTATCACGGGTGTTGACATTACCGTGAGTGTTGACATTAGTGCTGGTGTTGACATTACCCCGGGTGTTGACATTTCCCCAGGTGTTGACATTACCGTGAGTGTTGACATTTTCGTGAGTGTTGACATTACCGTGAGTGTTGACATTTCCGTGAGTGCTGACATTACCGCGGGTGTTGACATTACCGCTCATGTTGATATTACCGCGGCTGTTGATATTACCGTGAGTGTTGACATTACAGCTGGTGTTGACATTACCGCAGGTGTTGACATTACCATGAGTGTTGACATTACCTCTGGTGTTGACATTACCGTGGGTGTTAACATTACCATGAGTGTTAACATTACCGTGAGTGTTAACATTCCCGTGAGTGTTGACATTACCGCTGGTGTTGACATTACCGCGGGTGTTGACATTACCGTGAGTGTTCACATTACCCCGGGTGTTGACATTACCCCGGTTGTTGACATTACCATGAGTGTTGACATTACCGTGAGTGTTGACATTTCCTTGAGTGTTGACAATACAGTGAGTGTTGACATTACCGCGGGTGTTGACATTACCGCGGGGGTTGACATTACCGTGAGTGTTGACATTACCGCGGGTGTTAACATTACCGCGGGAGTTGATATTACCGTGAGTGTTGACATTACCGTGAGTGTTTACATTACCGTGAGTGTTTACATTACCGCCGGTGTTGACATTGCCGTGGGTGTTGACATTACCGTGAATGATAACATTACAGTGAGTGCAGGCGATGAGTCACAATAACGTCGCTGAAGTATGTTGACCAGACCACACACTAGAAATTGAATGGACGACGACGTTTCGGTCCGTCCTGGACCATTCTCAAGTCGATTGTGAATGTGATTGACATTTCCGCTGGTGTTGACATTACCGCGGGTGTTGACATTACCGTGAGTGTTGACATTACTGTGAGTGTTGACATTAATGTGAGTGTTGACCTTACCGTGAGTGTCGACATTACCCTGGGTGTTGACAATACCCTGGGTGTTGACAATACCCCGGGTGTTGACATTACCTATGGTGTTGACAATACATCTGGTGTTGACATTACTGTGGGTGTTGACATTACCGTGAGTGTTAACATTACCGTGAGTGTTGACATTACCTCTGGTGTTGACATTACCGTGAGTGTTGACATTACCTATGGTGTTGACATTTCCTCTGGTGTTGACATTACTGTGGGTGTTGACATTACCGTGAGTGTTAACATTACCGTGGGTGTTGACATTACCCCGGGTGTTAACATTACCCCCATATGTTGACATTACCGTGGGTGTTGACATTACCGCGCGTGTTGACATTACCGTGAGTGTTGACATTACGGTGAGTGTTGAAATTACCGTGAATGATGACATTACCGTGAGAGTTGACACTTCCGTGAGTGTTGACATTACCGTGAGTGTTGACAATTCCGCGGGTGTTGACATTACCCCGGGTGTTGACATTACCGTGAGTGTTGACATTACTGTAAGTGTTAACATTCCCGTGAGTGTTCACATTAACGTGAGTGATAACATTACCCCCAGGTGTTGACATTACCGTGGGTGTTGACGTTACCGTGAGTGTTAACATTACCGTGAGTGTTGACGTTACCGTGGGTGTTAACATTACCGTGAGTGTTGACATAACCACGGATGTTGACATTACCCCAGGTGTTGACATTACCACGGGTGTTGACATTACCGCGGGTGTTGACATTACCCCGGGTGTTGACATTACCCCAGGTGTTGACATTACTCTGAGTGTTGACATTACCCCGGGTGTTGACATTTCCGCGGGTGTTGACATTACCGTGAGTGTTGACATTACGGTGAGTGTTGACATTACCGTGAATGTTGACATTACCGCGAGAGTTGACATTACCGTGAGTGTAGACATTACTGTGAGTGTTGATATTACCGTGAGTGTTGACATTACCGCGGGTGTTAACATTACCGCGGGAGTTGACATTACCGTGAGTGTTGACATTACCGTGAGTGTTTACATTACCGCGAGTGTTTACATTACCGCCGGTGTTGACATTGCCGTGGGTGTTGACATTACCGTGAGTGTTGACATTACCGTGAGTGTTTACATTACCGTTAATGATAACATTACAGTGAGTGTTGACATTACTGTGAGTGTTGACATTACCGTGGGTGTTGACATTACCTTAAGTGTTGACATTACCGCGGGTGTTGACATTACCGTGGGTGTTAACATTACCGTGAGGGTTGACATTACCGCGGGTGTTGACATTACCGCTGGTGTTGACATTACCGCGGGTGTTGACATTACCGTGAGTGTTGACATTACCTCTGGTGGTGACATTACCGTGGGTTTTGACATTACCTCGAGTGTTGACATTACCGTGAGTGTTGACATTAATGTGAGTGTTGACCTTACCGTGAGTGTCGACATTACCCTGGGTGTTGACAATACCCTGGGTGTTGACATTACCCCGGGTGTTGACATTACCGCGGGTGTTGACATTACCGTGAGTGTTGACATTACCTATGGTGTTGACATTACCTCTGGTGTTGACATTACTGTGGGTGTTGACATTACCGTGAGTGTTAACATTACCGTGGGTGTTGACATTACCCCGGGTGTTGACATTACCCCCAGGTGTTGACATTACCCCCAGGTGTTGACATTACCGTGGGTGTTGACATTACCCCGGGTGTTGACATTACCACCAGGTGTTGACATTACCGCGCATGTTGACATTACCGTGAGTGTTGACATTACGGTGAGTGTTGAAATTACCGTGAGTGTTGACATTACCGTGGGTGTTGACATTACCATGAGTGTTGACATTACAGTATGTGTTAACATTACCGTGAGTATTGACAATACCGCGGGTGTTGACATTACCCTGGGTGTTGACATTACCGTGAATGTTGACATTACTGTGAGTGTTAACATTCCCGTGAGTGTTCACATTACCGTGAATGACAACATTACCGTGAGTGTTGACATTACCGTGGGTGTTAACATTACCGTGAGTGTTGACATAACCGCGGATGTTGACATTACCCCGGGTGTTGACATTACCATGGGTGTTGACATTACCGCGGGTGTTGACATTACCCTGGGTGTTGACATTACCCTGGGTGTTGACATTACCCCAGGTGTTGACATTACCGTGAGTGTTGACATTACCCCGGGTGTTGACATTACCCCGGTTGTTAACATTACCATGATTGTTGACATTACCGTGAGTGTTGACATTTCCGTTAGTGTTGACATTACCGCTCGTGTTGACATTACCGCGGGTGTTGATATTACCGTGAGAGTTGACATTACCGCGGGTGTTGATATTACCGTGAGTGTTGACAGTACTCTGGGTGTTGATATTACCCCGGGTTTTGACATTATCGTGAGAGTTGACACTTCCGTGAGTGTTGACATTACCGTGAGTGTTGACATTACTGTGTGTGTTGACATTACCGTGAGTGTTGACATTACGTCTGGTGTTGACATTACCGTGGATGTTGACATTACCGTGAGTGTTGACATTACCGTGAGTGTTGACATTACCGCGGTTGTTGACATTACCGCTGGTGTTGACATTACCGCGGGTGTTGACATTTCCGTAAGTGTTGACATTATCTCTGGTGTTGACATTACTGTGGGTGTTGACATTACCATGAGTGTTGACATTACCGGGAGTGTTAACATTACCGTGAGTGTTGACATTACCGTGAGTGTTGACATTACCGTGAGTGTTGACATTACCGCGGGTGTTGACATTACCGCGAGTGTTGACATTACCATGAGCGTTGACATTACCGTGAGTGATAACATTACCGTGAGTGTTGACATTACCGTGTGTGTTAACATTACCGTGAGTGTTGACATTACCCCTGGTTTTGACATTACCCCGGGTGTTGACATTACCGTGAGTGATGACATTACCGCGTTTGTTGACATTACCGGGAGTGTTGACATTACCGTGAGTGTTGACATTACCGTGAGTGTTAACATTACCATAAGTGTTCACATTACCGTGAGTGATAACATTACCGTGAGTGTTGACATTACCGTGGTTGTTAACATTACCGTGAGTGTTGACATTACCGCGGATGTTGACATTACCCCGGTTGTTGACATTACCGTGAGTGTTGACATTACCGCGGGTGTTGACATTACACCGGGTGTCGACATTACCCCAGGTGTTGACATTACCGTGAGTGTTGACATTTCTGTGAGTGTTGACATTACCTTGAGTGTTTACATTACCCCGAGTGTTCACAGTACCGTGAGTGTTCACATTACTGTGAGTGTTGACATTACCGCAGGTGTAAACATTACCGCGGGTGTTGACATTACCCGGGTGCTGACATTACCACGGGTGTTGACATTACTGTGAGTGATAACATTACCGTGAGTGTTGACATTACCGTGTGTGTTAACATTACCATGAGTGTTGACAATACCGCGGGTGTTGACATTACCGTAAGTGTTGACATTACCGTGAGAGTTAACATTACCGTGAGTGATAACATTACCGTGAGTGTTGACAATACCGTGGGTGTTAACATATCCCCAGGTGTTGACATTATCACGGATGTTGACATTACCGTGAGTGTTGACATTAGTGCTGGTGTTGACATTACCCCGGGTGTTGACATTACCCCAGGTGTTGACATTACCGTGAGTGTTGACATTACCCCGGGTGTTGACATTACTGTGAGTGATAACATTACCGTGAGTGTTGACATTACCGTGTGTGTTAACATTACCATGCGTGTTGACAATACCGCGGGTGTTGACAT
This sequence comes from Procambarus clarkii, assembly GCF_040958095.1. NCBI lineage: Eukaryota > Metazoa > Arthropoda > Malacostraca > Decapoda > Cambaridae > Procambarus > Procambarus clarkii. The sequence continues at coordinate 2,494,600 of NC_091150.1, read as the reverse complement.
TACAGTAAGTGTTGACATTACCGTGAGAGTTAACATTACCGTGACTGATAACATTACCGTGAGTGTTGACATTACCGTGGGTGTTAACATATCCCCAAGTGTTGACATTATCACGGGTGTTGACATTACTGTGAGTGTTGACATTAGTGCTGGTGTTGACATTACCCCGGGTGTTGACATTACCCCAGGTGTTGACATTACCGTGAGTGTTGACATTTCCGTGAGTGTTGACATTACCGTGAGTGTTGACATTTCCGTGAGTGCTGACGTTACCGCGGGTGTTGACATTACCGCTCATGTTGATATTACCGCGGGTGTTGACATTACCGTGAGTGTTGACATTACAGCTGGTGTTGACATTACCGCAGGTGTTGACATTACCATGAGTGTTGACATTACCTCTGGTGTTGACATTAATGTCAACACTCACATTACACCCAGGTGTTGATATTACCGTGTTGATATTACCTGGGTGTTAACATTACACCCAGGTGTTGATATTACCGTGGGTGTTGACATTACCGCGCGAGTTGACATTACCGTGAGTGTTGACATTACGGTGAGAGTTGAAATTACCGTGAATGATGACATTACCGTGAGAGTTGACACTTCCGTGAGTGTTGACATTACCGTGAGTGTTGACATTACCGTCAGTGTTGACATTACCGTCAGTGTTGACATTACCGTGGGTGTTGACATTACCGTGAGTGTTGACATTACCGTATGTGTTAACATTACCGTGAGTATTGACAATTCCGCGGGTGTTGACATTACCCCGGGTGTTGACATTACCGTGAGTGTTGACATTACTGTGAGTGTTAACATTCCCGTGAGTGTTCACATTAACGTGAGTGATAACATTACCGTGAGTGTTGACATGACCGTGGGTGTTAACATTACCGTGAGTGTTGACATAACCGCGGATGTTGACATTACCCGAGGTGTTGACATTACCACGGGTGTTGACATTACCGCGGGTGTTGACATTACCCCGGGTGTTGACATTACCCCAGGTGTTGACATTACTGTGAGTGTTGACATTAACCCGGGTGTTGACATTACCGCGGGTGTTGACATTACCGTGAATGCTGACATTACCGCGGGTGTTGACATTACCGCTCATGTTGATATTACCGCGGGTGTTGACATTACCGCTCATGTTGACATTACAGCTGGTGTTGACATTAACGCGTGTGTTGACATAACCTTGAGTGTTGACATTACCTCTGGTGTTGACATTACCGTGGGTGTTAACATTACCGTGAGTGTTAACATTACCGTGAGTGTTAACATTACCGTGAGTGTTGACATTACCGCTGGTGTTGACATTACCGCGGGAGTTGACATTACCGTGAGTGTTGACATTACCGCTCGTGTTGACATTACCGTGAGTGTTTACATTAACCCAGGTGTTGACATTACCGTGAGTGTTGACATTACCGTGAGTGTTGACATTACCTCTGGTGTTGACATTACCGTGAGTGTTGACATTACCGTAAGTGTTAACATTACTCCAGGTGTTGACATTATTGTGGGTGTTGACATTACCGTGAGTGTTAAAATTACCGTGGGTGTTGACATTACTCCGGGTGTTGACATTACCCCGGTTGTTGACATTGCCCCGGGTGTTGACATTACCGTGGGTGTTGACATTACCATGGGTGTTGACATTACCGCAGGTGTTGACATTAACGTGAGTGTAGATATTACCGTGAGTGTTGACATTGCCGCAAGTGTTAACATTACTGCTGGTGTTGACATTACCGTGAGTGTTGACATTACCGTGAGTGTTGACATTACCTTGGGTGTTGACAGTACTCTGGGTGTTGACATTACCCCGGATTTTGACATTTCCACGGGTGTTGACATTACCGTGACTGTTGACATTACCTATGGTGTTGACATTACCGTGAGTGTTGACAAACCATGAGTGTTGACATTACTGTGAGTGTTGACATTACCTCTGTTGTTGACATTACAATGGGTGTTGACATTACCGTGAGTGTTGACATTACCGTGAGTGTTAACATTACCGTGAGTGTTGACATTACCGTGAGTGTTAACATTACGTGAGTGTTAACATTACCGTGAGTGTTGACATTACCGTGAGTGTTGACATTACCGTGAGTGTTGATATTACCGTGAGTGTTAACATTTCCGCGGGTGTTGACATTACAGTAAGTGTTGACATTACTCCGGGTGTTGACATTACTGTGGGTGTTGACATTACCGTAAGTGTTAACATTACCGTGGGTGTTGACATTACCCCGGGTGTTGACATTACCCTGGGTGTTGACAGTGCTCCTGGTTTTGACATTACCGTGGGTGTTGACATTGCCATGGGTGTTGACATTACCGCGGGTGTTGAGATTACCGTGAGTGTTGACATTACGGTGAGTGTTGACATTACCGTGAATGTTGACATTACCGCGAGAGTTGACATTACCGTGAGTGTAGACATTACTGTGAGTGTTGATATTACCGTGAGTGTTGACATTACCGCGGGTGTTAACATTACCGTGGGAGTTGACATTACCGTGCGTGTTGACATTACCGTGAGTGTTTACATTACCGTGAGTGTTTACATTACCGCCGGTGTTGACATTGCCGTGGGTGTTGACATTACTGTGAGTGTTGACATTACCGTGAGTGTTGACATTACCGTGAATGATAACATTTCAGTGAGTGTTGACATTACTGTGAGTGTTGACATTACCGTGAGTGTTGACATTACCTTAAGTGTTGACATTTCCGCGGGTGTTGACATTACCGTGGGTGTTAACATTACCGTACGTGTTGACATTACCACGGGTGTTGACATTACCGCTGGTGTTGACATTACCGCGGGTGTTGACATTACCGTGAGTGTTGACATTACCTCTGGTGTTGACATTACCGCGCATGTTGACATTACCGTGAGTGTTGACATTACGGTGAGTGTTGAAATTACCGTGAGTGTTGACATTACCGTGGGTGTTGACATTACCATGAGTGTTGACATTACAGTATGTGTTAACATTACCGTGAGTATTGACAATACCGCGGGTGTTGACATTACCCTGGGTGTTGACATTACCGTGAATGTTGACATTACTGTGAGTGTTAACATTCCCGTGAGTGTTCACATTACCGTGAATGACAACATTACCGTGAGTGTTGACATTACCGTGGGTGTTAACATTACCGTGAGTGTTGACATAACCGCGGATGTTGACATTACCCCGGGTGTTGACATTACCATGGGTGTTGACATTACCGCGGGTGTTGACATTACCCTGGGTGTTGACATTACCCTGGGTGTTGACATTACCCCAGGTGTTGACATTACCGTGAGTGTTGACATTACCCCGGGTGTTGACATTACCCCGGTTGTTAACATTACCATGATTGTTGACATTACCGTGAGTGTTGACATTTCCGTTAGTGTTGACATTACCGCTCGTGTTGACATTACCGCGGGTGTTGATATTACCGTGAGAGTTGACATTACCGCGGGTGTTGATATTACCGTGAGTGTTGACAGTACTCTGGGTGTTGATATTACCCCGGGTTTTGACATTATCGTGAGAGTTGACACTTCCGTGAGTGTTGACATTACCGTGAGTGTTGACATTACTGTGTGTGTTGACATTACCGTGAGTGTTGACATTACGTCTGGTGTTGACATTACCGTGGATGTTGACATTACCGTGAGTGTTGACATTACCGTGAGTGTTGACATTACCGCGGTTGTTGACATTACCGCTGGTGTTGACATTACCGCGGGTGTTGACATTTCCGTAAGTGTTGACATTATCTCTGGTGTTGACATTACTGTGGGTGTTGACATTACCATGAGTGTTGACATTACCGGGAGTGTTAACATTACCGTGAGTGTTGACATTACCGTGAGTGTTGACATTACCGTGAGTGTTGACATTACCGCGGGTGTTGACATTACCGCGAGTGTTGACATTACCATGAGCGTTGACATTACCGTGAGTGATAACATTTCCGTGAGTGTTGACATTACCGTGTGTGTTAACATTACCGTGAGTGTTGACATTACCCCTGGTTTTGACATTACCCCGGGTGTTGACATTACCGTGAGTGATGACATTACCGCGTTTGTTGACATTACCGGGAGTGTTGACATTACCGTGAGTGTTGACATTACCGTGAGTGTTAACATTACCATAAGTGTTCACATTACCGTGAGTGATAACATTACCGTGAGTGTTGACATTACCGTGGTTGTTAACATTACCGTGAGTGTTGACATTACCGCGGATGTTGACATTACCCCGGTTGTTGACATTACCGTGAGTGTTGACATTACCGCGGGTGTTGACATTACACCGGGTGTCGACATTACCCCAGGTGTTGACATTACCGTGAGTGTTGACATTTCTGTGAGTGTTGACATTACCTTGAGTGTTTACATTACCCCGAGTGTTCACAGTACCGTGAGTGTTCACATTACTGTGAGTGTTGACATTACCGCAGGTGTAAACATTACCGCGGGTGTTGACATTACCCGGGTGCTGACATTACCACGGGTGTTGACATTACTGTGAGTGATAACATTACCGTGAGTGTTGACATTACCGTGTGTGTTAACATTACCATGAGTGTTGACAATACCGCGGGTGTTGACATTACCGTAAGTGTTGACATTACCGTGAGAGTTAACATTACCGTGAGTGATAACATTACCGTGAGTGTTGACAATACCGTGGGTGTTAACATATCCCAGGGTGTTGACATTATCACGGATGTTGACATTACCGTGAGTGTTGACATTAGTGCTGGTGTTGACATTACCCCGGGTGTTGACATTACCCCAGGTGTTGACATTACCGTGAGTGTTGACATTACCCCGGGTGTTGACATTACTGTGAGTGATAACATTACCGTGAGTGTTGACATTACCGTGTGTGTTAACATTACCATGCGTGTTGACAATACCGCGGGTGTTGACATTACCGTAAGTGTTGACATTACCGTGAGAGTTAACATTACCGTGACTGATAACATTACCGTGAGTGTTGACATTACCGTGGGTGTTAACATATCCCCAAGTGTTGACATTATCACGGGTGTTGACATTACTGTGAGTGTTGACATTAGTGCTGGTGTTGACATTACCCCGGGTGTTGACATTACCGTGAGTGTTGACATTTCCGTGAGTGTTGACATTACCGTGAGTGTTGACATTTCCGTGAGTGCTGACGTTACCGCTGGTGTTGACATTACCGCTCATGTTGATATTACCGCGGGTGTTGACATTACCGTGAGTGTTGACATTACAGCTGGTGTTGACATTACCGCAGGTGTTGACATTACCATGAGTGTTGACATTACCTCTGGTGTTGACATTAATGTCAACACTCACATTACACCCAGGTGTTGATATTACCGTGTTGATATTACCTGGGTGTTAACATTACACCCAGGTGTTGATATTACCGTGGGTGTTGACATTACCGCGCGAGTTGACATTACCGTGAGTGTTGGCATTACGGTGAGAGTTGAAATTACCGTGAATGATGACATTACCGTGAGAGTTGACACTTCCGTGAGTGTTGACATTACCGTGAGTGTTGACATTACCGTCAGTGTTGACATTACCGTCAGTGTTGACATTACCGTGGGTGTTGACATTACCGTGAGTGTTGACATTACCGTATGTGTTAACATTACCGTGAGTATTGACAATTCCGCGGGTGTTGACATTACCCCGGGTGTTGACATTACCGTGAGTGTTGACATTACTGTGAGTGTTAACATTCCCGTGAGTGTTCACATTAACGTGAGTGATAACATTACCGTGAGTGTTGACATTACCGTGGGTGTTAACATTACCGTGAGTGTTGACATAACCGCGGATGTTGACATTACCCGAGGTGTTGACATTACCACGGGTGTTGACATTACCGCGGGTGTTGACATTACCCCGGGTGTTGACATTACCCCAGGTGTTGACATTACTGTGAGTGTTGACATTAACCCGGGTGTTGACATTACCGCGGGTGTTGACATTACCGTGAATGCTGACATTACCGCGGGTGTTGACATTACCGCTCATGTTGATATTACCGCGGGTGTTGACATTACCGCTCATGTTGACATTACAGCTGGTGTTGACATTAACGCGTGTGTTGACATAACCTTGAGTGTTGACATTACCTCTGGTGTTGACATTACCGTGGGTGTTAACATTACCGTGAGTGTTAACATTACCGTGAGTGTTAACATTACCGTGAGTGTTGACATTACCGCTGGTGTTGACATTACCGCGGGAGTTGACATTACCGTGAGTGTTGACATTACCGCTCGTGTTGACATTACCGTGAGTGTTTACATTAACCCAGGTGTTGACATTACCGTGAGTGTTGACATTACCGTGAGTGTTGACATTACCTCTGGTGTTGACATTACCGTGAGTGTTGACATTACCGTAAGTGTTAACATTACTCCAGGTGTTGACATTATTGTGGGTGTTGACATTACCGTGAGTGTTAAAATTACCGTGGGTGTTGACATTACTCCGGGTGTTGACATTACCCCGGTTGTTGACATTGCCCCGGGTGTTGACATTACCGTGGGTGTTGACATTACCATGGGTGTTGACATTACCGCAGGTGTTGACATTAACGTGAGTGTTGATATTACCGTGAGTGTTGACATTGCCGCAGGTGTTAACATTACTGCTGGTGTTGACATTACCGTGAGTGTTGACATTACCGTGAGTGTTGACATTACCTTGGGTGTTGACAGTACTCTGGGTGTTGACATTACCCCGGATTTTGACATTTCCACGGGTGTTGACATTACCGTGACTGTTGACATTACCTATGGTGTTGACATTACCGTGAGTGTTGACAAACCATGAGTGTTGACATTACTGTGAGTGTTGACATTACCTCTGTTGTTGACATTACAATGGGTGTTGACATTACCGTGAGTGTTGACATTACCGTGAGTGTTAACATTACGTGAGTGTTAACATTACCGTGAGTGTTGACATTACCGTGAGTGTTGACATTACCGTGAGTGTTGATATTACCGTGAGTGTTAACATTACCGCGGGTGTTGACATTACAGTAAGTGTTGACATTACTCCGGGTGTTGACATTACTGTGGGTGTTGACATTACCGTAAGTGTTAACGTTACCGTGGGTGTTGACATTACCCCGGGTGTTGACATTACCCAGGGTGTTGACAGTGCTCCTGGTTTTGACATTACCGTGGGTGTTGACATTGCCATGGGTGTTGACATTACCGCGGGTGTTGAGATTACCGTGAGTGTTGACATTACGGTGAGTGTTGACATTACCGTGAATGTTGACATTACCGCGAGAGTTGACATTACCGTGAGTGTAGACATTACTGTGAGTGTTGATATTACCGTGAGTGTTGACATTACCGCGGGTGTTAACATTACCGCGGGAGTTGACATTACCGTGCGTGTTGACATTACCGTGAGTGTTTACATTACCGTGAGTGTTTACATTACCGCCGGTGTTGACATTGCCGTGGGTGTTGACATTACTGTGAGTGTTGACATTACCGTGAGTGTTGACATTACCTTAAGTGTTGACATTTCCGCGGGTGTTGACATTACCGTGGGTGTTAACATTACCGTACGTGTTGACATTACCACGGGTGTTGACATTACCGCTGGTGTTGACATTACCGCGGGTGTTGACATTACCGTGAGTGTTGACATTACCTCTGGTGTTGACATTACCGTGGGTTTTGACATTACGGTGAGTGTTAACATTACCGTGGTTGTTGACATTACCGTGAGTGTTGAAATTAACGTGAATGATGACATTACCCTGAGAGTTGACACTTCCGTGAGTGTTGACATTACTGTGAGTGTTGACATTACCTCTGGTGTTGACATTTCCGTGGATGTTGACATTACCGTGAGTGTTGACATTAACGTGATTGTTGACCTTACGGTGAGTGTCGACATTACCCTGGGTGTTGACAATACCCTGGGTGTTGACATTACCCCGGGTGTTGACATTACCTCGGGTGTTGACATTACCGTGAGTGTTGACATTACCTCTGGTGTTGACATTACTGTGGGTGTTGACATTACCGTGAGTGTTAACATTACCGTGGTTGTTGACATTACGGTGAGTGTTGAAATTAACGTGAATGATGACATTACCCTGAGAGTTGACACTTCCGTGAGTGTTGACATTACTGTGAGTGTTGACATTACCTCTGGTGTTGACATTTCCGTGGATGTTGACATTACCGTGAGTGTTGACATTACCGTGAGTGTTGACATTACCGTCAGTGTTGACATTACCGTGGGTGTTGACATTACCATGAGTGTTGACATTACCGTATGTGTTAACATTACCTTGAGTATTTACAATACCGCGGGTGTTGACATTACCCTGGGTGTTGACATTACCGTGAGTGTTGACATTACTGTGAGTGTTAACATTCTCGTGAGTGTTCACATTACCGTGAGTGGTAACATTACCGCGAATGTTGACATTACCGTGGGTGTTAACATTACCGTGAGTGTTGACATTACCGCGGATGTTGACATTACCCCGGGTGTTGACATTACCATGGGTGTTGACATTACCGTGGGGGTTGACATTACCCTGGGTGTTGACATTACCCCAGGTGTTGACATTACCGTGAGTGTTGACATTACCCCGGGTGTTGACATTACCCCAGTTGTTAACATTACCATGAGTGTTGACATTACCGTGAATGTTGAAATTTAAGTGAGTGTTGACATTACCGCTCGTGTTGACATTACCGCGGGTGTTGATATTACCGTGAGTGTTGGCATTACCTCTGGTATTGACATTACCGTGGGTGTTGACATTACCATGAATCTTGACATTACCGTGAGTTTTGACATTTCCGTGAGTGATGACATATTACCGTGAGTGTTGACATACTGTGAGTGTTGACATTACCGTGAGTGTTAACATTACTATGAGTGTTAACATTACCGTGAGTTTTGACATTTCCGTGAGTGATGACATATTACCGTGAGTGTTGACATACTGTGAGTGTTGACATTACCGTGAGTGTTAACATTACTATGAGTGTTGACATTACCGTGAGTGTTGACATTACCGTGAGTGATAACATTACCGTGAGTGTTGACATTACCGTGAGTGTTGACATTACCGTGAGTGATAACATTACCGTGAGTGTTGACATTACCGTGAGTGTTGACATTACCGCGGGTGTTGACATTACCGCTGGTGTTGACATTACCGCGAGTGTTGACATTACTATGAGTGTTGACATTACCGTGAGTGATAACATTACCGTGAGTGTTGACATTACCGTGTTTGTTGACATTACTGTGAGTGTTGACATTACCGCGGGTGTTGACATTACCATGAGTGTTGACTGTTGACATTACCGCTGGTGTTGAAATTACCGCGGGTGTTGACATTACCGTGAGTGTTGACATTGCCTCTGGTGTTGACATTACCGTGAGTGTTGACATTAACCTGGGTGTTGACAGTACTCTGGGTGTTGACATTACCCCGGGTTTTGACATTATCGTGGGTGTTCACATTACCGTGAGTGTTGACATTACCGTGAGTGTTGACATTACGGTGAGTGTTGACATTACCGTGAAATTTGACATTACCGTGAGAGTTGACACTTCTGTGAGTGTTGACATTACCGTGAGTGTTGACATTACCGTGAGTGTTGACATTACGTCTGGTGTTGACATTACCGTGGATGTTGACATTACCGTGAGTGTTGACATTACCGTCAGTGTTGACATTACCGTCGGTGTTGACATTACCGTGAGTGTTGACATTACCGCGGGTGTTGACATTACCGTAGGTGTTAACATTACTGTGAGTGTTAACATTACCGTGAGTGTATACATTACCGTGAGAGTTGACACTTCCTTGAGTGTTGACATTACCGTGACATTACCGTGAGTGTTGACATTACCGTGAGTGTTGACATTACCTCTGGTGTTGACATTACCGTGGATGTTGACATTACCGTGAGTGTTGACATAACCGTGAGTGTTGACATTTCCGCGGTTGTTGACATTACCGCTGGTGTTGACATTACCGCGGGGGTTGACATTTCCGTGGGTGTTGACATTACTGTGAGTGTTGACATTACCGGGAGTTTTAACATTACCGTGAGTGTTGACATTACCGTGAGTGTTGACATTACCATGAGCGTTGACATTACCGTGTGTGTTAACATTACCGTGAGTGTTGACATTACCCCTGGTTTTGACATTACCGTGAGTGTTGACATTACCGTGAGTGTTGATATTACCGCGTTTGTTGACATTACCGGGAGTGTTAACATTACCGTGAGTGTTGACATTACCGTGAGTGTTGACATTACTGTGAGTGTTGACATTACCGTGAGTGTTAACATTACCATAAGTGTTCACATTACCGTGAGTGATTACATTACCGTGAGTGTTGACATTACCGTGGGTGTTAACATTACCGTGAGTGTTGACAATACCGCGGATGTTGACATTACCCCGGTTGTTGACATTACTGTGAGTGTTGACATTACCGCGGGTGTTGACATTACACCGGGTGTCGACATTACCCCAGGTGTTGACATTACCGTGAGTGTTGACATTACTGTGAGTGTTGACATTACCATGAGTGTTTACATTAACCAGAGTGTTCACAGTACCGTGAGTGTTGACATTACTGTGAGTGTTGACATTACCGTGAGTGTTAACATTACCATAAGTGTTCACATTACCGTGAGTGATAACATTACCGTGAGTGTTGACATTACCGTGGGTGTTAACATTACCGTGAGTGTTGACAATACCGCGGATGTTGACATTACCCCGGTTGTTGACATTACTGTGAGTGTTGACATTACCGCGGGTGTTGACATTATACCGGGTGTCGACATTACCCCAGGTGTTGACATTACCGTGAGTGTTGACATTACTGTGAGTGTTGACATTACCATGAGTGTTTACATTAACCAGAGTGTTCACAGTACCGTGAGTGTTCACATTACTGTGAGTGTTGACATTACCGCAGGTGTTAACATTACCGCGGGTGTTGACATTACCCGGGTGCTGACATTACCCCGGGTGTTGACATTACCGTGGGTGTTAACATTACCGTTAGTGTTGACATTACCGCGGATATTGACATTACCCCGGGTGTTGACATTACCACGGGTGTTGACATTACCGTGAGTGTTGACATTACCCCGGGTGTTGACATTACCCCGGTTGTTGACATTACCATGAGTGTTGACATTACCGTGAGTGTTGACATTTCCTTGAGTGTTGACATTACAGTGAGTGTTGACATTACCGTGAGTGTTGACATTACCGCGGGTGTTGACATTACCGCGGGTGTTGACATTACCGCGGGTGTTGACATTACCGTGAGTGTTTACATTACCACGGGTGTTGACATTACCGTGAGTGTTGGCATTACCTCTGGTGTTGACATTACCGTGGGTGTTGACATTACCGTGAGTGTTGACATTACCGTGAGAGTTAACATTACCGTGAGTGTTGACATTACCGTGAGTGTTGACATACTGTGAGTGTTGACATTACCGTGAGTGTTGATATTACCGTGAGTGTTGACATTACCTTGAGTGTTTACATTACCCCGAGTGTTCACAGTACCGTGAGTGTTCACATTACTGTGAGTGTTGACATTACCGCAGGTGTAAACATTACCACGGGTGTTGACATTACCTCGGTGCTGACATTACCCCGGGTGTTGACATTACCTTGGGTGTTAACATTACCGTGAGTGTTGACATTACCGCAGATGTTGACATTACCCCGGGTGTTGACATTACCACGGGTGTTGACATTACTGTGAGTGATAACATTACCGTGAGTGTTGACATTACCGTGTGTGTTAACATTACCATGAGTGTTGACAATACCGCGGGTGTTGACATTACCGTAAGTGTTGACATTACCGTGAGAGTTAACATTACCGTGAGTGATAACATTACCGTGAGTGTTGACAATACCGTGGGTGTTAACATATCCCCGGGTGTTGACATTATCACGGGTGTTGACATTACCGTGAGTGTTGACATTAGTGCTGGTGTTGACATTACCCCGGGTGTTGACATTACCCCAGGTGTTGACATTACCGTGAGTGTTGACATTACCCGGGGTGTTGACATTACTGTGAGTGATAACATTACCGTGAGTGTTGACATTGCCGTGTGTGTTAACATTACCATGCGTGTTGACAATACCGCGGGTGTTGACATTACCGTAAGTGTTGACATTACCGTGAGAGTTAACATTACCGTGACTGATAACATTACCGTGAGTGTTGACATTACCGTGGGTGTTAACATATCCCCGGGTGTTGACATTATCACGGGTGTTGACATTACCGTGAGTGTTGACATTTCCGTGAGTGTTGACATTTCCGTGAGTGCTGACATTACCGCGGGTGTTGACATTACCGCTCATGTTGATATTACCGCGGGTGTTGACATTACCGTGAGTGTTGACATTTCAGCTGGTGTTGACATTACCGCAGGTGTTGACATTACCATGAGTGTTGACATTACCTCTGGTGTTGACATTACCGTGGGTGTTAACATTACCATGAGTGTTAACATTACCGTGAGTGTTAGCATTACCGTGAGTGTTGACATTACCGCTGGTGTTGACATTACCGCGGGTGTTGACATTACCGTGAGTGTTGACATTACCCCGGGTGTTGACATTACCCCGGTTGTTGACATTACCATGAGTGTTGACATTACCGTGAGTGTTGACATTTCCTTGAGTGTTGACATTACAGTGAGTGTTGACATTACCATGAGTGTTGACATTACCGCGGGTGTTGACATTACCGCGGGTGTTGACATTACCGCGGGTGTTGACATTACCGTGAGTGTTGACATTACCGCGGGTGTTAACATTACCGCGGGAGTTGACATTACCGTGAGTGTTGACATTACCGTGAGTGTTTACATTACCGTGAGTGTTGACATTACCGTGAATGATAATATTACAGTGAGTGCAGGCGATGAGTCACAATAACGTGGCCGAAGTATGTTGACCAGACCACACACTAAAAATTGAAGGGACGACGATGTTTCGGTCCGTCCTGGACCATTCTCAAGTCGATTGTGAATGTGATTGACATTTTACCGCTGGTGTTGACATTACCGCGGGTGTTGACATTACCATGAGCGTTGACATTACTGTGAGTGTTGACATTAATGTGAGTGTTGACCTTACCGTGAGTGTCGACATTACCCTGGGTGTTGACAATACCCTGGGTGTTGACATTACCCCGGGTGTTGACATTACCTATGGTGTTGACAATACCTCTGGTGTTGACATTACTGTGGGTGTTGACATTACCGTGAGTGTTGACATTACCTATGGTGTTGACATTACCTCTGGTGTTGACATTACTGTGGGTGTTGAAATTACCGTGAGTGTTAACATTACCGTGGGTGTTGACATTACCCAGGGTGTTAACATTACCCCCAGGTGTTAACATTACCCCCAGGTGTTGATATTACCGTGGGTGTTGACATTACCGCGCGTGTTGACATTACCGTGAGTGTTGACATTACGGTGAGAGTTGAAATTAACGTGAATGATGACATTACCGTGAGAGTTGACACTTCCGTGAGTGTTGACATTACCGTGAGTGTTGACATTACCGTCAGTGTTGACATTACCGTCAGTGTTGACATTACCGTGGGTGTTGACATTACCGTGAGTGTTGACATTACCGTATGTGTTAACATTACCGTGAGTATTGACAATTCCGCGGGTGTTGACATTACCCCGGGTGTTGACATTACTGTGAGTGTTAACATTCCCGTGAGTGTTCACATTAACGTGAGTGATAAAATTACCGTGAGTGTTGACATTACCGTGGGTGTTAACATTACCGTGAGTATTGACATAACCGCGGATGTTGACATTACCTGAGGTGTTGACATTACCACGGGTGTTGACATTACCGCGGGTGTTGACATTACCCCGGGTGTTGACATTACCCCAGGTGTTGACCATTACTGTGAGTGTTGACATTACCCCGGGTGTTGACATTACCGTGGGTGTTGACATTACCGTGAGTGCTGACATTACCGCGGGTGTTGACATTACCGCTCATGTTGATATTACCGCGGGTGTTGACATTACCGCTCATGTTGACATTACAGCTGGTGTTGACATTAACGCGTATGTTGACATTACCTTGAGTGTTGACATTACCTCTGGTGTTAACATTACCGTGGGTGTTAACATTACCGTGAGTGTTAACATTACCGTGAGTGTTGACATTACCGCTGGTGTTGACATTACCGCGGGAGTTGACATTACCGTGAGTGTTGACATTACCGCTCGTGTTGACATTACCGTGAGTGTTTACATTAACCCAGGTGTTGACATTACCGTGAGTGTTGACATTACCGTGAGTGTTGACATTACTTCTGGTGTTGACATTACCGTGAGTGTTGACATTACCGAAAGTGTTAACATTACTCCAGATGTTGACATTATTGTGGGTGTTGACATTACCGTGAGTGTTAAAATTACCGTGGGTGTTGACATTACTCCGGGTGTTGACATTACCCCGGTTGTTGACATTGCCCCTGGTGTTGACATTACCGTGGGTGTTGACATTACCATGGGTGTTGACATTACCGCAGGTGTTGACATTAACGTGAGTGTTGATATTACCGTGAGTGTTGACATTACCTTGGGTGTTGACAGTACTCTGGGTGTTGACATTACCCCGGATTTTGACATTTCCGCGGGTGTTGACATTACCGTGAATGTTGACATTACCTATGGTGTTGACATTACCGTGAGTGTTGACAAACCATGAGTGTTGACAATACTGTGAGTGTTGACATTACCTCTGTTGTTGACATTACAATGGGTGTTGACATTACCGTGAGTGTTGACATTACCGTGAGTGTTAACATTACCGTGAGTGTTGACATTACCGTGAGTGTTAACATTACGTGAGTGTTAACATTACCGTGAGTGTTGACATTACCGTGAGTGTTGACATTACCGTGAGTGTTGATATTACCGTGAGTGTTAACATTACCGCGGGTGTTGACATTACAGTAAGTGTTGACATTACTCCGGGTGTTGACATTACTGTGAGTGTTGACATTACCGTGAGTGTTAACATTACCGTGGGATTTGACATTACCCCGGGTATTGACATTACCCTGGGTGTTGACAGTGCCCCTGGTGTTGACATTACCGTGGGTTTTGACATTACCGCGGGTGTTGACATTACCGTGAGTGTTGACATTACGGTGAGTGTTGACATTACCGTGAATGTTGACATTACCGCGAGAGTTGACATTACCGTGAGTGTAGACATTACTGTGAGTGTTGATATTACCGTGAGTGTTGACATTACCGCGGGTGTTAACATTACCGCGGGAGTTGACATTACCGTGCGTGTTGACATTACCGTGAGTGTTTACATTACCGTGAGTGTTTACATTACCGCCGGTGTTGACATTGCCGTGGGTGTTGACATTACCGTGAGTGTTGACATTACCGTGAGTGTTGACATTACCGTGAATGATAACATTTCAGTGAGTGTTGACATTACTGTGAGTGTTGACATTACCGTGGGTGTAGACATTACCTTAAGTGTTGACATTACCGCGGGTGTTGATATTACCGTGGGTGTTAACATTACCGTACGTGTTAACATTACCACGGGTGTTGACATTACCGCTGGTGTTGACATTACCGCGGGTGTTGACATTACCGTGAGTGTTGACATTACCTCTGGTGTTGACATTACCGTGGGTTTTGACATTACCGTGAGTGTTAACATTACCGTGGTTGTTGACATTACGGTGAGTGTTGAAATTAACGTGAATGATGACATTATCCTGAGAGTTGACACTTCCGTGAGTGTTGACATTACTGTGAGTGTTGACATTACCTCTGGTGTTGACATTTCCGTGGATGTTGACATTACCGTGAGTGTTGACATTAACGTGATTGTTGACCTTACGGTGAGTGTCGACATTACCCTGGGTGTTGACAATACCCTGGGTGTTGACATTACCCCGGGTGTTGACATTACCTCGGGTGTTGACATTACCGTGAGTGTTGACATTACCTATGGTGTTGACATTACCTCTGGTGTTGACATTACTGTGGGTGTTGACATTACCGTGAGTGTTAACATTACCGTGGTTGTTGACATTACGGTGAGTGTTGAAATTAACGTGAATGATGACATTACCCTGAGAGTTGACACTTCCGTGAGTGTTGACATTACTGTGAGTGTTAACATTCTCGTGAGTGTTCACATTACCGTGAGTGGTAACATTACCGCGAGTGTTGACATTACCGTGGGTGTTAACATTACCGTGAGTGTTGACATTACCGCGGATGTTGACATTACCCCGGGTGTTGACATTACCATGGGTCTTGGCATTACCTCTGGTGTTGACATTACCGTGGGTGTTGACATTACCATGAATCTTGACATTACCGTGAGAGTTAACATTACCGTGAGTGTTGACATTACCGTGAGTGTTGACGTACTGTGAGTGTTGACATTACTGTGAGTGTTAACGTTACTATGAGTGTTAACATTACCGTGAGTGTTGACATTTCCGTGAGTGATGACATATTACCGTGAGTGTTGACATACTGTGAGTGTTGACATTACCGTGAGTGTTAACATTACTGTGAGTGTTGACATTACCGTGAGTGTTGACATTACCGTGAGTGATAACATTACCGTGAGTGTTGACATTACCGTGAGTGTTGACATTACCGTGAGAGTTAACATTACCGTGAGTGTTGACATTACCGTGAGTGTTGACATACTGTGAGTGTTGACATTACCGTGAGTGTTGATATTACCGTGAGTGTTGACATTACCGTATGTGTTAACATTACCCTGAGTATTGACAATACCGCGGGTGTTGACATTACCCTGGGTGTTGACATTACCGTGAGTGTTGACATTACTGTGAGTGTTAACATTCTCGTGAGTGTTCACATTACCGTGAGTGGTAACATTACCGCGAGTGTTGACATTACCGTGGGTGTTAACATTACCGTGAGTGTTGACATTACCGCGGATGTTGACATTACCCCGGGTGTTGACATTACCATGGGTGTTGACATTACCGTGGGGGTTGACATTACCCTGGGTGTTGACATTACCCCAGGTGTTGACATTACCGTGAGTGTTGACATTACCCCGGGTGTTGACATTACCCCAGTTGTTAACATTACCATGAGTGTTGACATTACCGTAAATGTTGAAATTTCCGTGAGTGTTGACATTACCGCTCGTGTTGACATTACCGCGGGTGTTGATATTACCGTGAGTGTTGGCATTACCTCTGGTGTTGACATTACCGTGGGTGTTGACATTACCATGAATCTTGACATTACCGTGAGAGTTAACATTACCGTGAGTGTTGACATTACCGTGAGTGTTGACGTACTGTGAGTGTTGACATTACCGTGAGTGTTAACATTACTATGAGTGTTAACATTACCGTGAGTGTTGACATGTCCGTGAGTGATGACATATTACCGTGAGTGTTGACATACTGTGAGTGTTGACATTACCGTGAGTGTTAACATTACTGTGAGTGTTGACATTACCGTGAGTGTTGACATTACCGTGAGTGATAACATTACCGTGAGTGTTGACATTACCGTGAGTGTTGACATTACCGCGGGTGTTGACGTTACCGCTGGTGTTGACATTACCGCGAGTGTTGACATTACTATGAGTGTTGACATTACCGTGAGTGATAACATTACCGTGAGTGTTGACATTACCGTGTTTGTTGACATTACTGTGAGTGTTGACATTACCGCGGGTGTTGACATTACCATGAGTGTTGACATTACCGCTGGTGTTGAAATTACCGCGTGTGTTGACATTACCGTGAGTGTTGACATTGCCTCTGGTGTTGACATTACCGTGAGTGTTGACATTAACCTGGGTGTTGACAGTACTCTGGGTGTTGACATTACCCCGGGTTTTGACATTATCGTGGGTGTTCACATTACCGTGAGTGTTGACATTACCGTGAGTGTTGACATTACGGTGAGTGTTGACATTACCGTGAGTGTTGATATTACCGCGTTTGTTGACATTACCGGGAGTGTTAACATTACCGTGAGTGTTGACATTACCGTGAGTGTTGATATTACCGTGACTGTTAACATTACCGCGGGTGTTGACATTACAGTAAGTGTTGACATTACTCCGGGTGTTGACATTACTGTGGGTGTTGACATTACCGTGAGTGTTAACATTACCGTGGGTGTTGACATTACCCCGGGTGTTGACATTACCCTGGGTGTTGACAGTGCCCCTGGTGTTGACAATACTGTGGGTGTTGACATTGCCATGGGTTTTGACATTACCGCAGGTGTTGACATTACCGTGAGTGTTGACATTACGGTGAGTGTTGACATTACCGTGAATGTTGACATTACCGCGAGAGTTGACATTACCGTGAGTGTAGACATTACTGTGAGTGTTGATATTGCCGTGAGTGTTGACATTACCGCGGGTGTTAACATTACCGCGGGAGTTGACATTACCGTGCGTGTTGACATTACCGTGAGTGTTTACATTACCGTGAGTGTTTACATTACCGCCGGTGTTGACATTGCCGTGGGTGTTGACATTACCGTGAGTGTTGACATTACCGTGAGTGTTGACATTACCGTGAATGATAACATTTCAGTGAGTGTTGACATTACTGTGAGTGTTGACATTACCGTGGGTGTTGACATTACCTTAAGTGTTGACATTACCGCGGGTGTTGACATTACCGTGGGTGTTAACATTACCGTACGTGTTGACATTACCACGGGTGTTGACATTACCGCTGGTGTTGACATTACCGCGGGTGTTGACATTACCGTGAGTGTTGACATTACCTCTGGTGTTGACATTACCGTGGGTTTTGACATTACCGTGAGTGTTAACATTACCGTGGTTGTTGACATTACGGTGAGTGTTGAAATTAACGTGAATGATGACATTACCCTGAGAGTTGACACTTCCGTGAGTGTTGACATTACTGTGAGTGTTGACATTACCTCTGGTGTTGACATTTCCGTGGATGTTGACATTACCGTGAGTGTTGACATTAACGTGATTGTTGACCTTACGGTGAGTGTCGACATTACCCTGGGTGTTGACAATACCCTGGGTGTTGACATTACCCCGGGTGTTGACATTACCTCGGGTGTTGACATTACCGTGAATGTTGACATTACCTATAGTGTTGACATTACCTCTGGTGTTGACATTACTGGGGGTGTTGACATTACCGTGAGTGTTAACATTACCGTGGTTGTTGACATTACGGTGAGTGTTGAAATTAACGTGAATGATGACATTACCCTGAGAGTTGACACTTCCGTGAGTGTTGACATTACTGTGATTGTTGACATTACCTCTGGTGTTGACATTTCCGTGGATGTTGACATTACCGTGAGTGTTGACATTACCGTGAGTGTTGACATTACCGTCAGTGTTGACATTACCGTGGGTGTTGACATTACCATGAGTGTTGACATTACCGTATGTGTTAACATTACCGTGAGTATTGACAATACCGCGGGTGTTGACATTACCCTGGGTGTTGACATTACCGTGAGTGTTGACATTACTGTGAGTGTTAACATTCTCGTGAGTGTTCACATTACCGTGAGTGGTAACATTACCGCGAGTGTTGACATTACCGTGGGTGTTAACATTACCGTGAGTGTTGACATTACTGTGAGTGTTGACATTACCGTGAGTGTTGACATTACCGTGAGTGATAACATTACCGTGAGTGTTGACATTACCGTGAGTGTTGACATTACCGCGGATGTTGACATTCCCCCGGGTGTTGACATTACCATGGGTGTTGACATTACCATGGGGGTTGACATTACCCTGGGTGTTGACATTACCCCAGGTGTTGACATTACCGTGAGTGTTGACATTACCCCGGGTGTTGACATTACCCCAGTTGTTAACATTACCATGAGTGTTGACATTACCGTGAATGTTGAAATTTCCGTGAGTGTTGACATTACAGCTCGTGTTGACATTACCGCGGGTGTTGATATTACCGTGAGTGTTGGCATTACCTCTGGTGTTGACATTACCGTGGGTGTTGACATTACCATGAATCTTGACATTACCGTGAGAGTTAACATTACCGTGAGTGTTGACATTACCGTGAGTGTTGACGTACTGTGAGTGTTGACATTACCGTGAGTGTTAACATTACTATGAGTGTTAACATTACCGTGAGTGTTGACATGTCCGTGAGTGATGACATATTACCGTGAGTGTTGACATACTGTGAGTGTTGACATTACCGTGAGTGTTAACATTACTGTGAGTGTTGACATTACCGTGAGTGTTGACATTACCGTGAGTGATAACATTACCGTGAGTGTTGACATTACCGTGAGTGTTGACATTACCGCGGGTGTTGACATTACCGCTGGTGTTGACATTACCGCGAGTGTTGACATTACTATGAGTGTTGACATTACCGTGAGTGATAACATTACCGTGAGTGTTGACATTACCGTGTTTGTTGACATTACTGTGAGTGTTGACATTACCGCGGGTTTTGACATTACCATGAGTGTTGACATTACCGCTGGTGTTGAAATTACCGCGTGTGTTGACATTACCGTGAGTGTTGACATTGCCTCTGGTGTTGACATTACCGTGAGTGTTGACATTAACCTGGGTGTTGACAGTACTCTGGGTGTTGACATTACCCCGGGTTTTGACATTATCGTGGGTGTTCACATTACCGTGAGTGTTGACATTACCGTGAGTGTTGATATTACCGCGTTTGTTGACATTACCGGGAGTGTTAACATTACCGTGAGTGTTGACATTACCGTGAGTGTTGATATTACTGTGAGTGTTGACATTACCGTGAGTGTTAACATTACCATAAGTGTTCACATTACCGTGAGTGATAACATTGCCGTGAGTGTTGACATTACCGTAGGTGTTAACATTACCGTGAGTATTGACAATACCGCGGATGTTGACATTACCCCGGTTGTTAACATTACTGTGAGTGTTGACATTACCGCGGGTGTTGACATTACACCGGGTGTCGACATTACCCCAGGTGTTGACATTACCGTGAGTGTTGACATTACTGTGAGTGTTGACATTACCATGAGTGTTTACATTAACCCGAGTGTTCACAGTACCGTGAGTGTTCACATTACTATGAGTGTTGACATTACCGCAGGTGTTAACATTACCGCGGGTGTTGACATTACCCGGGTGCTGACATTACCCCGGGTGTTGACATTACCGTGGGTGTTAACATTACCATGAGTGTTGACATTACCGCGGATGTTGACATTACCCCGGGTGTTGACATTACCACGGGTGTTGACATTACCGTGAGTGTTGACATTACCCCGGGTGTTGACATTACCCCGGTTGTTGACATTACCATGAGTGTTGACATTACCGTGAGTGTTGACATTTCCTTGAGTGTTTACATTACAGTGAGTGTTGACATTACCGTGAGTGTTGACATTACCGCGGGTGTTGACATTACCGCGGGTGTTGACATTACCGCGGGTGTTGACATTACCGTGAGTGTTGACATTACCGCGGGTGTTGACATTTCCGTGAGTGTTGGCATTACCTCTGGTGTTGACATTACCGTGGGTGTTGACATTACCGTGAGTGTTGACATTACCGTGAGAGTTAACATTACCGTGAGTGTTGACATTACCGTGAGTGTTGACATACTGTGAGTGTTGACATTAACGTGAGTGTTGATATTACCGTGAGTGTTGACATTACAGTAAGTGTTGACATTACCGTGAGTGTTGACATTACTGTGAGTGTTGACATTACCGTGGGTGTTGACATTACCGTAAGTGTTGACATTACCGCGGGTGTTGACATTACCGCGGGTGTTGACATTACCGCGAGTGTTGACATTACCATGAGTGTTGACATTACCGTGAGTGATAACATTACCGTGAGTGTTGACATTACCATGTGTGTTAACATTACCATGAGTGTTGACAATACCACGGGTGTTGACATTACCGTAAGTGTTGACATTACCGTGAGTGTTAACATTACCGTGAGTGTTCACATTACCGTGAGTGATAACATTACCGTGAGTGTTGACATTACCGTGGGTGTTAACATTACCCCGGGTGTTGACATTATCACGGGTGTTGACATTACCGTGAGTGTTGACATTACCGCTGGTGTTGACATTACCCCGGGTGTTGACATTACCCCAGGTGTTGACATTACCGTGAGTGTTGACATTTCCGTGAGTGTTGACATTACCTTGAGTGTTGACATTACCGTGAGTGCTGACATTACCGCGGGTGTTGACAATACCGCTCATGTTGACATTACAGCTGGTGTTGACATTAACGCGGGTGTTGACATTAACTTGACTGTTGACATTACCGCTGGTGTTGACATTACCGGGGGTGTTGACATTTCCGTAAGTGTTGACATTACCGTGGGTGTTGACATTACCATGAGTGTTGACATTACCGTATGTGTTAACATTACCGTGAGTATTGACAATACCGCGGGTGTTGACATTACCCTGGGTGTTGACATTACCGTGAGTGTTGACATTACTGTGAGTGTTAACATTCTCGTGAGTGTTCACATTACCGTGAGTGGTAACATTACCGCGAGTGTTGACATTACCGTGGGTGTTAACATTACCGTGAGTGTTGACATTACCGCGGATGTTGACATTACCCTGGGTGTTGACATTACCCCAGGTGTTGACATTACCGTGAGTGTTGACATTACCCCGGGTGTTGACATTACCCCAGTTGTTAACATTACCATGAGTGTTGACATTACCGTGAATGTTGACATTACCGCGGGTGTTGATATTACCGTGAGTGTTGGCATTACCTCTGGTGTTGACATTACCGTGGGTGTTGACATTACCATGAATCTTGACATTACCGTGAGAGTTAACATTACCGTGAGTGTTGACATTACCGTGAGTGTTGACGTACTGTGAGTGTTGACATTACCGTGAGTGTTAACATTACTATGAGTGTTAACATTACCGTGAGTGTTGACATTTCCGTGAGTGATGACATATTACCGTGAGTGTTGACATACTGTGAGTGTTGACATTACCGTGAGTGTTAACATTACTGTGAGTGTTGACATTACCGTGAGTGTTGACATTACCGTGAGTGATAACATTACCGTGAGTGTTGACATTACCGTGAGTGTTGACATTACCGCGGGTGTTGACATTACCGCTGGTGTTGACATTACCGCGAGTGTTGACATTACTATGAGTGTTGACATTACCGTGAGTGATAACATTACCGTGAGTGTTGACATTACCGTGTTTGTTGACATTACTGTGAGTGTTGACATTACCGCGGGTGTTGACATTACCATGAGTGTTGACATTACCGCTGGTGTTGAAATTACAGCGGGTGTTGACATTACCGTGAGTGTTGACATTAACCTGGGTGTTGACAGTACTCTGGGTGTTGACATTACCCCGGGTTTTGACATTATCGTGGGTGTTCACATTACCGTGAGTGTTGACATTACGGTGAGTGTTGACATTACCGTGAGTGTTGATATTACCGCGTTTGTTGACATTACCGGGAGTGTTAACATTACCGTGAGTGTTGACATTACCGTGAGTGTTGACATTACTGTGAGTGTTGACATTACCGTGAGTGTTAACATTACTATAAGTGTTCACATTACCGTGAGTGATAACATTACCGTGAGTGTTGACATTACCGTGGGTGTTAACATTACCGTGAGTATTGACAATACCGCGGATGTTGACATTACCCCGGTTTTTAACATTACTGTGAGTGTTGACATTACCGCGGGTGTTGACATTACACCGGGTGTCGACATTACCCCAGGTGTTGACATTACCGTGAGTGTTGACATTACTGTGAGTGTTGACATTACCATGAGTGTTTACATTAACCCGAGTGTTCACAGTACCGTGAGTGTTCACATTACTGTGAGTGTTGACATTACCGCAGGTGTTAACATTACCGCGGGTGTTGACATTACCCGGGTGCTGACATTACCCCGGGTGTTGACATTACCGTGGGTGTTAACATTACCATGAGTGTTGACATTACCCCGGGTGTTGACATTACCCCGGTTGTTGACATTACCATGAGTGTTGACATTACCGTGAGTGTTGACATTTCCTTGAGTGTTTACATTACAGTGAGTGTTGACATTACCGTGAGTGTTGACATTACCGCGGGTGTAGACATTACCGCGGGTGTTGACATTACCGCGGGTGTTGACATTACCGTGAGTGTTGACATTACCGCGGGTGTTGACATTACCGTGAGTGTTGGCATTACCTCTGGTGTTGACATTACCGTGGGTGTTGACATTACCGTGAGTGTTGACATTACCGTGAGAGTTAACATTACCGTGAGTGTTGACATTACCGTGAGTGTTGACATACTGTGAGTGTTGACATTACCGTGAGTGTTGATATTACCGTGAGTGTTGACATTACAGTAAGTGTTGACATTACCGTGAGTGTTGACATTACTGTGAGTGTTGACATTACCGTGGGTGTTGACATTACCGTAAGTGTTGACATTACCGTGGGTGTTGACATTACCGCGGGAGTTGACATTACCGCGAGTGTTGACATTACCATGAGTGTTGACATTACCGTGAGTGATAACATTACCGTGAGTGTTGACATTACCATGTGTGTTAACATTACCATGAGTGTTGACAATACCACGGGTGTTGACATTACCGTAAGTGTTGACATTACCGTGAGTGTTAACATTACCGTGAGTGTTCACATTACCGTGAGTGATAACATTACCGTGAGTGTTGACATTACCGTGGGTGTTAACATTACCCCGGGTGTTGACATTATCACGGGTGTTGACATTACCGTGAGTGTTGACATTACCGCTGGTGTTGACATTACCCCGGGTGTTGACTTTACCCCAGGTGTTGACATTACCGTGAGTGTTGACATTTCCGTGAGTGTTGACATTACCTTGAGTGTTGACATTACCGTGAGTGCTGACATTACCGCGGATGTTGACAATACCGCTCATGTTGACATTATCGCGGGTGTTGACATTGCCGTGAGTGTTGACATTACCCCGGGTGTTGACATTACCCCAGTTGTTGACATTACCATGAGTGTTGACATTACCGTGAGTGCTGACATTTCCGTGAGTGTTGACATTACAGCTGGTGTTGACATTACCGCAGGTGTTGACATTACCATGAGTGTTGACATTACCTCTAGTGGTTGACATTACCGTGGGTGTTAACATTACCATGAGTGTTAACATTACCGTGAGTGTTAACATTACCGTGAGTGTTGACATTACCGCTGGTGTTGACATTATCGCGGGTGTTGACATTGCCGTGAGTGTTGACATTACCCCGGGTGTTGACATTACCCCAGTTGTTGACATTACCATGAGTGTTGACATTACCGTGAGTGCTGACATTTCCTTGAGTGTTGACATTACAGTGAGTGTTGACATTACCGTGAGTGTTGACATTACCGCGGGTGTTGACATTACCGCGGGTGTTGACATTACCGCGGGTGTTGACATTACCGTGAGTGTTGACATTACCGCGGGTGTTAACATTACCGAGGGAGTTGACATTACCGTGAGTGTTGACATTACCGTGAGTGTTTACATTACCGTGAGTGTTTACATTACCGCCGGTGTTGACATTGCCGTGGGTGTTGTCATTACAGTGAGTATTGACATTACCGTGAGTGTTGACATTACCGTGAATGATAACATTACAGTGAGTGCAGGCGATGAGTCACAATAACGTCGCTGAAGTATGTTGACCAGACCACACACTAGAAATTGAAGGGACAACGACGTTTCGGTCCGTCCTGGACCATTCTCAAGTCGATTGTGAATGTGATTGACATTACCGCTGGTGTTGACATTACCGCGGGTGTTGACATTACCGTGAGTGTTGACATTACTGTGAGTGTTGACATTAATGTGAGTGTTGACCTTACCGTGAGTGTCGACATTACCCTGGGTGTTGACAATACCCTGGGTGTTGACATTACCGCGGGTGTTGACATTACCTATGGTGTTGACAATACCTCTGGTGTTGACATTACTGTGGGTGTTGACATTCCCGTGAGTGTTGACATTACCTATGGTGTTGACATTACCTCTGGTGTTGACATTACTGTGGGTGTTGACATTACCGTGAGTGTTAACATTACCGTGGGTGTTGACATTACCCCGGGTGTTAACATTACCCCCAGGTGTTAACATTACAGTGGGTGTTGACATTACCGTGAGTGTTAACATTACAGTGGGTGTTGACATTACCCCGGGTGTTAACATTACCCCCAGGTGTTGACATTACCGTGAGTGTTGACATTACGGTGAGTGTTAAAATTACCGTGAATGATGACATTACCGTGAGAGTTGACACTTCCGTGAGTGTTGACATTACTGTGAGTGTTGACATTACCATCAGTGTTGACATTACCGTGGGTGTTGACATTACCGTGAGTGTTGACAATACCGTATGTGTTAACATTACCGTGAGTATTGACAATTCCGCGGGTGTTGACATTACCCCGGGTGTTGACATTACCGTGAGTGTTGACATTACTGTGAGTGTTAACATTCCCGTGTGTGTTCACATTAACGTGAGTGATAACATTACCGTGAGTGTTGACATTACCGTGGGTGTTAACATTACCGTGAGTGTTGACATAACCGCGGATGTTGACATTACCCCAGGTGTTGACATTACCACGGGTGTTGACATTACCGCGGGTGTTGACATTACCCCGGGTGTTGACATTACCCCAGGTGTTGACATTACTGTGAGTGTTGACATTACCCCGGGTGTTGACATTACCGCGGGTGTTGACATTACCGTGAGTGTAGACGTTACTGTGAGTGTTGACATTACCGTGAGTGTTAACATTTTCGCGGGTGTTGACATTACCGTTCGTGTTGACATTACGACAGGTGTTTACATTACCCCGGGTGTTGACATTTCCCCGGGTGTTGACATTACAATGAGTGTTGATATTACCCCTGGTGTTGACATTACCCCGAGTGTTCACAGTACCGTGAGTGTTGACATTACTGTGAGTGTTGTCATTACCGAAGGTAATAAAATTACCCCTGGTGCTGACATTACCCCGGGTGTTGACATTACCCCAGGTGCTGACATTACCCCGGGTGTTGACATTACCCCAGGTGCTGACATTACCTCGGGTGTTGACATTACCGCGTGTGTTGACATTACCGTGAGTATTGACATTACCGTGAGTGTTGACATTACCCCGGGTGTTGACATTACCCCAGTTGTTGACATTACCATGAGTGTTGACATTACCGTGAGAGTTAACATTACCGTGAGTGTTGACATTACCGTGAGTGTTGACATACTGTGAGTGTTGACATTACCGTGAGTGTTGATATTACCGTGAGTGTTGACATTACAGTAAGTGTTGACATTACCGTGAGTGTTGACATTACTGTGAGTGTTGACATTACCGTGGGTGTTGACATTACCGTAAGTGTTGACATTACCGCGGGTGTTGACATTACCGCGGGTGTTGACATTACCGCGAGTGTTGACATTACCATGAGTGTTGACATTACCGTGAGTGATAACATTACCGTGAGTGTTGACATTACCATGTGTGTTAACATTACCATGAGTGTTGACAATACCACGGGTGTTGACATTTCCGTAAGTGTTGACATTACCGTGAGTGTTAACATTACCGTGAGTGTTCACATTACCGTGAGTGATAACATTACCGTGAGTGTTGACATTACCGTGGGTGTTAACATTACCCCGGGTGTTGACATTATCACGGGTGTTGACATTACCGTGAGTGTTGACATTACCGCTGGTGTTGACATTACCCCGGGTGTTGACATTACCCCAGGTGTTGACATTACCGTGAGTGTTGACATTTCCGTGAGTGTTGACATTACCTTGAGTGTTGACATTACCGTGAGTGCTGACATTACCGCGGGTGTTGACAATACCGCTCATGTTGACATTACAGCTGGTGTTGACATTAACGCGGGTGTTGACATTACCTTGAGTGTTGACATTACCTCTGGTGTTGACATTACCGTGGGTGTTAACATTACCGTGAGTGTTAACATTACCGTGAGAGTTAACATTACCGTGAGTGTTGACATTACCGCTGGTGTTGACATTACCGCGGGTGTTGACATTACCGTGAGTGTTGACATTACCGTGAGTGTTGACATTACCGTGAGTGTTGACATTAACTCAGGTGTTGACATTACCGTGGATGTTGACATTACCGTGAGTGTTGACATTACCGTGAGTGTTGACATTACCGCGGTTGTTGACATTACCGCTGGTGTTGACATTACCGTGAGTGTTGACATTACTGCGGTTGTTGACATTACCGCTGGTGTTGACATTACCGGGGGTGTTGACATTTCCGTAAGTGTTGACATTTCCTCTGGTGTTGACATTACCGTGGGTGTTGACATTACCATGAGTGTTAACATTACCGGGAGTGTTAACATTACCGTGAGTGTTGACATTACCGTGAGTGTTGACATTACCGTGAGTGTTGACATTACCGCGGGTGTTGACATTACCGCGAGTGTTGACATTACCATGAGCGTTGACATTACCGTGAGTGATAACATTACCGTGAGTGTTGACATTACCGTGTGTGTTAACATTACCGTGAGTGTTGACATTACCCCTGGTTTTGACATTACCCCGGGTGTTGACATTACCGTGAGTGATGACATTACCGCGTTTGTTGACATTACCGGGACTGTTGACATTACCGTGAGTGTTGACATTACTGTGAGTGTTAACATTACCATAAGTGTTCACATTACCGTGAGTGATAACATTACCGTGAATGTTGACATTACCGTGGTTGTTAACATTACCGTGAGTGTTGACATTACCGCGGATGTTGACATTACCCCGGTTGTTGACATTACCGTGAGTGTTGACATTTCTGTGAGTGTTGACATTACCTTGAGTGTTTACATTACCCCGAGTGTTCACAGTACCGTTCGTGTTCACATTACTGTGAGTGTTGACATTACCCGGGTGATGACATTACCCCGGGTGTTGACATTACCCCAGGTGTTGACATTACCGTGAGTGTTGACATTTCCGTGAGTGTTGACATTACCTTGAGTGTTGACATTTCCGTGAGTGCTGACATTACCGCGGGTGTTGACATTATAGCTCATGTTGATATTACCGCGGGTGTTGACATTACCGTGAGTGTTGACATTACAGCTGGTGTTGACATTACTGCAGGTGTTGACATTACCATGAGTGTTGACATTACCTCTGGTGTTGACATTACCGTGGGTGTTAACATTACCATGAGTGTTAACATTACTGTGAGTGTTGACATTACCGCGGGTGTTAACATTACCGCGGGAGTTGACATTACCGCGGGTGTTGACATTACCGTGAGTGTTGACATTACCCCGGGAGGTGACATTACCCCGGTTGTTGACATTACCATGAGTGTTGACATTACCGTGAGTGTTGACATTTCCTTGAGTGTTGACATTGCAGTGAGTGTTGACATTACCGTGAGTGTTGACATTACCGCGGGTGTTGACATTACCGCGGGTGTTGACATTACCGCGGGTGTTGACATTACCGTGAGTGTTGACATTACCGCGGGTGTTAACATTACCGCGGGAGTTGACATTGCCGTGAGTGTTGACATTACCGTGAGTGTTTACATTACCGTGAGTGTTTACATTACCGCCGGTGTTGACATTGCCGTGGGTGTTGACATTACTGTGAGTATTGACATTACCGTGAGTGTTGACATTACCGTGAATGATAACATTACAGTGAGTGCAGGCGATGAGTCACAATAACGTGGCTGATGTATGTTGACCAGACCACACACTAGAAATTGAAGGGACGACGACGTTTCGGTCCGTCCTGGACTATTCTCAAGTCGATTGTGAATGTGATTGACATTACCGCTGGTGTTGACATTACCGCGGGTGTTGACATTACCGTGAGTGTTGACATTACTGTGAGTGTTGACATTAATGTGAGTGTTGAACTTACCGTGAGTGTCGACATTACCCTGGGTGTTGACAATACCTATGGTGTTGACAATACCTCTGGTGTTGACATTACTGTGGGTGTTGACATTACCGTGAGTGTTAACATTACCGTGGGTGTTGACATTACCCCAGGTGTTAACATTACCCCCAGGTGTTGACATTACCGTGGGTGTTGACATTACCGCGCGTGTTGACATTACCGTGAGTGTTGACATTACGGTGAGTGTTGAAATTACCGTGAATGATGACATTACCGTGAGAGTTGACACTTCGGTGAGTGTTGACATTACCGTGAGTGTTGACATTACCGTGAGTGTTGACATTACCGTCAGTGTTGACATTACCGTGGGTGTTGACATTACCGTGGGTGTTGACATTACCGTGAGTGTTGACATTTCCGTATGTGTTAACATTACCGTGAGTATTGACAATTCCGCGGGTGTTGACATTACCCCGAGTGTTGACATTACCGTGAGTGTTGACATTACTGTGAGTGTTAACATTCCCGTGAGTGTTCACATAAACGTGAGTGATAACATTACCGTGAGTGTTGACATTACTGTGGGTGTTAACATTACCGTGAGTGTTGACATAACCGCGGATGTTGACATTACCCCAGGTGTTGACATTACCACGGGTGTTGACATTACCGCGGGTGTTGACATTACCCCGGGTGTTGACATTACCCCACGTGTTGACATTACTGTGAGTGTTGACATTACCCCGGGTGTTGACATTACCGCGGGTGTTGACATTACCGTGAGTGTAGACGTTACTGTGAGTGTTGACATTACCGTGAGTGTTAACATTTTCGCGGGTGTTGACATTACCGTTCGTGTTGACATTACGACAGGTGTTTACGTTACCCCGGGTGTTGACATTTCCCCGGGTGTTGACATTACAATGAGTGTTGATATTACCCCTGGTGTTGACATTACCCCGAGTGTTCACAGTACCGTGAGTGTTGACATTACTGTGAGTGTTGTCATTACCGAAGGTAATAAAATTACCCCTGGTGCTGACATTACCCCGGGTGTTGACATTACTCCAGGTGCTGACATTACCCCGGGTGTTGACATTACCCCAGGTGCTGACATTACCTCGGGTGTTGACATTACCGCGTGTGTTGACATTACCGTGAGTATTGACATTACCGTGAGTGTTGACATTACCCCGGGTGTTGACATTACCCCAGTTGTTGACATTACCATGAGTGTTGACATTACCGTGAGAGTTAACATTACCGTGAGTGTTGACATTACCGTGAGTGTTGACATACTGTGAGTGTTGACATTACCGTGAGTGTTGATATTACCGTGAGTGTTGACATTACAGTAAGTGTTGACATTACCGTGAGTGTTGACATTACTGTGAGTGTTGACATTACCGTGGGTGTTGACATTACCGTAAGTGTTGACATTACCGCGGGTGTTGACATTACCGCGGGTGTTGACATTACCGCGAGTGTTGACATTACCATGAGTGTTGACATTACCGTGAGTGATAACATTACCGTGAGTGTTTACATTACCATGTGTGTTAACATTACCATGAGTGTTGACAATACCACGGGTGTTGACATTACCGTAAGTGTTGACATTACCGTGAGTGTTAACATTACCGTGAGTGTTCACATTACCGTGAGTGATAACATTACCGTGAGTGTTGACATTACCGTGGGTGTTAACATTACCCCGGGTGTTGACATTATCACGGGTGTTGACATTACCGTGAGTGTTGACATTACCGCTGGTGTTGACATTACCCCGGGTGTTGACATTACCCCAGGTGTTGACATTACCGTGAGTGTTGACATTTCCGTGAGTGTTGACATTACCTTGAGTGTTGACATTACCGTGAGTGCTGACATTACCGCGGGTGTTGACAATACCGCTCATGTTGACATTACAGCTGGTGTTGACATTAACGCGGGTGTTGACATTACCTTGAGTGTTGACATTACCTCTGGTGTTGACATTACCGTGGGTGTTAACATTACCGTGAGTGTTAACATTACCGTGAGAGTTAACATTACCGTGAGTGTTGACATTACCGCTGGTGTTGACATTACCGCGGGTGTTGACATTACCGTGAGTGTTGACATTACCGTGAGTGTTGACATTACCGTGAGTGTTGACATTAACTCAGGTGTTGACATTACCGTGGATGTTGACATTACCGTGAGTGTTGACATTACCGTGAATGTTGACATTACCGCGGTTGTTGACATTACCGCTGGTGTTGACATTACCGTGAGTGTTGACATTACTGCGGTTGTTGACATTACCGCTGGTGTTGACATTACCGGGGGTGTTGACATTTCCGTAAGTGTTGACATTTCCTCTGGTGTTGACATTACCGTGGGTGTTGACATTACCATGAGTGTTAACATTACCGGGAGTGTTAACATTACCGTGAGTGTTGACATTACCTTGAGTGTTGACATTACCGTGAGTGTTGACATTACCGCGGGTGTTGACATTACCGCGAGTGTTGACATTACCATGAGCGTTGACATTACCGTGAGTGATAACATTACCGTGAGTGTTGACATTACCGTGTGTGTTAACATTACCGTGAGTGTTGACATTACCCCTGGTTTTGACATTACCCCGGGTGTTGACATTACCGTGAGTGATGACATTACCGCGTTTGTTGACATTACCGGGAGTGTTGACATTACCGTGAGTGTTGACATTACTGTGAGTGTTAACATTACCATAAGTGTTCACATTACCGTGAGTGATAACATTACCGTGAATGTTGACATTACCGTGGTTGTTAACATTACCGTGAGTGTTGACATTACCGCGGATGTTGACATTACCCCGGTTGTTGACATTACCGTGAGTGTTCACATTACTGTGAGTGTTGACATTACCCGGGTGATGACATTACCCCGGGTGTTGACATTACCCCAGGTGTTGACATTACCGTGAGTGTTGACATTTCCGTGAGTGCTGACATTACCGCGGGTGTTGACATTACAGCTCATGTTGATATTACCGCGGGTGTTGACATTACCGTGAGTGTTGACATTACAGCTGGTGTTGACATTACTGCAGGTGTTGACATTACCATGAGTGTTGACATTACCTCTGGTGTTGACATTACCGTGGGTGTTAACATTACCATGAGTGTTAACATTACCGTGAGTGTTGACATTACCGCGGGTGTTAACATTACCGCGGGAGTTGACATTACCGCGGGTGTTGACATTACCGTGAGTGTTGACATTACGGTGAGTGTTGAAATTACCGTGAATGATGACATTACCGTGAGAGTTGACACTTCGGTGAGTGTTGACATTACCGTGAGTGTTCACATTACCGTGAGTGTTGACATTACCGTCAGTGTTGACATTACCGTGGGTGTTGACATTACCGTGGGTGTTGACATTACCGTGAGTGTTGACATTACCGTATGTGTTAACATTACCGTGAGTATTGACAATTCCGCGGGTGTTGACATTACCCCGGGTGTTGACATTACCGTGAGTGTTGACATTACTGTGAGTGTTAACATTCCCGTGAGTGTTCACATAAACGTGAGTGATAACATTACCGTGAGTGTTGACATTACCGTGGGTGTTAACATTACCGTGAGTGTTGACATAACCGCGGATGTTGACATTACCCCAGGTGTTGACATTACCGTGAGTGATAACATTACCGTGAGTGTTGACATTACCATGTGTGTTAACATTACCATGAGTGTTGACAATACCACGGGTGTTGACATTACCGTAAGTGTTGACATTACCGTGAGTGTTAACATTACCGTGAGTGTTCACATTACCGTGAGTGATAACATTACCCTGAGTGTTGACATTACCGTGGGTGTTAACATTACCCCGGGTGTTGACATTATCACGGGTGTTGACATTACCGTGAGTGTTGACATTACCGCTGGTGTTGACATTACCCCGGGTGTTGACATTACCCCAGGTGTTGACATTACCGTGAGTGTTGACATTTCCGTGAGTGTTGACATTACCTTGAGTGTTGACATTACCGTGAGTGCTGACATTACCCCGAGTGTTCACAGTACCGTGAGTGTTGACATTACTGTGAGTGTTGTCATTACCGAAGGTAATAACATTACCCCTGGTGCTGACATTACCCCGGGTGTTGACATTACCCCTGGTGCTGACATTACCCCGGGTGTTGACATTACCGCGTGTGTTGACATTACCGTGAGTATTGACATTACCCCGGGTGTTGACATTACCCCGGTTGTTGACATTACCATGAGTGTTGACATTACCGTGAGTGTTGACATTTCCTTGAGTGTTGACATTACCGTGAGTGTTGACATTACCGTGAGTGTTGACATTAATGTGAGTGTTGACATTACCGTGAGTGTTGACATTACCGCGGGTGTTGACATTACCGTGAGTGTTTACATTACCGCTGGTGTTGACATTACCGCGGGTGTTGACATTACCGTGAGTGTTGGCATTACCTCTGGTGTTGACATTTCCGTGGGAGTTGACATTACGGGGAGTGTTGACATTACCGTGGGTGTTAACATTACCGTGAGTGTTGACATTACCGTGAGTGTTGACATACTGTGAGTGTTAACATTACCGTGAGTGTTAACATTTCCGTGAGTGTTAACATTACCGTAAGTGTTGACATTAATGTGAGTGTTGACATTACCGGAAATGTTGACATTACCCTCGGTGTTGACAGTACTCTGGGTGTTTACATTACCCTGGGTTTTGACATTACCGTGGGTGTTGACATTACCGTGAGTGTTGACATTAACTATGGTGTTGACATTACCGTGAGTGTTGACATTACATCTGGTGTTGACATTACCGTGAGTGTTGACATTAATGTGAGTGTTGACATTACCGGAAATGTTGACATTACCCTGGGTGTTGACAATACCCTGGGTGTTGACATTACCGCGGGTGTTGACATTACCTATGGTGTTGACAATACCTCTGGTGTTGACATTACTGTGGGTGTTGACATTCCCGTGAGTGTTGACATTACCTTGAGTGTTGACATTACCGTGAGTGCTGACATTACCGCGGGTGTTGACAATACCGCTCATGTTGACATTACAGCTGGTGTTGACATTAACGCGGGTGTTGACATTACCTTGAGTGTTGACATTACCTCTGGTGTTGACATTACCGTGGGTGTTAACATTACCGTGAGTGTTAACATCACCGTGAGAGTTAACATTACCGTGAGTGTTGACATTACCGCTGGTGTTGACATTACCGCGGGTGTTGACATTACCGTGAGTGTTGACATTACCGTGAGTGTTGACATTACCGTGAGTGTTGACATTAACTCAGGTGTTGACATTACCGTGGATGTTGACATTACCGTGAGTGTTGACATTACCGTGAGTGTTGACATTACCGCGGTTGTTGACATTACCGCTGGTGTTGACATTACCGTGAGTGTTGACATTACTGCGGTTGTTGACATTACCGCTGGTGTTGACATTACCGGGGGTGTTGACATTTCCGTAAGTGTTGACATTTCCTCTGGTGTTGACATTACCGTGGGTGTTGACATTACCATGAGTGTTAACATTACCGGGAGTGTTTACATTACCGTGAGTGTTGACATTACCGTGAGTGTTGACATTACCGTGAGTGTTGACATTACCGCGGGTGTTGACATTACCGCGAGTGTTGACATTACCATGAGCGTTGACATTACCGTGAGTGATAACATTACCGTGAGTGTTGACATTACCGTGTGTGTTAACATTACCGTGAGTGTTGACATTACCCCTGGTTTTGACATTACCCCGGGTGTTGACATTACCGTGAGTGATGACATTACCGCGTTTGTTGACATTACCGGGAGTGTTGACATTACCGTGAGTGTTGACATTACTGTGAGTGTTAACATTACCATAAGTGTTCACATTACCGTGAGTGATAACATTACCGTGAATGTTGACATTACCGTGGTTGTTAACATTACCGTGAGTGTTGACATTACCGCGGATGTTGACATTACCGGGAGTGTTGACATTACCGTGAGTGTTGACATTACTGTGAGTGTTAACATTACCATAAGTGTTCACATTACCGTGAGTGATAACATTACCGTGAATGTTGACATTACCCCGGTTGTTGACATTACCGTGAGTGTTGACATTTCTGTGAGTGTTGACATTACCTTGAGTGTTTACATTACCCCGAGTGTTCACAGTACCGTGAGTGTTCACATTGCTGTGAGTGTTGACATTACCCGGGTGATGACATTACCCCGGGTGTTGACATTACCCCAGGTGTTGACATTACCGTGAGTGTTGACATTTCCGAGAGTGTTGACATTACCGTGAGTGTTGACATTTCCGTGAGTGCTGACATTACCGCGGGTGTTGACATTACAGCTCATGTTGATATTACCGCGGGTGTTGACATTACCGTGAGTGTTGACATTACAGCTGGTGTTGACATTACTGCAGGTGTTGACATTACCATGAGTGTTGACATTACCTCTGGTGTTGACATTACCGTGGGTGTTAACATTACCATGAGTGTTAACATTACCGTGAGTGTTGACATTACCGCGGGTGTTAACATTACCGCGGGAGTTGACATTACCGCGGGTGTTGACATTACCGTGAGTGTTGACATTACGGTGAGTGTTGAAATTACCGTGAATGATGACATTACCGTGAGAGTTGACACTTCGGTGAGTGTTGACATTACCGTGAGTGTTGACATTACCGTGAGTGTTGACATTACCGTGAGTGTTGACATTACCGTGGGTGTTGACATTACCGTGGGTGTTGACATTACCGTGAGTGTTGACATTACCGTATGTGTTAACATTACCGTGAGTATTGACAATTCCGCGGGTGTTGACATTACCCCGGGTGTTGACATTACCGTGAGTGTTGACATTACTGTGAGTGTTAACATTCCCGTGAGTGTTCACATAAACGTGAGTGATAACATTACCGTGAGTGTTGACATTACCGTGGGTGTTAACATTACCGTGAGTGTTGACATTACTGTGAGTGTTGACATTACCGTGAGTGTTAACATTTTCGCGGGTGTTGACATTACCGTTCGTGTTGACATTACCACAGGTGTTTACATTACCCCGGGTGTTGACATTACCCCGGGTGTTGACATTACCATGAGTGTTGATATTATCCCTGGTGTTGACATTACCCCGAGTGTTCACAGTACCGTGAGTGTTGACATTACTGTGAGTGTTGTCATTACCGAAGGTAATAACATTACCCCTGGTGCTGACATTACCCCGGGTTTTGACATTACCCCTGGTGCTGACATTACCCCGGGTGTTGACATTACCGCGTGTGTTGACATTACCGTGAGTATTGACATTACCCCGGGTGTTGACATTACCCCGGTTGTTGACATTACCATGAGTGTTGACATTACCGTGAGTGTTGACATTTCCTTGAGTGTTGACATTACCGTGAGTGTTGACATTACCGTGAGTGTTGACATTAATGTGAGTGTTGACATTACCGTGAGTGTTGACATTACCGCGGGTGTTGACATTACCGTGAGTGTTTACATTACCGCTGGTGTTGACATTACCGCGGGTGTTGACATTACCGTGAGTGTTGGCATTACCTCTGGTGTTGACATTTCCGTGGGAGTTGACATTACGGGGAGTGTTGACATTACCGTGGGTGTTAACATTACCGTGAGTGTTGACATTACCGTGAGTGTTGACATACTGTGAGTGTTAACATTACCGTAAGTGCTAACATTTCCGTGAGTGTTAACATTACCGTAAGTGTTGACATTAATGTGAGTGTTGACATTACCGGAAATGTTGACATTACCCTCGGTGTTGACAGTACTCTGGGTGTTTACATTACCCTGGGTTTTGACATTACCGTGGGTGTTGACATTACCGTGAGTGTTGACATTAACTATGGTGTTGACATTACCGTGAGTGTTGACATTACCGTGAGTGTTGACATTACATCTGGTGTTGACATTACCGTGAGTGTTGACATTAATGTGAGTGTTGACATTACCGGAAATGTTGACATTACCCTGGGTGTTGACAGTACTCTGGGTGTTTACATTACCCTGGGTTTTGACATTACCGTGGGTGTTGACATTACCGTGAGTGTTGACATTAACTATGGTGTTGACATTACCGTG
Source organism: Procambarus clarkii (assembly GCF_040958095.1). NCBI lineage: Eukaryota > Metazoa > Arthropoda > Malacostraca > Decapoda > Cambaridae > Procambarus > Procambarus clarkii. The sequence goes on along the minus strand of NC_091150.1, from coordinate 2,456,327 downwards.
AGTGTTAACATTACCGTGAGTGTTGACATTACCCTGAGTGTTGACATTACCGTGAGTGTTGATATTACCGCGGGTGTTGACATTACCGCGAGTGTTGACATTACCATGAGCGTTGACATTACCGTGAGTGATAACATTACCGTGAGTGTTGACATTACCGTGTGTGTTAACATTACCGTGAGTGTTGACATTACCCCTGGTTTTGACATTACCCCGGGTGTTGACATTACCGTGAGTGATGACATTACCGCGTTTGTTGACATTACCGGGAGTGTTGACATTACCGTGAGTGTTGACATTACTGTGAGTGTTAACATTACCATAAGTGTTCACATTACCGTGAGTGATAACATTACCGTGAATGTTGACATTACCGTGGTTGTTAACATTACCGTGAGTGTTGACATTACCGCGGATGTTGACATTACCCCGGTTGTTGACATTACCGTGAGTGTTGACATTTCTGTGAGTGTTGACATTACCTTGAGTGTTTACATTACCCCGAGTGTTCACAGTACCGTGAGTGTTCACATTACTGTGAGTGTTGACATTACCCGGGTGATGACATTACCCCGGGTGTTGACATTACCCCAGGTGTTGACATTACCGTGAGTGTTGACATTTCCGAGAGTGTTGACATTACCGTGAGTGTTGACATTTCCGTGAGTGCTGACATTACCGCGGGTGTTGACATTACAGCTCATGTTGATATTACCGCGGGTGTTGACATTACCGTGAGTGTTGACATTACAGCTGGTGTTGACATTACTGCAGGTGTTGACATTACCATGAGTGTTGACATTACCTCTGGTGTTGACATTACCGTGGGTGTTAACATTACCATGAGTGTTAACATTACCGTGAGTGTTGACATTACCGCGGGTGTTAACATTACCGCGGGAGTTGACATTACCGCGGGTGTTGACATTACCGTGAGTGTTGACATTACGGTGAGTGTTGAAATTACCGTGAATGATGACATTACCGTGAGAGTTGACACTTCGGTGAGTGTTGACATTACCGTGAGTGTTCACATTACCGTGAGTGTTGACATTACCGTCAGTGTTGACATTACCGTGGGTGTTGACATTACCGTGGGTGTTGACATTACCGTGAGTGTTGACATTACCGTATGTGTTAACATTACCGTGAGTATTGACAATTCCGCGGGTGTTGACATTACCCCGGGTGTTGACATTACCGTGAGTGTTGACATTACTGTGAGTGTTAACATTCCCGTGAGTGTTGACATTACCGTGGGTGTTAACATTACCGTGAGTGTTGACATAACCGCGGATGTTGACATTACCCCAGGTGTTGACATTACCGTGAGTGATAACATTACCGTGAGTGTTGACATTACCATGTGTGTTAACATTACCATGAGTGTTGACAATACCACGGGTGTTGACATTACCGTAAGTGTTGACATTACCGTGAGTGTTAACATTACCGTGAGTGTTCACATTACCGTGAGTGATAACATTACCGTGAGTGTTGACATTATCGTGGGTGTTAACATTACCCCGGGTGTTGACATTATCACGGGTGTTGACATTACCGTGAGTGTTGACATTTCCGCTGGTGTTGACATTACCCCGGGTGTTGACATTACCCCAGGTGTTGACATTACCGTGAGTGTTGACATTTCCGTGAGTGTTGACATTACCTTGAGTGTTGACATTACCGTGAGTGCTGACATTACCCCGAGTGTTCACAGTACCGTGAGTGTTGACATTACTGTGAGTGTTGTCATTACCGAAGGTAATAACATTACCCCTGGTGCTGACATTACCCCGGGTGTTGACATTACCCCTGGTGCTGACATTACCCCGGGTGTTGACATTACCGCGTGTGTTGACATTACCGTGAGTATTGACATTACCCCGGGTGTTGACATTACCCCGGTTGTTGACATTACCATGAGTGTTGACATTACCGTGAGTGTTGACATTTCCTTGAGTGTTGACATTACCGTGAGTGTTGACATTACCGTGAGTGTTGACATTAATGTGAGTGTTGACATTACCGTGAGTGTTGACATTACCGCGGGTGTTGACATTACCGTGAGTGTTTACATTACCGCTGGTGTTGACATTACCGCGGGTGTTGACATTACCGTGAGTGTTGGCATTACCTCTGGTGTTGACATTTCCGTGGGAGTTGACATTACGGGGAGTGTTGACATTACCGTGGGTGTTAACATTACCGTGAGTGTTGACATTACCGTGAGTGTTGACATACTGTGAGTGTTAACATTACCGTGAGTGTTAACATTTCCGTGAGTGTTAACATTACCGTAAGTGTTGACATTAATGTGAGTGTTGACATTACCGGAAATGTTGACATTACCCTCGGTGTTGACAGTACTCTGGGTGTTTACATTACCCTGGGTTTTGACATTACCGTGGGTGTTGACATTACCGTGAGTGTTGACATTAACTATGGTGTTGACATTACCGTGAGTGTTGACATTACCGTGAGTGTTGACATTACATCTGGTGTTGACATTACCGTGAGTGTTGACATTAATGTGAGTGTTGACATTACCGGAAATGTTGACATTACCCTGGGTGTTGACAATACCCTGGGTGTTGACATTACCGCGGGTGTTGACATTACCTATGGTGTTGACAATACCTCTGGTGTTGACATTACTGTGGGTGTTGACATTCCCGTGAGTGTTGACATTACCTTGAGTGTTGACATTACCGTGAGTGCTGACATTACCGCGGGTGTTGACAATACCGATCATGTTGACATTACAGCTGGTGTTGACATTAACGCGGGTGTTGACATTACCTTGAGTGTTGACATTACCTCTGGTGTTGACATTACCGTGGGTGTTAACATTACCGTGAGTGTTAACATTACCGTGAGAGTTAACATTACCATAAGTGTTCACATTACCGTGAGTGATAACATTACCGTGAGTGATGACATTACCGCGTTTGTTGACATTACCGGGAGTGTTGACATTACCGTGAGTGTTGACATTACTGTGAGTGTTAACATTACCATAAGTGTTCACATTACCGTGAGTGATAACATTACCGTGAATGTTGACATTACCGTGGTTGTTAACATTACCGTGAGTGTTGACATTACCGCGGATGTTGACATTACCCCGGTTGTTGACATTACCGTGAGTGTTGACATTTCTGTGAGTGTTGACATTACCTTGAGTGTTTACATTACCCCGAGTGTTCACAGTACCGTGAGTGTTCACATTGCTGTGAGTGTTGACATTACCCGGGTGATGACATTACCCCGGGTGTTGACATTACCCCAGGTGTTGACATTACCGTGAGTGTTGACATTTCCGAGAGTGTTGACATTACCGTGAGTGTTGACATTTCCGTGAGTGCTGACATTACCGCGGGTGTTGACATTACAGCTCATGTTGATATTACCGCGGGTGTTGACATTACCGTGAGTGTTGACATTACAGCTGGTGTTGACATTACTGCAGGTGTTGACATTACCATGAGTGTTGACATTACCTCTGGTGTTGACATTACCGTGGGTGTTAACATTACCATGAGTGTTAACATTACCGTGAGTGTTGACATTACCGCGGGTGTTAACATTACCGCGGGAGTTGACATTACCGCGGGTGTTGACATTACCGTGAGTGTTGACATTACGGTGAGTGTTGAAATTACCGTGAATGATGACATTACCGTGAGAGTTGACACTTCGGTGAGTGTTGACATTACCGTGAGTGTTGACATTACCGTGAGTGTTGACATTACCGTCAGTGTTGACATTACCGTGGGTGTTGACATTACCGTGGGTGTTGACATTACCTTGAGTGTTGACATTACCGTATGTGTTAACATTACCGTGAGTATTGACAATTCCGCGGGTGTTGACATTACCCCGGGTGTTGACATTACCGTGAGTGTTGACATTACTGTGAGTGTTAACATTCCCGTGAGTGTTCACATAAACGTGAGTGATAACATTACCGTGAGTGTTGACATTACCGTGGGTGTTAACATTACCGTGAGTGTTGACATTACTGTGAGTGTTGACATTACCGTGAGTGTTAACATTTTCGCGGGTGTTGACATTACCGTTCGTGTTGACATTACCACAGGTGTTTACATTACCCCGGGTGTTGACATTACCCCGGGTGTTGACATTACCATGAGTGTTGATATTATCCCTGGTGTTGACATTACCCCGAGTGTTCACAGTACCGTGAGTGTTGACATTACTGTGAGTGTTGTCATTACCGAAGGTAATAACATTACCCCTGGTGCTGACATTACCCCGGGTGTTGACATTACCCCTGGTGCTGACATTACCCCGGGTGTTGACATTACCGCGTGTGTTGACATTACCGTGAGTATTGACATTACCCCGGGTGTTGACATTACCCCGGTTGTTGACATTACCATGAGTGTTGACATTACCGTGAGTGTTGACATTTCCTTGAGTGTTGACATTACCGTGAGTGTTGACATTACCGTGAGTGTTGACATTAATGTGAGTGTTGACATTACCGTGAGTGTTGACATTAATGCGGGTGTTGACATTACCGTGAGTGTTTACATTACCGCTGGTGTTGACATTACCGCGGGTGTTGACATTACCGTGAGTGTTGGCATTACCTCTGGTGTTGACATTTCCGTGGGAGTTGACATTACGGGGAGTGTTGACATTACCGTGGGTGTTAACATTACCGTGAGTGTTGACATTACCGTGAGTGTTGACATACTGTGAGTGTTAACATTACCGTGAGTGCTAACATTTCCGTGAGTGTTAACATTACCGTAAGTGTTGACATTAATGTGAGTGTTGACATTACCGGAAATGTTGACATTACCCTCGGTGTTGACAGTACTCTGGGTGTTTACATTACCCTGGGTTTTGACATTACCGTGGGTGTTGACATTACCGTGAGTGTTGACATTAACTATGGTGTTGACATTACCGTGAGTGTTGACATTACCGTGAGTGTTGACATTACATCTGGTGTTGACATTACCGTGAGTGTTGACATTAATGTGAGTGTTGACATTACCGGAAATGTTGACATTACCCTGGGTGTTGACAGTACTCTGGGTGTTTACATTACCCTGGGTTTTGACATTACCGTGGGTGTTGACATTACCGTGAGTGTTGACATTAACTATGGTGTTGACATTACCGTGAGTGTTAACATTACCGTGAGTGTTGACATTACCCTGAGTGTTGATATTACCGTGAGTGTTGATATTACCGTGAGTGTTAACATTACCGCGGGTGTTGACACTACCGTAAGTGTTGACATTACTCCGGGTGTTGACATTACTGATGGTGTTGACATTACCGTGAGTGTTAACAATACTGTGGATGTTGACCTTACCCCGGGTTTTGACATTACCCCGGGTGTTGACAGTGCCTCTGGTGTTAACATTACCGTGGGTGTTGACATTACCATGGGTGTTGACATTACTGCGGGTGTTGACATTACAGTGAGTGTTGACATTACGGTGAGTGTTGACATTACCGTGAATGTTGACATTACCGCGAGAGTTGACATTACCGTGAGTGTAGACATTACTGTGAGTGTTGACATTACCGTGAGTGTTGACATTACCGAAAGTGTTTACATTGCCGTGAGTGTTTACATTACCGCCGGTGTTGACATTGCCGTGGGTGTTGACATTACCGTGAGTGTTGACATTACCGTGAGTGTTGACATTTCCGTGAGTGCTGACATTACTGCGGGTGTTGACATTACCGCTCATGTTGATATTACCGCGGGTGTTGACATTACCGTGAGTGTTGACATTACAGCTGGTGTTGACATTACGGCAGGTGTTGACATTACCATGAGTGTTGACATTACCTCTAGTGGTTGACATTACCGTGGGTGTTAACATTACCATGAGTGTTAACATTACCGTGAGTGTTAACATTACCGTGAGTGTTGACATTACTGCTGGTGTTGACATTATCGCGGGTGTTGACATTGCCGTGAGTGTTGACATTACCCCGGGTGTTGACATTACCCCAGTTGTTGACATTACCATGAGTGTTGACATTACCGTGAGTGCTGACATTTCCTTGAGTGTTGACATTACAGTGAGTGTTGACATTACCGTGAGTGTTGACATTACCGCGGGTGTTGACATTACCGCGGGTGTTGACATTACCGCGGGTGTTGACATTACCGTGAGTGTTGACATTACCGCGGGTGTTAACATTACCGAGGGAGTTGACATTACCGTGAGTGTTGACATTACCGTGAGTGTTTACATTACCGTGAGTGTTTACATTACCGCCGGTGATGACATTGCCGTGGGTGTTGTCATTACAGTGAGTATTGACATTACCGTGAGTGTTGACATTACCGTGAATGATAACATTACAGTGAGTGCAGGCGATGAGTCACAATAACGTCGCTGAAGTATGTTGACCAGACCACACACTAGAAATTGAAGGGACAACGACGTTTCGGTCCGTCCTGGACCATTCTCAAGTCGATTGTGAATGTGATTGACATTACCGCTGGTGTTGACATTACCGCGGGTGTTGACATTACCGTGAGTGTTGACATTACTGTGAGTGTTGACATTAATGTGAGTGTTGACCTTACCGTGAGTGTCGACATTACCCTGGGTGTTGACAATACCCTGGGTGTTGACATTACCGCGGGTGTTGACATTACCTATGGTGTTGACAATACCTCTGGTGTTGACATTACTGTGGGTGTTGACATTCCCGTGAGTGTTGACATTACCTATGGTGTTGACATTACCTCTGGTGTTGACATTACTGTGGGTGTTGACATTTCCGTGAGTGTTAACATTACCGTGGGTGTTGACATTACCCCGGGTGTTAACATTACCCCCAGGTGTTAACATTACAGTGGGTGTTGACATTACCGTGAGTGTTAACATTACAGTGGGTGTTGACATTACCCCGGGTGTTAACATTACCCCCAGGTGTTGACATTACCGTGAGTGTTGACATTACGGTGAGTGTTAAAATTACCGTGAATGATGACATTACCGTGAGAGTTGACACTTCCGTGAGTGTTGACATTACTGTGAGTGTTGACATTACCATCAGTGTTGACATTACCGTGGGTGTTGACATTACCGTGAGTGTTGACAATACCGTATGTGTTAACATTACCGTGAGTATTGACAATTCCGCGGGTGTTGACATTACCCCGGGTGTTGACATTACCGTGAGTGTTGACATTACTGTGAGTGTTAACATTCCCGTGTGTGTTCACATTAACGTGAGTGATAACATTACCGTGAGTGTTGACATTACCGTGGGTGTTAACATTACCGTGAGTGTTGACATAGCCGCGGATGTTGACATTACCCCAGGTGTTGACATTACCACGGGTGTTGACATTACCGCGGGTGTTGACATTACCCCGGGTGTTGACATTACCCCAGGTGTTGACATTATTGTGAGTGTTGACATTACCCCGGGTGTTGACATTACCGCGGGTGTTGACATTACCGTGAGTGTAGACGTTACTGTGAGTGTTGACATTACCGTGAGTGTTAACATTTTCGCGGGTGTTGACATTACCGTTCGTGTTGACATTACGACAGGTGTTTACATTACCCCGGGTGTTGACATTTCCCCGGGTGTTGACATTACAATGAGTGTTGATATTACCCCTGGTGTTGACATTACCCCGAGTGTTCACAGTACCGTGAGTGTTGACATTACTGTGAGTGTTGTCATTACCGAAGGTAATAAAATTACCCCTGGTGCTGACATTACCCCGGGTGTTGACATTACCCCAGGTGCTGACATTACCCCGGGTGTTGACATTACCCCAGGTGCTGACATTACCTCGAGTGTTGACATTACCGCGTGTGTTGACATTACCGTGAGTATTGACATTACCCCGGGTATTGACATTACCCCGGTTGTTGACATTACCATGAGTGTTGACATTTCCGTGAGTGTTGACATTTCCTTGAGTGTTGACATTACCGTGAGTGTTGACATTACCGTGAGTGTTGACATTAATGTGAGTGTTGACATTACCGTGAGTGTTGACATTACCGCGGGTGTTGACATTACCGTGAGTTTTGACATTACCGCTGGTGTTGACATTACCGCGGGTGTTGACATTACCGTGAGTGTTGGCATTACCTCTGGTGTTGACATTTCCGTGGGAGTTGACATTACGGTGAGTGTTGACATTACCGTGAGTGTTAACATTACCGTGAGTGTTGACATTACCGTGAGTGTTGACATACTGTGAGTGTTAACATTACCGTGAGTGTTAACATTACCGTGAGTGTTAACATTACCGTGAGTGTTGACATTACCGTGAGTGTTGACATTAATGTGAGTGTTGACATTACCGGAAATGTTGACATTACCCTGGGTGTTGACAGTACTCTGGGTGTTGACATTACCCTGGGTTTTGACATTACCGTGGGTGTTGACATTACCGTGAGTGTTGACATTACCTATGGTGTTGACATTACCGTGAGTGTTGACATTACATCTGGTGTTGACATTACCGTGGGTGTTGACATTACCGTGAGTGTTGACATTACCGTGAGTGTTAACATTACCGTGAGTGTTGACATTACCCTGAGTGTTGACATTACCGTGAGTGTTGATATTACCGTGAGTGTTAACATTACCGCGGGTGTTGACATTACCGTAAGTGTTGACATTACTCCGGGTGTTGACATTACTGATGGTGTTGACATTACCGTGAGTGTTAACATTACCGTGGATGTTGACATTACCCCGGGTGTTGACATTACCCCGGGTGTTGACAGTGCCTCTGGTGTTAACATTACCGTGGGTGTTGACATTACCATGGGTGTTGACATTACTGCGGGTGTTGACATTACCGTGAGTGTTGACATTACGGTGAGTGTTGACATTACCGTGAGTGTTGACATACTGTGAGTGTTGACATTACCGTGAGTGTTAATATTACCGTGAGTGTTGACATTACAGTAAGTGTTGACATTACCGTGAGTGTTGACATTACTGTGAGTGTTGACATTACCGTGGGTGTTGACATTACCGTAAGTGTTGACATTACCGCGGGTGTTGACATTACCGCGGGTGTTGACATTACCGCGAGTGTTGACATTACCATGAGTGTTGACATTACCGTGAGTGATAACATTACCGTGAGTGTTGACATTACCATGTGTGTTAACATTACCATGAGTGTTGACAATACCACGGGTGTTGACATTACCGTAAGTGTTGACATTACCGTGAGTGTTAACATTACCGTGAGTGTTCACATTACCGTGAGTGATAACATTACCGTGAGTGTTGACATTACCGTGGGTGTTAACATTACCCCGGGTATTGACATTATCACGGGTGTTGACATTACCGTGAGTGTTGACATTACCGCTGGTGTTGACATTACCCCGGGTGTTGACATTACCCCAGGTGTTGACATTACCGTGAGTGTTGACATTTCCGTGAGTGTTGACATTACCTTGAGTGTTGACATTACCGTGAGTGCTGACATTACCGCGGGTGTTGACAATACCGCTCATGTTGACATTACAGCTGGTGTTGACATTAACGCGGGTGTTGACATTACCTTGAGTGTTGACATTACCTCTGGTGTTGACATTACCGTGGGTGTTAACATTACCGTGAGTGTTAACATTACCGTGAGAGTTAACATTACCGTGAGTGTTGACATTACCGCTGGTGTTGACATTACCGCGGGTGTTGACATTACCGTGAGTGTTGACATTACCGTGAGTGTTGACATTACCGTGAGTGTTGACATTAACTCAGGTGTTGACATTACCGTGGATGTTGACATTACCGTGAGTGTTGACATTACCGTGAGTGTTGACATTACCGCGGTTGTTGACATTACCGCTGGTGTTGACATTACCGTGAGTGTTGACATTACTGCGGTTGTTGACATTACCGCTGATGTTGACATTACCGGGGGTGTTGACATTTCCGTAAGTGTTGACATTTCCTCTGGTGTTGACATTACCGTGGGTGTTGACATTACCATGAGTGTTAACATTACCGGGAGTGTTAACATTACCGTGAGTGTTGACATTACCGTGAGTGTTGACATTACCGTGAGTGTTGACATTACCGCGGGTGTTGACATTACCGCGAGTGTTGACATTACCATGAGCGTTGACATTACCGTGAGTGATAAAATTACCGTGAGTGTTGACATTACCGTGTGTGTTAACATTACCGTGAGTGTTGACATTACCCCTGGTTTTGACATTACCCCGGGTGTTGACATTACCGTGAGTGATGACATTACTGTGAGTGTTAACATTACCATAAGTGTTCACATTACCGTGAGTGATAACATTACCGTGAATGTTGACATTGCCGTGGTTGTTAACATTACCGTGAGTGTTGACATTTCCGTGAGTGCTGACATTACCGCGGGTGTTGACATTACAGCTCATGTTGATATTACCGCGGGTGTTGACATTACCGTGAGTGTTGACATTACAGCTGGTGTTGACATTACTGCAGGTGTTGACATTACCATGAGTGTTGACATTACCTCTGGTGTTGACATTACCGTGGGTGTTAACATTACCATGAGTGTTAACATTACCGTGAGTGTTGACATTACCGCGGGTGTTAACATTACCGCGGGAGTTGACATTACCGCGGGTGTTGACATTACCGTGAGTGTTGACATTACCCCGGGAGGTGACATTACCCCGGTTGTTGACATTACCATGAGTGTTGACATTACCGTGAGTGTTGACATTTCCTTGAGTGTTGACATTACAGTGAGTGTTGACATTACCGTGAGTGTTGACATTACCGCGGGTGTTGACATTACCGCGGGTGTTGACATTACCGCGGGTGTTGACATTACCGTGAGTGTTGACATTACCGCGGGTGTTAACATTACCGTGGGAGTTGACATTGCCGTGAGTGTTGACATTACCGTGAGTGTTTACATTACCGTGAGTGTTTACATTACCGCCGGTGTTGACATTGCCGTGGGTGTTGACATTACTGTGAGTATTGACATTACCGTGAGTGTTGACATTACCGTGAATGATAACATTACAGTGAGTGCAGGCGATGAGTCACAATAACGTGGCTGATGTATGTTGACCAGACCACACACTAGAAATTGAAGGGACGACGACGTTTCGGTCCGTCCTGGACTATTCTCAAGTCGATTGTGAATGTGATTGACATTACCGCTGGTGTTGACATTACCGCGGGTGTTGACATTACCGTGAGTGTTGACATTACTGTGAGTGTTGACATTAATGTGAGTGTTGAACTTACCGTGAGTGTCGACATTACCCTGGGTGTTGACAATACCTATGGTGTTGACAATACCTCTGGTGTTGACATTACTGTGGGTGTTGACATTACCGTGAGTGTTGACATTACCTATGGTGTTGACATTACCTCTAGTGTTGACATTACTGTGGGTGTTGACATTACCGTGAGTGTTAACATTACCGTGGGTGTTGACATTACCCCAGGTGTTAACATTACCCCCAGGTGTTGACATTACCGTGGGTGTTGACATTACCGCGCGTGTTGACATTACCGTGAGTGTTGACATTACGGTGAGTGTTGAAATTACCGTGAATGATGACATTACCGTGAGAGTTGACACTTCGGTGAGTGTTGACATTACCGTGAGTGTTGACATTACCGTGAGTGTTGACATTACCGTCAGTGTTGACATTACCGTGGGTGTTGACATTACCGTGGGTGTTGACATTACCGTGAGTGTTGACATTACCGTATGTGTTAACATTACCGTGAGTATTGACAATTCCGCGGGTGTTGACATTACCCCGGGTGTTGACATTACCGTGAGTGTTGACATTACTGTGAGTGTTAACATTACCGTGAGTGTTGACATAACCGCGGATGTTGACATTACCCCAGGTGTTGACATTACCACGGGTGTTGACATTACCGCGGGTGTTGACATTACCCCGGGTGTTGACATTACCCCACGTGTTGACATTACTGTGAGTGTTGACATTACCCCGGGTGTTGACATTACCGCGGGTGTTGACATTACCGTGAGTGTAGACGTTACTGTGAGTGTTGACATTACCGTGAGTGTTAACATTTTCGCGGGTGTTGACATTACCGTTCGTGTTGACATTACGACAGGTGTTTACATTACCCCGGGTGTTGACATTTCCCCGGGTGTTGACATTACAATGAGTGTTGATATTACCCCTGGTGTTGACATTACCCCGAGTGTTCACAGTACCGTGAGTGTTGACATTACTGTGAGTGTTGTCATTACCGAAGGTAATAAAATTACCCCTGGTGCTGACATTACCCCGGGTGTTGACATTACTCCAGGTGCTGACATTACCCCGGGTGTTGACATTACCCCAGGTGCTGACATTACCTCGGGTGTTGACATTACCGCGTGTGTTGACATTACCGTGAGTATTGACATTACCGTGAGTGTTGACATTACCCCGGGTGTTGACATTACCCCAGTTGTTGACATTACCATGAGTGTTGACATTACCGTGAGAGTTAACATTACCGTGAGTGTTGACATTACCGTGAGTGTTGACATACTGTGAGTGTTGACATTACCGTGAGTGTTGATATTACCGTGAGTGTTGACATTACAGTAAGTGTTGACATTACCGTGAGTGTTGACATTACTGTGAGTGTTGACATTACCGTGGGTGTTGACATTACCGTAAGTGTTGACATTACCGCGGGTGTTGACATTACCGCGGGTGTTGACATTACCGCGAGTGTTGACATTACCATGAGTGTTGACATTACCGTGAGTGATAACATTACCGTGAGTGTTGACATTACCATGTGTGTTAACATTACCATGAGTGTTGACAATACCACGGGTGTTGACATTACCGTAAGTGTTGACATTACCGTGAGTGTTAACATTACCGTGAGTGTTCACATTACCGTGAGTGATAACATTACCGTGAGTGTTGACATTACCGTGGGTGTTAACATTACCCCGGGTGTTGACATTATCACGGGTGTTGACATTACCGTGAGTGTTGACATTACCGCTGGTGTTGACATTACCCCGGGTGTTGACATTACCCCAGGTGTTGACATTACCGTGAGTGTTGACATTTCCGTGAGTGTTGACATTACCTTGAGTGTTGACATTGCCGTGAGTGCTGACATTACCGCGGGTGTTGACAATACCGCTCATGTTGACATTACAGCTTGTGTTGACATTAACGCGGGTGTTGACATTACCTTGAGTGTTGACATTACCTCTGGTGTTGACATTACCGTGGGTGTTAACATTACCGTGAGTGTTAACATTACCGTGAGAGTTAACATTACCGTGAGTGTTGACATTACCGCTGGTGTTGACATTACCGCGGGTGTTGACATTACCGTGAGTGTTGACATTACCGTGAGTGTTGACATTACCGCGGTTGTTGACATTACCGCTGGTGTTGACATTACCGTGAGTGTTGACATTACTGCGGTTGTTGACATTACCGCTGGTGTTGACATTACCGGGGGTGTTGACATTTCCGTAAGTGTTGACATTTCCTCTGGTGTTGACATTACCGTGGGTGTTGACATTACCATGAGTGTTAACATTACCGGGAGTGTTAACATTACCGTGAGTGTTGACATTACCGTGAGTGTTGACATTACCGTGAGTGTTGACATTACCGCGGGTGTTGACATTACCGCGAGTGTTGACATTACCATGAGCGTTGACATTACCGTGAGTGATAACATTACCGTGAGTGTTGACATTACCGTGTGTGTTAACATTACCGTGAGTGTTGACATTACCCCTGGTTTTGACATTACCCCGGGTGTTGACATTACCGTGAGTGATGACATTACCGCGTTTGTTGACATTACCGGGAGTGTTGACATTACCGTGAGTGTTGACATTACTGTGAGTGTTAACATTACCATAAGTGTTCACATTACCGTGAGTGATAACATTACCGTGAATGTTGACATTACCGTGGTTGTTAACATTACCGTGAGTGTTGACATTACCGCGGATGTTGACATTACCCCGGTTGTTGACATTACCGTGAGTGTTGACATTTCTGTGAGTGTTGACATTACCTTGAGTGTTTACATTACCCCGAGTGTTCACAGTACCGTGAGTGTTCACATTACTGTGAGTGTTGACATTACCCGGGTGATGACATTACCCCGGGTGTTGACATTACCCCAGGTGTTGACATTACCGTGAGTGTTGACATTTCCGAGAGTGTTGACATTACCGTGAGTGTTGACATTTCCGTGAGTGCTGACATTACCGCGGGTGTTGACATTACAGCTCATGTTGATATTACCGCGGGTGTTGACATTACCGTGAGTGTTGACATTACAGCTGGTGTTGACATTACTGCAGGTGTTGACATTACCATGAGTGTTGACATTACCTCTGGTGTTGACATTACCGTGGGTGTTAACATTACCATGAGTGTTAACATTACCGTGAGTGTTGACATTACCGCGGGTGTTAACATTACCGCGGGAGTTGACATTACCGCGGGTGTTGACATTACCGTGAGTGTTGACATTACGGTGAGTGTTGAAATTACCGTGAATGATGACATTACCGTGAGAGTTGACACTTCGGTGAGTGTTGACATTACCGTGAGTGTTCACATTACCGTGAGTGTTGACATTACCGTCAGTGTTGACATTACCGGGGGTGTTGACATTACCGTGGGTGTTGACATTACCGTGAGTGTTGACATTACCGTATGTGTTAACATTACCGTGAGTATTGACAATTCCGCGGGTGTTGACATTACCCCGGGTGTTGACATTACCGTGAGTGTTGACATTACTGTGAGTGTTAACATTCCCGTGAGTGTTCACATAAACGTGAGTGATAACATTACCGTGAGTGTTGACATTACCGTGGGTGTTAACATTACCGTGAGTGTTGACATAACCGCGGATGTTGACATTACCCCAGGTGTTGACATTACCACGGGTGTTGACATTACCGCGGGTGTTGACATTACCGTGAGTGTAGACGTTACTGTGAGTGTTGACATTACCGTGAGTGTTAACATTTTCGCGGGTGTTGACATTACCGTTCGTGTTGACATTACCACAGGTGTTTACATTACCCCGGGTGTTGACATTACCCCGGGTGTTGACATTACCATGAGTGTTGATATTACCCCTGGTGTTGACATTACCCCGAGTGTTCACAGTACCGTGAGTGTTGACATTACTGTGAGTGTTGTCATTTCCGAAGGTAATAACATTACCCCTGGTGCTGACATTACCCCGGGTGTTGACATTACCCCTGGTGCTGACATTACCCCGGGTGTTGACATTACCGCGTGTGTTGACATTACCGTGAGTATTGATATTACCCCGGGTGTTGACATTACCGCGGGTGTTGACATTACCGCGTGTGTTGACATTACCGCGGGTGTTGACATTACCGTGAGTATTGATATTACCCCGGGTGTTGACATTACCCCGGGTGTTGACATTACCGCGTGTGTTGACATTACCGCGGGTGTTGACATTACCGCGGGTGTTGACATTACCGCGAGTGTTGACATTACCATGAGTGTTGACATTACCGTGAGTGATAACATTACCGTGAGTGTTGACATTACCATGTGTGTTAACATTACCATGAGTGTTGACAATACCACGGGTGTTGACATTTCCGTAAGTGTTGACATTACCGTGAGTGTTAACATTACCGTGAGTGTTCACATTACCGTGAGTGATAACATTACCGTGAGTGTTGACATTACCGTGGGTGTTAACATTACCCCGGGTGTTGACATTATCACGGGTGTTGACATTACCGTGAGTGTTGACATTACCGCTGGTGTTGACATTACCCCGGGTGTTGACATTACCCCAGGTGTTGACATTACCGTGAGTGTTGACATTTCCGTGAGTGTTGACATTACCTTGAGTGTTGACATTACCGTGAGTGCTGACATTACCGCGGGTGTTGACAATACCGCTCATGTTGACATTACAGCTGGTGTTGACATTAACGCGGGTGTTGACATTACCTTGAGTGTTGACATTACCTCTGGTGTTGACATTACCGTGGGTGTTAACATTACCGTGAGTGTTAACATTACCGTGAGAGTTAACATTACCGTGAGTGTTGACATTACCGCTGGTGTTGACATTACCGCGGGTGTTGACATTACCGTGAGTGTTGACATTACCGTGAGTGTTGACATTACCGTGAGTGTTGACATTAACTCAGGTGTTGACATTACCGTGGATGTTGACATTACCGTGAGTGTTGACATTACCGTGAGTGTTGACATTACCGCGGTTGTTGACATTACCGCTGGTGTTGACATTACCGTGAGTGTTGACATTACTGCGGTTGTTGACATTACCGCTGGTGTTGACATTACCGGGGGTGTTGACATTTCCGTAAGTGTTGACATTTCCTCTGGTGTTGACATTACCGTGGGTGTTGACATTACCATGAGTGTTAACATTACCGGGAGTGTTAACATTACCGTGAGTGTTGACATTACCGTGAGTGTTGACATTACCGTGAGTGTTGACATTACCGCGGGTGTTAACATTACCGTGGGAGTTGACATTGCCGTGAGTGTTGACATTACCGTGAGTGTTTACATTACCGTGAGTGTTTACATTACCGCCGGTGTTGACATTGCCGTGGGTGTTGACATTACTGTGAGTATTGACATTACCGTGAGTGTTGACATTACCGTGAATGATAACATTACAGTGAGTGCAGGCGATGAGTCACAATAACGTGGCTGATGTATGTTGACCAGACCACACACTAGAAATTGAAGGGACGACGACGTTTCGGTCCGTCCTGGACTATTCTCAAGTCGATTGTGAATGTGATTGACATTACCGCTGGTGTTGACATTACCGCGGGTGTTGACATTACCGTGAGTGTTGACATTACTGTGAGTGTTGACATTAATGTGAGTGTTGAACTTACCGTGAGTGTCGACATTACCCTGGGTGTTGACAATACCTATGGTGTTGACAATACCTCTGGTGTTGACATTACTGTGGGTGTTGACATTACCGTGAGTGTTGACATTACCTATGGTGTTGACATTACCTCTAGTGTTGACATTACTGTGGGTGTTGACATTACCGTGAGTGTTAACATTACCGTGGGTGTTGACATTACCCCAGGTGTTAACATTACCCCCAGGTGTTGACATTACCGTGGGTGTTGACATTACCGCGCGTGTTGACATTACCGTGAGTGTTGACATTACGGTGAGTGTTGAAATTACCGTGAATGATGACATTACCGTGAGAGTTGACACTTCGGTGAGTGTTGACATTACCGTGAGTGTTGACATTACCGTGAGTGTTGACATTACCGTGGGTGTTGACATTACCGCGCGTGTTGACATTACCGTGAGTGTTGACATTACGGTGAGTGTTGAAATTACCGTGAATGATGACATTACCGTGAGAGTTGACACTTCGGTGAGTGTTGACATTACCGTGAGTGTTGACATTACCGTGAGTGTTGACATTACCGTCAGTGTTGACATTACCGTGGGTGTTGACATTACCGTGGGTGTTGACATTACCGTGAGTGTTGACATTACCGTATGTGTTAACATTACCGTGAGTATTGACAATTCCGCGGGTGTTGACATTACCCCGGGTGTTGACATTACCGTGAGTGTTGACATTACTGTGAGTGTTAACATTACCGTGAGTGTTGACATAACCGCGGATGTTGACATTACCCCAGGTGTTGACATTACCACGGGTGTTGACATTACCGCGGGTGTTGACATTACCCCGGGTGTTGACATTACCCCACGTGTTGACATTACTGTGAGTGTTGACATTACCCCGGGTGTTGACATTACCGCGGGTGTTGACATTACCGTGAGTGTAGACGTTACTGTGAGTGTTGACATTACCGTGAGTGTTAACATTTTCGCGGGTGTTGACATTACCGTTCGTGTTGACATTACGACAGGTGTTTACATTACCCCGGGTGTTGACATTTCCCCGGGTGTTGACATTACAATGAGTGTTGATATTACCCCTGGTGTTGACATTACCCCGAGTGTTCACAGTACCGTGAGTGTTGACATTACTGTGAGTGTTGTCATTACCGAAGGTAATAAAATTACCCCTGGTGCTGACATTACCCCGGGTGTTGACATTACTCCAGGTGCTGACATTACCCTGGGTGTTGACATTACCCCAGGTGCTGACATTACCTCGGGTGTTGACATTACCGCGTGTGTTGACATTACCGTGAGTATTGACATTACCGTGAGTGTTGACATTACCCCGGGTGTTGACATTACCCCAGTTGTTGACATTACCATGAGTGTTGACATTACCGTGAGAGTTAACATTACCGTGAGTGTTGACATTACCGTGAGTGTTGACATACTGTGAGTGTTGACATTACCGTGAGTGTTGATATTACCGTGAGTGTTGACATTACAGTAAGTGTTGACATTACCGTGAGTGTTGACATTACTGTGAGTGTTGACATTACCGTGGGTGTTGACATTACCGTAAGTGTTGACATTACCGCGGGTGTTGACATTACCGCGGGTGTTGACATTACCGCGAGT
The DNA here is from genome assembly GCF_040958095.1 of Procambarus clarkii. Classification (NCBI taxonomy): domain Eukaryota; kingdom Metazoa; phylum Arthropoda; class Malacostraca; order Decapoda; family Cambaridae; genus Procambarus; species Procambarus clarkii. The sequence goes on along the minus strand of NC_091150.1, from coordinate 2,437,773 downwards.
GTTGACATTACCATGAGTGTTGACATTACCGTGAGTGATAACATTACCGTGAGTGTTGACATTACCATGTGTGTTAACATTACCATGAGTGTTGACAATACCACGGGTGTTGACATTACCGTAAGTGTTGACATTACCGTGAGTGTTAACATTACCGTGAGTGTTCACATTACCGTGAGTGATAACATTACCATGAGTGTTGACATTACCGTGGGTGTTAACATTACCCCGGGTGTTGACATTATCACGGGTGTTGACATTACCGTGAGTGTTGACATTACCGCTGGTGTTGACATTACCCCGGGTGTTGACATTACCCCAGGTGTTGACATTACCGTGAGTGTTGACATTTCCGTGAGTGTTGACATTACCTTGAGTGTTGACATTGCCGTGAGTGCTGACATTACCGCGGGTGTTGACAATACCGCTCATGTTGACATTACAGCTTGTGTTGACATTAACGCGGGTGTTGACATTACCTTGAGTGTTGACATTACCTCTGGTGTTGACATTACCGTGGGTGTTAACATTACCGTGAGTGTTAACATTACCGTGAGAGTTAACATTACCGTGAGTGTTGACATTACCGCTGGTGTTGACATTACCGCGGGTGTTGACATTACCGTGAGTGTTGACATTACCGTGAGTGTTGACATTACCGCGGTTGTTGACATTACCGCTGGTGTTGACATTACCGTGAGTGTTGACATTACTGCGGTTGTTGACATTACCGCTGGTGTTGACATTACCGGGGGTGTTGACATTTCCGTAAGTGTTGACATTTCCTCTGGTGTTGACATTACCGTGGGTGTTGACATTACCATGAGTGTTAACATTACCGGGAGTGTTAACATTACCGTGAGTGTTGACATTACCGTGAGTGTTGACATTACCGTGAGTGTTGACATTACCGCGGGTGTTGACATTACCGCGAGTGTTGACATTACCATGAGCGTTGACATTACCGTGAGTGATAACATTACCGTGAGTGTTGACATTACCGTGTGTGTTAACATTACCGTGAGTGTTGACATTACCCCTGGTTTTGACATTACCCCGGGTGTTGACATTACCGTGAGTGATGACATTACCGCGTTTGTTGACATTACCGGGAGTGTTGACATTACCGTGAGTGTTGACATTACTGTGAGTGTTAACATTACCATAAGTGTTCACATTACCGTGAGTGATAACATTACCGTGAATGTTGACATTACCGTGGTTGTTAACATTACCGTGAGTGTTGACATTACCGCGGATGTTGACATTACCCCGGTTGTTGACATTACCGTTAGTGTTGACATTTCTGTGAGTGTTGACATTACCTTGAGTGTTTACATTACCCCGAGTGTTCACAGTACCGTGAGTGTTCACATTACTGTGAGTGTTGACATTACCCGGGTGATGACATTACCCCGGGTGTTGACATTACCCCAGGTGTTGACATTACCGTGAGTGTTGACATTTCCGAGAGTGTTGACATTACCGTGAGTGTTGACATTTCCGTGAGTGCTGACATTACCGCGGGTGTTGACATTACAGCTCATGTTGATATTACCGCGGGTGTTGACATTACCGTGAGTGTTGACATTACAGCTGGTGTTGACATTACTGCAGGTGTTGACATTACCATGAGTGTTGACATTACCTCTGGTGTTGACATTACCGTGGGTGTTAACATTACCATGAGTGTTAACATTACCGTGAGTGTTGACATTACCGCGGGTGTTAACATTACCGTGAGTGTTGACATAACCGCGGATGTTGACATTACCCCAGGTGTTGACATTACCACGGGTGTTGACATTACCGCGGGTGTTGACATTACCGTGAGTGTAGACGTTACTGTGAGTGTTGACATTACCGTGAGTGTTAACATTTTCGCGGGTGTTGACATTACCGTTCGTGTTGACATTACCACAGGTGTTTACATTACCCCGGGTGTTGACATTACCCCGGGTGTTGACATTACCATGAGTGTTGATATTACCCCTGGTGTTGACATTACCCCGAGTGTTCACAGTACCGTGAGTGTTGACATTACTGTGAGTGTTGTCATTACCGAAGGTAATAACATTACCCCTGGTGCTGACATTACCCCGGGTGTTGACATTACCCCTGGTGCTGACATTACCCCGGGTGTTGACATTACCGCGTGTGTTGACATTACCGTGAGTATTGATATTACCCCGGGTGTTGACATTACCGCGGGTGTTGACATTACCGCGTGTGTTGACATTACCGCGGGTGTTGACATTACCGTGAGTATTGATATTACCCCGGGTGTTGACATTACCCCGGGTGTTGACATTACCGCGTGTGTTGACATTACCGCGGGTGTTGACATTACCGCGGGTGTTGACATTACCGCGAGTGTTGACATTACCATGAGTGTTGACATTACCGTGAGTGATAACATTACCGTGAGTGTTGACATTACCATGTGTGTTAACATTACCATGAGTGTTGACAATACCACGGGTGTTGACATTTCCGTAAGTGTTGACATTACCGTGAGTGTTAACATTACCGTGAGTGTTCACATTACCGTGAGTGATAACATTACCGTGAGTGTTGACATTACCGTGGGTGTTAACATTACCCCGGGTGTTGACATTATCACGGGTGTTGACATTACCGTGAGTGTTGACATTACCGCTGTTGTTGACATTACCCCGGGTGTTGACATTACCCCAGGTGTTGACATTACCGTGAGTGTTGACATTTCCGTGAGTGTTGACATTACCTTGAGTGTTGACATTACCGTGAGTACTGACATTACCGCGGGTGTTGACAATACCGCTCATGTTGACATTACAGCTGGTGTTGACATTAACGCGGGTGTTGACATTACCTTGAGTGTTGACATTACCTCTGGTGTTGACATTACCGTGGGTGTTAACATTACCGTGAGTGTTAACATTACCGTGAGAGTTAACATTACCGTGAGTGTTGACATTACCGCTGGTGTTGACATTACCGCGGGTGTTGACATTACCGTGAGTGTTGACATTACCGTGAGTGTTGACATTACCGTGAGTGTTGACATTAACTCAGGTGTTGACATTACCGTGGATGTTGACATTACCGTGAGTGTTGACATTACCGTGAGTGTTAACATTACCGCGGTTGTTGACATTACCGCTGGTGTTGACATTACCGTGAGTGTTGACATTACTGCGGTTGTTGACATTACCGCTGGTGTTGACATTACCGGGGGTGTTGACATTTCCGTAAGTGTTGACATTTCCTCTGGTGTTGACATTACCGTGGGTGTTGACATTACCATGAGTGTTAACATTACCGGGAGTGTTAACATTACCGTGAGTGTTGACATTACCGTGAGTGTTGACATTACCGTGAGTGTTGACATTACCGCGGGTGTTGACATTACCGCGAGTGTTGACATTACCATGAGCGTTGACATTACCGTGAGTGATAACATTACCGTGAGTGTTGACATTACCGTGTGTGTTAACATTACCGTGAGTGTTGACATTACCCCTGGTTTTGACATTACCCCGGGTGTTGACATTACCGTGAGTGATGACATTACCGCGTTTGTTGACATTACCGGGACTGTTGACATTACCGTGAGTGTTGACATTACTGTGAGTGTTAACATTACCATAAGTGTTCACATTACCGTGAGTGATAACATTACCGTGAATGTTGACATTACCGTGGTTGTTAACATTACCGTGAGTGTTGACATTACCGCGGATGTTGACATTACCCCGGTTGTTGACATTACCTTGAGTGTTTACATTACCCCGAGTGTTCACAGTACCGTGAGTGTTCACATTACTGTGAGTGTTGACATTACCCGGGTGATGACATTACCCCGGGTGTTGACATTACCCCAGGTGTTGACATTACCGTGAGTGTTGACATTTCCGTGAGTGTTGACATTACCGTGAGTGTTGACATTTCCGTGAGTGCTGACATTACCGCGGGTGTTGACATTACAGCTCATGTTGATATTACCGCGGGTGTTGACATTACCGTGAGTGTTGACATTACAGCTGGTGTTGACATTACTGCAGGTGTTGACATTACCATGAGTGTTGACATTACCTCTGGTGTTGACATTACCGTGGGTGTTAACATTACCATGAGTGTTAACATTACTGTGAGTGTTGACATTACCGCGGGTGTTAACATTACCGCGGGAGTTGACATTACCGCGGGTGTTGACATTACCGTGAGTGTTGACATTACCCCGGGAGGTGACATTACCCCGGTTGTTGACATTACCATGAGTGTTGACATTACCGTGAGTGTTGACATTTCCTTGAGTGTTGACATTGCAGTGAGTGTTGACATTACCGTGAGTGTTGACATTACCGCGGGTGTTGACATTACCGCGGGTGTTGACATTACCGCGGGTGTTGACATTACCGTGAGTGTTGACATTACCGCGGGTGTTAACATTACCGCGGGAGTTGACATTGCCGTGAGTGTTGACATTACCGTGAGTGTTTACATTACCGTGAGTGTTTACATTACCGCCGGTGTTGACATTGCCGTGGGTGTTGACATTACTGTGAGTATTGACATTACCGTGAGTGTTGACATTACCGTGAATGATAACATTACAGTGAGTGCAGGCGATGAGTCACAATAACGTGGCTGATGTATGTTGACCAGACCACACACTAGAAATTGAAGGGACGACGACGTTTCGGTCCGTCCTGGACTATTCTCAAGTCGATTGTGAATGTGATTGACATTACCGCTGGTGTTGACATTACCGCGGGTGTTGACATTACCGTGAGTGTTGACATTACTGTGAGTGTTGACATTAATGTGAGTGTTGAACTTACCGTGAGTGTCGACATTACCCTGGGTGTTGACAATACCTATGGTGTTGACAATACCTCTGGTGTTGACATTACTGTGGGTGTTGACATTACCGTGAGTGTTGACATTACCTATGGTGTTGACATTACCTCTAGTGTTGACATTACTGTGGGTGTTGACATTACCGTGAGTGTTAACATTACCGTGGGTGTTGACATTACCCCAGGTGTTAACATTACCCCCAGGTGTTGACATTACCGTGGGTGTTGACATTACCGCGCGTGTTGACATTACCGTGAGTGTTGACATTACGGTGAGTGTTGAAATTACCGTGAATGATGACATTACCGTGAGAGTTGACACTTCGGTGAGTGTTGACATTACCGTGAGTGTTGACATTACCGTGAGTGTTGACATTACCGTCAGTGTTGACATTACCGTGGGTGTTGACATTACCGTGGGTGTTGACATTACCGTGAGTGTTGACATTACCGTATGTGTTAACATTACCATGAGTATTGACAATTCCGCGGGTGTTGACATTACCCCGGGTGTTGACATTACCGTGAGTGTTGACATTACTGTGAGTGTTAACATTCCCGTGAGTGTTCACATAAACGTGAGTGATAACATTACCGTGAGTGTTGACATTACCGTGGGTGTTAACATTACCGTGAGTGTTGACATAACCGCGGATGTTGACATTACCCCAGGTGTTCACATTACCACGGGTGTTGACATTACCGCGGGTGTTGACATTACCCCGGGTGTTGACATTACCCCACGTGTTGACATTACTGTGAGTGTTGACATTACCCCGGGTGTTGACATTACCGCGGGTGTTGACATTACCGTGAGTGTAGACGTTACTGTGAGTGTTGACATTACCGTGAGTGTTAACATTTTCGCGGGTGTTGACATTACCGTTCGTGTTGACATTACGACAGGTGTTTACATTACCCCGGGTGTTGACATTTCCCCGGGTGTTGACATTACAATGAGTGTTGATATTACCCCTGGTGTTGACATTACCCCGAGTGTTCACAGTACCGTGAGTGTTGACATTACTGTGAGTGTTGTCATTACCGAAGGTAATAAAATTACCCCTGGTGCTGACATTACCCCGGGTGTTGACATTACTCCAGGTGCTGACATTACCCCGGGTGTTGACATTACCGTGAGTATTGACATTACCGTGAGTGTTGACATTACCCCGGGTGTTGACATTACCCCAGTTGTTGACATTACCATGAGTGTTGACATTACCGTGAGAGTTAACATTACCGTGAGTGTTGACATTACCGTGAGTGTTGACATACTGTGAGTGTTGACATTACCGTGAGTGTTGATATTACCGTGAGTGTTGACATTACAGTAAGTGTTGACATTACCGTGAGTGTTGACATTACTGTGAGTGTTGACATTACCGTGGGTGTTGACATTACCGTAAGTGTTGACATTACCGCGGGTGTTGACATTACCGCGGGTGTTGACATTACCGCGAGTGTTGACATTACCATGAGTGTTGACATTACCGTGAGTGATAACATTACCGTGAGTGTTGACATTACCATGTGTGTTAACATTACCATGAGTGTTGACAATACCACGGGTGTTGACATTACCATAAGTGTTGACATTACCGTGAGTGTTAACATTACCGTGAGTGTTCACATTACCGTGAGTGATAACATTACCGTGAGTGTTGACATTACCGTGGGTGTTAACATTACCCCGAGTGTTGACATTATCACGGGTGTTGACATTACCGTGAGTGTTGACATTACCGCTGGTGTTGACATTACCCCGGGTGTTGACATTACCCCAGGTGTTGACATTACCGTGAGTGTTGACATTTCCGTGAGTGTTGACATTACCTTGAGTGTTGACATTACCGTGAGTGCTGACATTACCGCGGGTGTTGACAATACCGCTCATGTTGACATTACAGCTGGTGTTGACATTAACGCGGGTGTTGACATTACCTTGAGTGTTGACATTACCTCTGGTGTTGACATTACCGTGGGTGTTAACATTACCGTGAGTGTTAACATTACCGTGAGAGTTAACATTACCGTGAGTGTTGACATTACCGCTGGTGTTGACATTACCGCGGGTGTTGACATTACCGTGAGTGTTGACATTACCGTGAGTGTTGACATTACCGTGAGTGTTGACATTAACTCAGGTGTTGACATTACCGTGGATGTTGACATTACCGTGAGTGTTGACATTACCGTGAGTGTTGACATTACCGCGGTTGTTGACATTACCGCTGGTGTTGACATTACCGTGAGTGTTGACATTACTGCTGTTGTTGACATTACCGCTGGTGTTGACATTACCGGGGGTGTTGACATTTCCGTAAGTGTTGACATTTCCTCTGGTGTTGACATTACCGTGGGTGTTGACATTACCATGAGTGTTAACATTACCGGGAGTGTTAACATTACCGTGAGTGTTGACATTACCGTGAGTGTTGACATTACCGTGAGTGTTGACATTACCGCGGGTGTTGACATTACCGCGAGTGTTGACATTACCATGAGCGTTGACATTACCGTGAGTGATAACATTACCGTGAGTGTTGACATTACCGTGTGTGTTAACATTACCGTGAGTGTTGACATTACCCCTGGTTTTGACATTACCCCGGGTGTTGACATTACCGTGAGTGATGACATTACCGCGTTTGTTGACATTACCGGGAGTGTTGACATTACCGTGAGTGTTGACATTACTGTGAGTGTTAACATTACCATAAGTGTTCACATTACCGTGAGTGATAACATTACCGTGAATGTTGACATTACCGTGGTTGTTAACATTACCGTGAGTGTTGACATTACCGCGGATGTTGACATTACCCCGGTTGTTGACATTACCGTGAGTGTTGACATTTCTGTGAGTGTTGACATTACCTTGAGTGTTTACATTACCCCGAGTGTTCACAGTACCGTGAGTGTTCACATTACTGTGAGTGTTGACATTACCCGGGTGATGACATTACCCCGGGTGTTGACATTACCCCAGGTGTTGACATTACCGTGAGTGTTGACATTTCCGAGAGTGTTGACATTACCTTGAGTGTTGACATTTCCGTGAGTGCTGACATTACCGCGGGTGTTGACATTACAGCTCATGTTGATATTACCGCGGGTGTTGACATTACCGTGAGTGTTGACATTACAGCTGGTGTTGACATTACTGCAGGTGTTGACATTACCATGAGTGTTGACATTACCTCTGGTGTTGACATTACCGTGGGTGTTAACATTACCATGAGTGTTAACATTACCGTGAGTGTTGACATTACCGCGGGTGTTAACATTACCGCGGGAGTTGACATTACCGCGGGTGTTGACATTACCGTGAGTGTTGACATTACGGTGAGTGTTGAAATTACCGTGAATGATGACATTACCGTGAGAGTTGACACTTCTGTGAGTGTTGACATTACTGTGAGTGTTGACATTACCGTGAGTGTTGACATTACCGTCAGTGTTGACATTACCATGGGTGTTGACATTACCGTGGGTGTTGACATTACCGTGAGTGTTGACATTACCGTATGTGTTAACATTACCGTGAGTATTGACAATTCCGCGGGTGTTGACATTACCCCGGGTGTTGACATTACCGTGAGTGTTGACATTACTGTGAGTGTTAACATTCCCGTGAGTGTTCACATAAACGTGAGTGATAACATTACCGTGAGTGTTGACATTACCGTGGGTGTTAACATTACCGTGAGTGTTGACATAACCGCGGATGTTGACATTACCCCAGGTGTTGACATTACCGTGAGTGATAACATTACCGTGAGTGTTGACATTACCATGTGTGTTAACATTACCATGAGTGTTGACAATACCACGGGTGTTGACATTACCGTGAGTGTTAACATTACCGTGAGTGTTCACATTACCGTGAGTGATAACATTACCGTGAGTGTTGACATTACCGTGGGTGTTAACATTACCCCGGGTGTTGACATTATCACGGGTGTTGACATTACCGTGAGTGTTGACATTACCGCTGGTGTTGACATTACCCCGGGTGTTGACATTACCCCAGGTGTTGACATTACCGTGAGTGTTGACATTTCCGTGAGTGTTGACATTACCTTGAGTGTTGACATTACCGTGAGTGCTGACATTACCGCGGGTGTTGACAATACCGCTCATGTTGACATTACAGCTGGTGTTGACATTAACGCGGGTGTTGACATTACCTTGAGTGTTGACATTACCTCTGGTGTTGACATTACCGTGGGTGTTAACATTACCGTGAGTGTTAACATTACCGTGAGAGTTAACATTACCGTGAGTGTTGACATTACCGCTGGTGTTGACATTACCGCGGGTGTTGACATTACCGTGAGTGTTGGCATTACCGTGAGTGTTGACATTACCGTGAGTGTTGACATTAATTCAGGTGTTGACATTACCGTGGATGTTGACATTACCGTGAGTGTTGACATTACCGTGAGTGTTGACATTACCGCGGTTGTTGACATTACCGCTGGTGTTGACATTACCGTGAGTGTTGACATTACTGCGGTTGTTGACATTACCGCTGGTGTTGACATTACCGGGGGTGTTGACATTTCCGTAAGTGTTGACATTTCCTCTGGTGTTGACATTACCGTGGGTGTTGACATTACCATGAGTGTTAACATTACCGGGAGTGTTAACATTACCGTGAGTGTTGACATTACCGTGAGTGTTGACATTACCGTGAGTGTTGACATTACCGCGGGTGTTGACATTACCGCGAGTGTTGACATTACCATGAGCGTTGACATTACCGTGAGTGATAACATTACCGTGAGTGTTGACATTACCGTGTGTGTTAACATTACCGTGAGTGTTGACATTACCCCTGGTTTTGACATTACCCCGGGTGTTGACATTACCGTGAGTGATGACATTACCGCGTTTGTTGACATTACCGGGAGTGTTGACATTACCGTGAGTGTTGACATTACTGTGAGTGTTAACATTACCATAAGTGTTCACATTACCGTGAGTGATAACATTACCGTGAATGTTGACATTACCGTGGTTGTTAACATTACCGTGAGTGTTGACATTACCACGGATGTTGACATTACCCCGGTTGTTGACATTACCGTGAGTGTAGACGTTACTGTGAGTGTTGACATTACCGTGAGTGTTAACATTTTCGCGGGTGTTGACATTACCGTTCGTGTTGACATTACCACAGGTGTTTACATTACCCCGGGTGTTGACATTACCCCGGGTGTTGACATTACCATGAGTGTTGATATTACCCCTGGTGTTGACATTACCCCGAGTGTTCACAGTACCGTGAGTGTTGACATTACTGTGAGTGTTGTCATTACCGAAGGTAATAACATTACCCCTGGTGCTGACATTACCCCGGGTGTTGACATTACCCCTGGTGCTGACATTACCCCGGGTGTTGACATTACCGCGTGTGTTGACATTACCGTGAGTATTGACATTACCCCGGGTGTTGACATTACCCCGGTTGTTGACATTACCATGAGTGTTGACATTACCGTGAGTGTTGACATTTCCTTGAGTGTTGACATTACCGTGAGTGTTGACATTACCGTGAGTGTTGACATTAATGTGAGTGTTGACATTACCGTGAGTGTTGACATTACCGCGGGTGTTGACATTACCGTGAGTGTTGACATTACCGCTGGTGTTGACAATACCGCGGGTGTTGACATTACCGTGAGTGTTGGCATTACCTCTGGTGTTGACATTTCCGTGGGAGTTGACATTACGGGGAGTGTTGACATTACCGTGGGTGTTAACATTACCGTGAGTGTTGACATTACCGTGAGTGTTGACATACTGTGAGTGTTAACATTACCGTGAGTGTTAACATTTCCGTGAGTGTTAACATTACCGTGAGTGTTGACATTAATGTGAGTGTTGACATTAATGTGAGTGTTGACATTACCGGAAATGTTGACATTACCCTGGGTGTTGACAGTACTCTGGGTGTTTACATTACCCTGGGTTTTGACATTACCGTGGGTGTTGACATTACCGTGAGTGTTGACATTAACTATGGTGTTGACATTACCGTGAGTGTTGACATTACCGTGAGTGTTGACATTACATCTGGTGTTGACATTACCGTGAGTGTTGACATTAATGTGAGTGTTGACATTACCGGAAATGTTGACATTACCCTGTGTGTTGACAGTACTCTGGGTGTTTACATTACCCTGGGTTTTGACATTACCGTGGGTGTTGACATTACCGTGAGTGTTGACATTAACTATGGTGTTGACATTACCGTGAGTGTTAACATTACCGTGAGTGTTGACATTACCCTGAGTGTTGACATTACCGTGAGTGTTGATATTACCGTGAGTGTTAACATTACCGCGGGTGTTGACACTACCGTAAGTGTTGACATTACTCCGGGTGTTGACATTACTGATGGTGTTGACATTACCGTGAGTGTTAACAATACTGTGGATGTTGACATTACCCCGGGTGTTGACATTACCCCGGGTGTTGACAGTGCCTCTGGTGTTAACATTACCGTGGGTGTTGACATTACCATGGGTGTTGACATTACTGTGGGTGTTGACATTACAGTGAGTGTTGACATTACGGTGAGTGTTGACATTACCGTGAATGTTGACATTACCGCGAGAGTTGACATTACCGTGAGTGTAGACATTACTGTGAGTGTTGACATTACCGTGAGTGTTGACATTACCGTAAGTGTTTACATTGCCGTGAGTGTTTACATTACCGCCGGTGTTGACATTGCCGTGGGTGTTGACATTACCGTGAGTGTTGACATTACCGTGAGTGTTGACATTTCCGTGAGTGCTGACATTACTGCGGGTGTTGACATTACCGCTCATGTTGATATTACCGCGGGTGTTGACATTACCGTGAGTGTTGACATTACAGCTGGTGTTGACATTACCGCAGGTGTTGACATTACCATGAGTGTTGACATTACCTCTAGTGGTTGACATTACCGAGGGTGTTAACATTACCATGAGTGTTAACATTACCGTGAGTGTTGACATTACCCCGGGTGTTGACATTACCGCGGGTGTTGACATTACCGTGAGTGTAGACGTTACTGTGAGTGTTGACATTACCGTGAGTGTTAACATTTTCGCGGGTGTTGACATTACCGTTCGTGTTGACATTACGACAGGTGTTTACATTACCCCGGGTGTTGACATTTCCCCGGGTGTTGACATTACAATGAGTGTTGATATTACCCCTGGTGTTGACATTACCCCGAGTGTTCACAGTACCGTGAGTGTTGACATTACTGTGAGTGTTGTCATTACCGAAGGTAATAAAATTACCCCTGGTGCTGACATTACCCCGGGTGTTGACATTACTCCAGGTGCTGACATTACCCCGGGTGTTGACATTACCCCAGGTGCTGACATTACCTCGGGTGTTGACATTACCGCGTGTGTTGACATTACCGTGAGTATTGACATTACCGTGAGTGTTGACATTACCCCGGGTGTTGACATTACCCCAGTTGTTGACATTACCATGAGTGTTGACATTACCGTGAGAGTTAACATTACCGTGAGTGTTGACATTACCGTGAGTGTTGACATACTGTGAGTGTTGACATTACCGTGAGTGTTGATATTACCGTGAGTGTTGACATTACAGTAAGTGTTGACATTACCGTGAGTGTTGACATTAACTATGGTGTTGACATTACCGTGAGTGTTGACATTACCGTGAGTGTTGACATTACATCTGGTGTTGACATTACCGTGAGTGTTGACATTAATGTGAGTGTTGACATTACCGGAAATGTTGACATTACCCTGTGTGTTGACAGTACTCTGGGTGTTTACATTACCCTGGGTTTTGACATTACCGTGGGTGTTGACATTACCGTGAGTGTTGACATTAACTATGGTGTTGACATTACCGTGAGTGTTAACATTACCGTGAGTGTTGACATTACCCTGAGTGTTGACATTACCGTGAGTGTTGATATTACCGTGAGTGTTAACATTACCGCGGGTGTTGACACTACCGTAAGTGTTGACATTACTCCGGGTGTTGACATTACTGATGGTGTTGACATTACCGTGAGTGTTAACAATACTGTGGATGTTGACATTACCCCGGGTGTTGACATTACCCCGGGTGTTGACAGTGCCTCTGGTGTTAACATTACCGTGGGTGTTGACATTACCATGGGTGTTGACATTACTGTGGGTGTTGACATTACAGTGAGTGTTGACATTACGGTGAGTGTTGACATTACCGTGAATGTTGACATTACCGCGAGAGTTGACATTACCGTGAGTGTAG